>NC_134471.1:13297119-13501288 GCF_964194025.1 Convolutriloba macropyga | reverse complement strand
CTATTTATGTCATTCTTTTTGTTTCCTCCACCATTTTTTTGTTCATGTGGTCAACTTAACGTCTTGTCAAAAAATAATTAAACGCAGATGAAGCAACCCTTGGAGAAGTCGAAGTTCAGCATTCGTTATTTAATGCAGAAGAGAATCCATACTCTGAAGGTCGTTATTTAATGGTATAAAGGTAAATAATTTCTGGACCACAGTGTTTAGGATTCACTAAAAACTGTTGTTTTTTAGTTTTTGAAAGTTCATAATCAGATGCTAGTCGCAATCTACTACTCCATGTCTGTCATTTCAGATACTTTTGCAATATCAGAAATTTTTGAAGGACTTAGGCTGTTATCTCCATTCCTTGTTATCACTTCATATAAAATGAATTCTTTATTTTTTAAAGAAAATCAAATCTCATTCTGGGATGTTTTATACAAAAAATTTGCCTGAACTTTGTTGCATGAACAAAGTGAATGTGTTTCTTCATAACATATTTTTGGGATGTCTGCTTTTATTCAATGAACTTTATTGGTATATTCTTCTGCATCTTTTAAAAAAGCCATTTATCAATCAATAAACCTGTGTGCAGCTTGCTCCATTAAGGAAAGATTGTCAACTTCGATGCAATTATTTCCTTTGATAATGAATGAAATGTAAATTCTGAATTTGTTTGGCATCTGATTAGCCCACATGAGTCTTGAGCCAAGAATGTTTTAACTAGAATTTCTTCTCGAACCTTGAATCGTATTGGGAGAAACACAACCAATCTGACAATAATCAGATCATAACTTGCAGAGAAACTAAAACAATGCTAGGTAAATCTGATTTTCTGCAATTTTTTGGACAAAGATGAGATAAATTTTGACCATAATTTATGTGCTCATGCGGAAAAGTTTTTTTCTGCCCTGGCCCGCAAGCGGCCCTCATAATAAAAATTTATACAATAAATTTCTCAAAGCTTGAGTCCAATAAAAATACTTTTTAGCAACGTTTATTTATGTTCCGTTTGATGCCTCGGAAACTCATAATTGAGTTGTTTCGCCTTGATAAAGGCACAAAGCAGCTAGTCTTTTTACATAAACTCTTTCTTAGTCGTCTGAGCCAGGCTCAATATGGGATTCGAGTGACCCTTCCATGTTATTATTGGCCTTTATTATTCAGTGACGCAGTTGACCTCAAAAAGTATGCGCGACTGGTAGTAGATCTGTTCAGCTCTAGTCAAACGTCTCTGATGAAACGTCTAACTAATCAGGGTTAAGCTACAAAGTTCATTTGTCATCTTCAAACACGTGCTGGCACCTTGTGACTACGTTTAAGTTAACTCAATAAGTGTGATCAAATGGCTCTTTGAAGTTATAAACTATTGAAAAGATATAGATGTCACACATATGACAGGGGCATTCTAAGTCAAAATCGAACAAGGGCATACATAATTGAGTGTGATGCTAAGCTAAAGCTAAGACAATTTCAGCCACAACTAAAGATGCAAGTATCATTATTAAAACAACGAAATTTGATCTTTCTGAATTATAAACGCCTAATTGTTCCGACCCCACTTGTGGGGGGGAGGAACTATATACTCAAATGGGTTTTTTTTGTTCAGTCAATTTTGGCCGATCGATGTATTCATCGCAGAGAAATGTGAGTGGTATCATTAAAAAGCTGGTCCAGCGTAGAATTCAAAATTAAAAAGATTTTTTTGATTTCGTTTTTTTTCGAGGAGTTATAGAGGATTGAAGTTTTGTGTGAACACGGGATATTTGTTCCTTTTTAGTGTGATTTTTCAACAAGTTAAGATATTTTCTATAAAAATAGTATTTCAAACTTAAGTTTCTTGCCAAAAAATGAACCAATTTCGTGTTCCTAATAGACTAAAACCGATAAAAAAGACTAGTTCTGGTCCCATAGGGAGCTTCAATATCAAAACATTTTGCAATCTATTTGAGAGCTCTTTTTTTATAAAACTTTTCTTCTTTTTTTGCTTTTTTAAGTCACCTAGAGACGAGTCACTTTTCATATCGAAATTCCGTTAATCACAAACCTACTTTACAGTCAGATGAAGCCCAATGAACAAAAAAATCGTTTTCAAGGAATTGCTCTTGTTTTTTTAAAATTCGACTCTGAGTTTTCGTAATTTTAAATGAAATTTTGAATTTCTTTTCGAGGTTTTACTAATTTTTTGGAGTCTTATGGCATGGACTCATTGGCTAACAGTGCAATATGTTCCGTACTGAGATGTAAGTGAGCATATCTAGTCCTTTGAGTGGACAGCTAATGGCTGTTAAGACTTTAAAAATAATTTTTCGAAAACTTTTTCGAACATTAACCAAGCATAAACATATTATCGTGAACTGTAAGTCAGTCTCTGTGCTGACAGCACCCTCTTCCGTCCTACTGTAACCAATTTTGATCTAGCTGGCGGTTTTATCTTCTCACTTTTATTAAAATGACTTCAATGACACAAGATTTCCAAAAAGTTTTAAAATTTTTTTTGGATACTTCCGTATTATTGGTTACTTTTGAAATCTTATCACATTATCCTAAAATTGACAGCTCCAATTGGCTTCAAGAAGACGTTCAATGGATCAAAGATCAATTTTTCAGATAAAAGCTCATGGTTTCAAATGGTTTCGACTTTTTCTTCTCGCACTTCTCTACTGAATTTTCGGTTTTTGCCTGATATTGGTGTTGTTTTCATAGTCATAAGACTTGTTGTGATGTCTTATTGATCACCTAAGCATGATAAACATCCCAATACTCCTATTCAACCAAATTTCAGCGTATTTTGTGACTTCCATTGAAATTTATTGGATTTAATGACTGTTAAGAATTTAAAGAATTTAAAAAATAGTTTTTCAAAAATCTTTTTTCTACATTAACCAATCTTAAAATTTTCGTGAACTGTTTTTCAGTCCCAGTATTGACTGAACCCACTTGCTTTCAATTGAAACTTAGATAAATTTCGTTGGCGGTTTTATCATCTAACTATTGATTATATGACATCAATAACACAAAAATTGAAAATAATAAAAAATGGATATTTTCCTATTTTTGGAACCTTTTGAACTGAACTCTTATCAAATTATCCAAATAATATACACATTATCCAATTATTATTTTAATCCCGTTGGCTCAGAAGAGACATTCAGTTGATCACAGATAAAGTTTTCAGAGAAAAGCTAATGTTTAAAATGGCTAAATTTTCTTCTCGCACTTTTCTTTTGAATTTTGGTTTGCGCATGTTTTTGTTGTTGTTTGCTTAGTCTTGAGACTTATTGTGATCTCTTATTGATTATCTATGCATAACAAACATCTTTTTGCTGCCATCGTTTTATTTCTGAGCCTTATTATTGACCTCTTTTCAAAGTTTTTGCGTTTAATGGCTGTTAAGATCTAAAAAAAGTTTTTCGAAAATTTCTTTTGAACATTTATCGATCCTATACTTTTTTCGTGGACTGTTAGTCAGTCTTAGTACTTACAGGATCCCTTTTTCATCCTATTGCAGCCATAAAAAATCTGGTTAGCGGTTTTATCTTCTACCTATTAGTTTTAAAACTTCAATGTCACTAGTTTTCATATAATTTTTAAATTTTCGAGTACTTTTTCTTATTTTTGGATCCTTTTGAAATCTTATCACATTTTCCAACTACTGATAGTTCTCATTGGTTTAGGGAAGACGTTCAACGGATCAAAGATCAATTTTTCAGAGAAAAACTCATGGTTTCAAATGGTTTCGACCTTTTCTTCTCGCACTTCTCTACTGAATTTTTGGTTTTTGCCTGATATTGTTGTTGTTTTCATAGTCAAAAGACTTGTTGTGATGTCTTATTGATCACCTAAGCATGATTAACATCCCAATACTCCTA
The DNA here is from genome assembly GCF_964194025.1 of Convolutriloba macropyga. NCBI lineage: Eukaryota > Metazoa > Xenacoelomorpha > Acoela > Convolutidae > Convolutriloba > Convolutriloba macropyga. The sequence goes on along the minus strand of NC_134471.1, from coordinate 13,497,431 downwards.
TTCAACCAAATTTCAGCGTATTTTTTGACTTCCATTGAAATTTATTGGATTTAATGACTGTTAAGAATTTAAAGAATTTAAAAAATAGTTTTTCAAAAATCTTTTTTTCTACATTAACCAATCTTAAAATTTTCGTGAACTGTTTTTCAGTCCCAGTATTGACTGAACCCACTTGCTTTCAATTGAAACTTAGATAAATTTCGTTGGCGGTTTTATCATCTAACTATTGATTATATGACATCAATAACACAAAAATTGAAAATAATAAAAAATGGATATTTTCCTATTTTTGGAACCTTTTGAACTGAACTCTTATCAAATTATCCAAATAATATACACATTATCCAATTATTATTTTAATCCCGTTGGCTCAGAAGAGACATTCAGTTGATCACAGATAAAGTTTTCAGAGAAAAGCTAATGTTTAAAATGGCTAAATTTTCTTCTCGCACTTTTCTTTTGAATTTTGGTTTGCGCATGTTTTTGTTGTTGTTTGCTTAGTCTTGAGACTTATTGTGATCTCTTATTGATTATCTATGCATAACAAACATCTTTTTGCTGCCATCGTTTTATTTCTGAGCCTTATTATTGACCTCTTTTCAAAGTTTTTGCGTTTAATGGCTGTTAAGATCTAAAAAAAGTTTTTCGAAAATTTCTTTTGAACATTTATCGATCCTATACTTTTTTCGTGGACTGTTAGTCAGCCTTAGTACTTACAGGATCCCTTTTTCATTCTATTGCAGCCATAAAAAATCTGGTTAGCGGTTTTATCTTCTACCTATTAGTTTTAAAACTTCAATGTCACTAGTTTTCATATAATTTTTAAATTTTCGAGTACTTTTTCTTATTTTTGGATCCTTTTGAAATCTTATCACATTTTCCAACTACTGATAGTTCTCATTGGTTTAGGGAAGACGTTCAACGGATCAAAGATCAATTTTTCAGAGAAAAACTCATGGTTTCAAATGGTTTCGACCTTTTCTTCTCGCACTTCTCTACTGAACTTTTGGTTTTTGCCTGATATTGTTGTTGTTTTCATAGTCAAAAGACTTGTTGTGATGTCTTATTGATCACCTAAGCATGATTAACATCCCGATACTCCTATTGTGGCAAATTTGGGCGTATTTATTGACTTCCATTGAAATTTATTAAATTTACTGGCTGTTAAGAATTTAAAGAATTTAAAAAATAGTTTTTCGAAAATCTTTTTTCTACATTAACCAATCTTAAAATTTTCGTGAACTGTTTTTCAGTCCCAGTATTGACAGAACTTACTTGCTTCCAATTGAAACTTAAATAAATTTCGTTGGTTGTTTTATCATCTAATTATTGATTATATGACATCAATAACACAAAAATTAAAACTAAAAAAAAAAAATTGGATATTTTCCTATTTTTGGATACTTTTGAACTCTTATCACATTATCCAAATAATATACACAATATCCAATTATTATTTTAATCCCGTTGGCTCAGAAGAGACATTCAGTTGATCACAGATAAAGTTTTCAGAGAAAAGCTAATGTTTAAAATGGCTAAATTTTCTTCTCGCACTTTTCTTTTGAATTTTGGTTTGCGCATGTTTTTGTTGTTGTTTGCTTAGTCTTGAGACTTATTGTGATCTCTTATTGATTATCTATGCATAACAAACATCTTTTTGCTGCCATCGTTTTATTTCTGAGCCTTATTATTGACCTCTTTTCAAAGTTTTTGCGTTTAATGGCTGTTAAGATCTTAAAAAAATATTTTCAAAAATTTTTCTTAAACATTAATCGATCCTAAACTTTTTTCGTGGACTGTTATTCAGTCTTAGTACTTACAGGATCCCCTATTAATTCTATTGCAGTCATAAAAAATCTGGTTAGCGGTTTTATCTTCTACCTATTAGTTTTAAAACTTCAATGTCACTAGTTTTCATATAATTTTCGCGTACTTTTCCTTATTTTTTATCCTTTTGAAATCTTATCACATTATCCTACTACTGTTAGTTCTTATTGATTTAGGGAAGACGTTCAACGGATCATATATACAAGATTCAGAGAAGAACTTATGATTTAAATTGCTTGGACACTTACTTCAGGCACTTTTCTACTGAATTTTTGGTTGTTGTTGTTTTCATCTTCAATAACTTATTGGACAAATATGAATTGCCAACAAACTTGTTGTCCCATGGAGGCATAATTTAGCGTATTTAGCGGATTCCGTTGAAAGCTAATGAAATTAATGGCGTTGATACTAAGAGTTCTCTCAATTTTCGTGATTCTAATATATGTTTATATTTGATTTTTTGAAACTATATTGATAAAAAAGAGGAATCTGATTGCTGTTAAAAATTTAATTGAACATGAAAAAAATTTAGTGAAAAGTTCATTTTTTAATGCCTTCGACACTTTTTTCGCTCAATTTCTTTCTTGAAATTGTTGTTTTTGCCTGTTTTTGTTCTTTAGGTAGCCGTAAATTGCTGACAAATCTCTTAGGCTTCTAATTGTGGATTGAATTAATGATGTTACCCGAATCAGTTAGTCAGTTTATAGACTTTAGTTTTAAAGTTTATGATATAAATTTTCAAACGTTTTTCAAACTTTCCAGTTTTTGTTGTTTTTTTCGTCAAAACTTATTTTCATGAATGAGAGGTCACATCCAATTTCTTGTATTCCAAAAAAACTTATCCACTGACATTATTTTTCACCGAAGCTTTTTGTTGGACAATATGCTTTTTTATAATAGTTTTTTGGGTAGTCATTTTTTGCGCTTCTTCTCTTCTTTCAGAACAATCGTGTAGTAACAGATCCCGATAGTTAACAAATGTGGCCCAAATAAACTTATTTAAAGTTTCAGTATAATTCCTGCAGCTGAATTTGAAGAAATAAGAATTGAATTAAAAATACATAATATTCAGTTAATAGCTAATGATTATAATGGTAGCAATAGTTTGTGTTTTCGCAAATCGTTTCTATTTTTTAGGTTTTTCTTTAGTTTCTACGTTTCTACGGCTTAAAGCACCCAAAGACAAGGCTTTTTTGTTTTGTAGTAACTTTTTATTAATTTATCAAGGATTTTTTAAAAGCTTATGTTTTTTAAGACTTTTTTTGAAACTTCTTGATTTAAAAAATGATGATTAATTTTTGAATTTCGCCTCACTGATAGTTCTCTTTGTTGACTTGTAACATAGTCTCATTAAGAAAACTTTCCGTCCGCTGTATAGTTAGGAGAAACTAAATTTGAGAAGTTAAGGTTTTATCTGACTGCATTTTGACGTTGTTACTATGTGCTTTTAAATTTAGATATTCCGTTTTTGCCGTGAAGTTTTTGTTTTTGCTAATTTTTTTCCGTTGTTTTTTTGTCCCGTAGTCTCTTTAAGGTCAGATCTCATTGGCGCTGTAATAAAGCATGGCATTATGTAATTCATTTAGTAGATAGGTTGTTTAACGGTTGTTTTAAACTCAAACATCTATTTTTGTTATTTCTTCATTTGGTTGATAATTAAGTCAAAAATGTAGATGAGCTCGGGTCGGAACATCATGTGCGAACGCACATTAACGAGTCGCCTTGTTGTCTATGATTGGAAAGATTTGTATATAGTTTTAGCTCAAAATAGCCATAAAAGAAGTTTACATGTAATTCTACAACTTCGTGAATTATGAGGTCAAGCAGGCGAGAGATTATGGGCTCATTTTTTACAAATTACTTGCCTTCTTTCAAACGCTGTGGCAAATTTTTGTACAAAATGAGTTGATAAGCGCGGAAAATGTTTTTTCTTCAGCACATTGAGAATCTAGAACTAAACTTCCAAGACATTCAGAACATTCCCTTCATAAATTCACAAATTCAGCAGATTTTTCCAATTTTTCTGCCTTTCCACCAGCTGAGACCTCGAAATTCGAGTAAAGGTTGTTTGGTTTATAAGAGTGAGTTAATTAGTTATAATTTTACATAGAACTTGGTTATAAAATCTAAATTGATGGACAAATTCTTGTAGGGTTTAAACTTTGCGTGTGTATGCTAGGAGGGCACCACAGTGTCTGCATATATGCTGGTGGTCTTTGCACTGTCTACAGAAACAGGGTACCCATGAGAGTAGACAGGCTGAGATCAGTCCCATGAAACACATCCACAACACTGTCGACCGGCCAGGATGGCAATGCACGTGTGAATAGTCCTAAAAGTGCATTGTAATAAAATTTTAAAAAATTCAATAAAAAACTAATTTTGAAAAATCTAGTAAGAAAAGTTAATATTGCAAAAATCTTGTAAGAAAAGAAGAAAAAGAAAAGAATCTTGGAAGAAAAAATAAATCCTGTAAGAATCTTGTAAAAAAAGGCTAATATTGTAAGAATCTTGTAAGAAAAGAAATCTAAGAATCTTGCAAGAAAAAACAATCCTGTAAGAATCTTGTAAGAAAAAGTTAATATTGTAAGAATCTTGTAAGAAAAGAAATAATCTAAGAATCTTGGAAGAAAAAATAAAACTTGTAAGAATCTTGTGAAAAAGGTTAATATTGTAAGAATCTTGTATGAAAACAAATCCTGCAAGAACCTTGTTTGTAATGGGGGGGGGGGGGGGGTTGTCGTTGGCTGGGCGGTGGGTTGATGTGGTTTGGTGGTGGGGTTCAACCTCTAGAACTTCCCTTCACACCATAAGTAGAAATCTCCAAAACAGTGTCTGTGAATCGCATACTTTGAGACTAGTGAGCTGAAAGACTCTAAGAGAACTTAATGCCCGCTGGGCACTACCTTTTTATCCCGTTTTGAGGACAAAAAGTCAAATGGGTCAGACGAAATATCGGTCAGGCAAAAAATTGCGTAAAGAGGACCAACAGGACTAATATAATTGCTACAAATTTCGTTTGAGAGCAATTAAAAAAAATTCTGTAAGAATCTCGACGAAAAGTTTATCATTTTATGAATCTTGTAAGATTTAGCAATGTCTAATGAGAGTTCTGCAAGAATCTTGCAAGATCTTATAAGATTAACTTTTTGGTTTAGAAGATCAACGACTCGGGCAGAATCAGTACATTTTCAGCTTCTATTTTAACTTGTGTTATTTCTAAGAAAGATTTCTGTATATGCGGACCACGGCGAAATAACATAATCAGTCTTCTTTCTGTGATTGACTTAGATATTCATCAAAACTACTGCTGTGAAAACGGGTACCAAGTTAGCCCGTGCAACGAGCTGAAATTGTTTGACGTAAAGTTGACTCGACCTAGACAAGTGTTGAACATTTGAACATTGAATTCATTTATCAAGTTTACAAATGTTGCAAGAAATTATAAATACAATTTCACAAAGCACACCTGAAAGGAACAATCAGAGAGTAGTTCAACTCATCAAGGATGTCCCTGATTTGGAAACTAACCCGGGGTTGACACTTAACCCTCTCCAGTATAGAGATACCCAAGTTCGAGAGGTTAAGACCGCTCTGGGCAATCGTTTGAATTGGCGAAAAAACATTGGGAGACTGTAGCTAAGACTAAATACTCACTATAGTGTGACAATGAGGGCAGCAAACAAGAGTGGGTCTACCCCAGAAGTCATAGTGATTGAAAAGGTGTTCATTTGCACAGCTTGTGTACCCTGGTCCATCACACACCTAAAAAGACCCACTTGTAAAACTTACAGAAAAATAAGCACGCATTTATTGGAAGAAGGATTTTCCACAAACAATTGCGACGTAGAAGTTTAATCCGCAAAAATGGTTAGAGTTACCAAAAAGGAGCAACGCTGCTTGCGATATGAACAGTTTGAAATGTGGGGATTAAAAAGAAAAAGGGGATCTATTCTGCTTTGACCCCCCTCCCCCCGTTTTTTTGTTGCGCCCCCCCCCCCCGTTTTTTGCGTTTTGATCGGTTTTTGTCGGTATTTAAACGTAAGGAGCGTTGGTTTTTTGCCGTTCTAAAAATCTTTTCAAAAAGTACAGTACTTGTCAGCATAATCGACACTTCTTACATCAAAAACCGACAATAACAACGATAATCGACAATTCCTACATAAAAAAAAACCGACGAAATCGACAAAAATTGACAAAAAACGACGCTTGTTGTTTTGATTTTGTCGCATTTTCTCAACACGACATCCTTTGCGGCCTACCTAGTTAGAACTGATTACAGGTGGTTAAGTGGCAAATCTCAGCCTGAATAGCTCATTCAGCTATATGAGTTGAAAGTTTAGAAATCTAGTTTCTTACCTGTGAATGGCAGTGGTCAACAGGATAGCCTTGCCCATTGTACCCCGCGCCAAACTGTTCTTTTGTTTGGCGAAGAACTCTTTTTATCTGAGCCTGTCTCTCATCTACCATGTTGCCTTCATTTTCAATCTAGCAATTGCAAAATACTTTTAAGGTTTCAACTTTTGGGTAATTCTCAGTGTAGCAACTAGCTCATATTTTTTCCATGCACTCTGCTGTACTTGATTTTGCAGAGATCACGATTACATAGTCCCCTTCAATCAGACAGAAATAAAAGAAGGTCAAATCGGTGCTTAGTAGCAAAAAAAAGTCATTCACTTTAACAATATTGGATCAAGAAGGTAAATAGAAGAGTTGCACTTATCCATATTATGGCTCTCAAAAAAACAATAGCCTTTTTTGACACGATAAATTCAATAGAATTAATTTTGTAAGAAACTGATATCAAGTAATATGTAGTAAAATATACTTCCGAGTCGTTATGTAGTGCTACTATTTATTTATCCTCGGAATTTAAGTTTTTTTTATTTGGGTTTTTATCGATTAGTAAATAAATTCACGAAATCGAGTTTCAGGCTCACTGGAGAACTGTGGTTGGAAATTGTTAATTTGGGTAATTGATTGCGTTATTCGTAAAATTGTCCGACCGTATTCTTGCATTTTTTGGTCGCTTGACGTTAAGGTATCAGTTTTCCACTCTTGTGAGAAATACTGAGTTGAAAAATCCAACGAGGAGTTTAGACGATGGAAAAATTTAGACAACATTGTTATCAGATTTTTTTCAACAGATTGACTTTTAAGGGTCTTGAAATGAAGTTAACAGAGATAGCACTACATTTAATACTGTTGCTTTTTTCACAATTATAAATGCGTTTCTTTCAAGCCTCATTGCCTTTTTGATTCTATCTACCTTTTGGAATTATTTTCTTCTTTTTTAAAAAAATTTGTTACAGTTGGTTTCAGGGCTAAATGACAAAAGTTGCAAATTTGAAACTTCTGATGACGCGAAATTATCTAATAGGCCGCAGATGCTGGCAACATTGAACCTATCAACATTTTTTGTTTCCTCTGCTTTTTTGGGGGCCTTTTTTGGGGGCGTTATCATGATAAAATATAAAAACTGTAATCGCGGACAAACTTTTTGGTTGTCCACCCGAGGTATATCCAGACTTTTCAAAAACAAAAAATGGAAAAGGCTACCAATCGATTCCAGTCAGCATCGCAAATGTAAGCGAATTTTACTAAAAAGTAATTTGTGAGCAATTAAATATTTTGGTCCTTTGAAATTAGTTTCTTTTAACAATGAAAAAATTTAATTGAAGCACTACCCAAAAATTTCTAGTTTCCTGGCATATATTTAAGTTATTGTAGTTCAATTGGCTGAATAAAATGCCAATATATGTCAAAAAAATTAGAACCGATTAGTCTTTCGAGAAATTTCAACTGCAGGTCTTTCAAAATATTAGTGAAATTAATTAATCGATTCTCAATATCCAACTAAACGCCAATTCGACAATTTATTAGTTTGATTCTGCTTTTGAAATATGCAATTTTGTACTCAAAAACTTGGCAAAAGTTTAATTTTTGCTGGGAAAAATGTGAGGACGGTTTGTCTAAATTCAAAGGCGTAAACTTCTGTGCTCTGTGGCTTCAATAATTGAGTGCGTTTGTGCTTGTGAACTAATAATAAAAGTGTTTCACAATCACAAATTTATGTAGAGAATAAAAACTCAGGATATAAATAAACTTAAAAAACGTAAATAAAGTTTCACTGGTGATCTTGCACTGATTTAAAATTTTATTGCTTTCGTAAAAGCGTCGAGTAAGTAGATAAAAAATGAGATTGAAAATAAAATTCATAATCTATGAGACGAAACTTCAGTATGAATTGATTTGAGCAAGACCATTAGTATATATATATATATATATATATATATATATATATATATATATCTATATATCTATATATATATATATATATATATATATATATATATATATATATATATATATGTATATGTATATGTATATGTATATGTATATGTATATGTATATGTATATGTATATGTATATGTATATGTATATGTATATGTATATGTATATGTATATGTATATGTATATGTATATGTATATGTATATGTACATATGTATATGTAAGAACTTGTTAGTTTCTTGCAAAAGATGGTTAACTTGTAAGAACTTGCAAGTCGAATGGTTAACTTGTAAAAGCTTGTAAGTCGAATGGTTAACTTGTGAGAATTTGCAAGACGAATAGCTCACTTGTAAGTTTCTGACAAGATCATTCCGGTCCAGCACAACTCTTATTGGTTAAATCAATTTAACATTCAGTCATTTATCGTAGAAAGCGCATGGGAATTAGTTGCTGTTTGAGTAACATAATACAATTCCACCTAAGTAGACAAAATGATTATTTTTTTGATTTTTATCAATTCAAGAGAGATCCTTTTGCAGTTCCATTAAAAAACAGTAGATCTCAATTAGCTTTTTTCGCGATTGCTTTTTTTTGAAAATGTTCCCAAAATATTGACTTTGATTGAATTTTCAAATCCAAATGCCAGCATCTTCTCAAAATAATTTATTGGCCCTTCATTTTTATATCCTTTTTATAATTTCAGTTTACACTTTTTCAGAATCTATGTTTTCCAAACATCATTTTACCTTCATGTCTTGCAACGTTTTTTTATGGTTCAGTGTGTGTGTGTGTGTGTGTGTGTGTGTGTGTGTGTATGTGTGTGTGTGCTCATGTGTGTGCGTGGTGTGTGTGGGGGGGGGGGGTGGGGTGTGGTGTATTTGTGAATGGCCAGCTTGTAAGTAACTTGTAAGTCGAATGGTTAACTTGTAAGAGCCTTGTAAGTCGAGTGGTTAAATTGTAAGAAACTTGCAAATTCTTACAAGTTAACCATTCGGCCTCGACCCGGGTAGTTGGTTACTCTTGTTTTGTCGAAAAACACGACGGCTGACCAGTTCTTACCAACTTGTATGTAACTTGTAAGTCGAATGGTTAACTTGTAAGAGCCTTGTAAGTCGAGTGGTTAACTTGTAAGAAACTTGCAAGTTCTTACAAGTTAACCATTCGGCCTCGACCCGGGTAGTTGGTTACTCTTGTTTTGCCTAAAAAACACGACGTTTGACCAGTTCTTACGAACTTGATTTCAAATTTTTATAAAACACTTTACACCATTAATCTCCTAAACTAATCTTGCTTACCTGTGAAATTCAGATACGTTAAGATAACTTACGAGATACCTCAAGGTAATTTGAAAAACAGTTATAAAATAATTGAAGAGTATTTTGCGCAGTGTCCAACATTGCCGCTATTTCGTTGAGTTTCATTGGTGCAGTTGTCCCACTTGGGAGCCACATTCCAATCGCAATTTTCCATATTGTACACGAAACTGATTGTTTTACTGCAAAATCCAAAACGTTTGAGACCTTATTGATGAATATTACCACACAATTGTTATTGTCATCGAGAAGTTATAAAGCAGAAGCGAAACTCAGGAGTTGAATAATTTCGAGAGGGCGATAAGTATATATTGGAGTATAATTCTGGGAAGCCTAAGGCAATTACAGCTCAAAGCCGAGAGCGTTTGCGCCCAAGGCTGCGCTCAAATTGCTTCCCAGAACTATACTCTAAATTATTTAGACCCCAATTTCGCTGTTTAAAACTCAAAGAAAGATTTCAATTAAAATTTATAGTAACATTGCAATTCTCGCGCAGCGAATCAATCCAACAATTGAATAATCGTTCAACCCAAATAGTATTTTCTGAATTCCTTGATATTATTGTAGGAGCGAATGGATCGAAGAGGTCGTCAGCTGGCTCTGTTGTGTCACTCGCATTGTCATTCTTTATGGCTTTTAGAAAAATGAACAATTTATAAAATTTTTTTCTTTATATTGACTAAATTATACACCTTAAAAAAGTCCTCTTTGCCGAAGTTCTCATATTTTGTGACTGTTTCCTGTTTTTAATTATCCCCTTTAATTATCTTTGAAAAGTTTATTCTTTGTCTCAATAAAAGTGTATTCGGAAAAAAATTGTGCTTCAAATAAAATTTTCCAAGAAACGTGCCTTAAGGCTTCCAAGAATTTTTTCCAAGAAGTTTGCTCAGTTGATTGCTCATTTTATAGCATTTTGTAAAGTTGAACTCTTCGAGACAAGTGTGAAAAGTGAGCGGCAAACTGATTAAGTTCAAAGTGTGATATGAAACGTGAAACCTTGACAAAAGTGGGACGCTTGAAAAAGTATGAAATAATGACTTCTTGCTTGATCAACTTTCAAAATTAGTGATCGAGCCTAACTTTATTGTTGAATTTTTTAACAGAGAAATTATGGTCTAACAACCGTGTTGTGAGGTTTTTAATCAACCCCCGTTGAGACTACAATGGTTGCTTAACTTTATCACATCTTTGCCGTGATTAGAATATAAGTTCAGCACCCTCTTTTATCGTCACTATCTTCCACAGAAACTGCGAAATTTTATATCTTTTGTGTGCTCCAGCTTTGTGGGTGCATATTATTTGCATCATCAAACGCACTTGTCACATCTTTTTGGATAATGATTTACTATGTAAGGTCTTGTGATCTGGAACTTGGGGCTGACCGTTCTTGGGGAGGGGGGCTCACTCGGGGACAATCATAGTTTCTAAGTACGTGTTAGCTATTCCAAAGTAAAAATAAGCAGGGGCGCTAAGAGCTGAAGGCATCCCAACTTACCAAATAAAACATAAATGTTAGTAGCCCGAGAGTCTTCGCGACCTGATACCGGGGAGCTTGAAATCGATTGCTGGCTGTAAGTTCCTACGTGGCTATGATTTATGTTCTATCTTTGAAAGAGGACAAAAGAGAAATTACACGTTGACTTCTACTCCCAGTATTTGTCAATCGAAGGAATTTTGCGATCCTTTCGGTTTGTGCCCCCAATACGTTATGCGCCCCCAGTTACAGAGCACGTGCCATTCCATAGTACATCATTACAATAAAACATGGCACGTGCGACGGGGGGTTGGAAATAATATGCGCCCACTAAGCTGGGGGACAAGCGGAAAAGGTCCGAAGTTTCCTTTCACTTTGGATTTTTCTGTTCGCAGCCCCCAGTATCTACTGCACCCACAGTTATAGTTCCATCACATGGTAGATAACTATGTGATAATATCGAACGTGCGCGCTTGGGGTTGCAAATAATATGCAACCATTAAACTTGGGCATAAGTTCATGGCCTTTGGCTGTAATATATTATTTATTCGTTATATAACAATTTCTGATATGATAATCTGATTTCTCCCACTTTCTAATTTGAAGAATAATGACATCAAAGCTTTGTAAGGCAGTGGATGTATGGTTAAAACATTCAATGCATGTAATGTTTCATGTAGAAGGATGGTTTCTACAAATTACTCAAGATTAACCTGTTAAATTGAACTGCTTTCAATTTTTAGTGTCTGATCTGAATTTTTTGGTTTTCTAATGTAACATTTAATCCAATGAGCCGTCACATTCAAAAACGTGGGCTAAAATTTCATCTCAGTATACAGCAAATAGTTCTGGAAAGGCTACGGCAAATAGGGCACACATTATAAAATGCAATTAGAGTTAAAAAGCGTAGGACCAACTCAGCAAAGTAATCGTAAGTTTTTTCTTAAAAAGACATCAAAAGCATCGCGTGTTATTTGAACCCTAAATAGTTTTTGTACCATCTTGTTATTTCGCCACCCATTTGAATAAATTTGGCTTAACCGATAAAACTGTCCTTATTTAGCTTGCTTCCATTGTTTTTTAAGTGAGACAAGGAGGCTCGCTAATGTGCAATCGCACATAAGGTTCCAACCCCGCTCATGGACATTTTTGGCAAAATTGTCCACCAAATGAGGAACTGATAGAAAAATCCAAAACTTTTTTTTGGGAATCCCAAAAAACCCAAAAAAACCCAAAAAAACATAAGTATATTTTAAAAAACAGTGTATGAACGAAAAGATAGCCTCCAAAGCTAATAACTCAGTGGACTAAAAAGATGCACTATATCGATGAGATATGCCAATATTAAGAAAGCAAGTGAAGACGAACAGCAAAATCAAACAGCAACAAACATTAATTACATCAAATGTTTGTCCGTTTTAAAAAAAAATCTTAATTACAAAGTCAACATATCGTCAGATAAAACCGAAACTAAACAAGATAACTTATAAATCACCAGAAAAGATATGGGACCAGTCCAGAGAAACGTTTGGTAACAATTAGTGTAAAAACAAAAACATTAAAGTTAAAAATTTTGCTTATTTATTTTAAACAGTTATTTTTAAAGTAATGAAAACCATTAGAAATCAAGTAAAATATCCCAAAGTTTTACGATTACCAAAGTTTCTATAAGTTGGCATTAAGACCTGTCCTTATTCATTTTTTAATGCTGCTAAAAAGAACAACAAAAGACCAAAAACAAATTCAATTCAAACTTGCCAGAATACGCTGTCGAATCCTTAAAACCATATTTTGGCCCTCAAAATATGTTCGATTGCTCTTTTTTCAAACACCGGTAATGTAGTTTGTGGCCTTTCACTAATGAGACTAGATAACAAGTAGACAAAAAAGAAAAAAGGGCAAAAGTGAGTAAAAATTTTGATTTTTTTCGAAACAAAATTACTTCCAAAGCCATGAAAGCCATTAATTACAAAATGAAATAAATAAGTAGGTTCACTTATTCGTCCAAGGGAAGCCCATGAGACCTGCAAATATCCAGAAAATGAAAAGAAGGTCAAAAAATATGACAAATGTCAGACTAATTTTCTTTTTTTTTGTGAAAAACCGGTGTCGAAACCAGTAAGTTCATAACGAGTGCTTTCAAAATAATAGAATTTGTGACACCATTCCCTTTTGACAACTTTCTGTGACACCAGTAATGTCATGTTTGACCTGTAATTAACGACACTAGGTAACAAAAACAATAAAAAGATCATTATTGCGAAGTTAAAAAAGGTTTTTTTCTTATTTTACAAAACAATTGTTTTTTCAAAGTCATGAAAGCCCTGAGCTGTCTAATAATATCAGAATATCGGCTCATATATTATTAATGGAAAAACCATTGAGATCTGTCATTAAACAGGAGAATTCATACGACTAAAGAGACAAAGTAAAAACGACAGTTGAAGACAAAATTTAAAAAAAAGTTCAATTAAATTCTTCAAGAAAGAAGTGTCGGAGCCGTTTAAACAATAATATATATGTTTCAAGATTTTAATATGCTCAATTTCAATTTTGTCTTATTTTGATATTTTGAACGTCAATATTGTGATAATATGACAAAACTAGAAAACGAAAAAAACTGGCAAATATCTAAAAAAAAAAATCAGAAACATAGTAGTATCAAAGCCAGAAAACAATAACTTAAGGCTTATAATTGCAATTGCGAGTGAATTTTAAATCAGTAGAAAGGAGAAGCATCATTTCTTTGCTGACACTAAGCTACAATGTGACTAAATTAGAAAAAAAAATAGAGGAAAATTTCATTAAGCCATTAATGATTTAAAAATCAAATATTTTTAAACGTCAAAAGAACCATAAGCTTTCAAGTAATAATCTAAATGCATTAACTTGGAACCGCCAAAGAATCTAATTGGACTCTGATATGGACACATCAATCCTTTAATTTGATATGTTCTGTTCTTTAATTAAGACAAAAAAAAATTAATTTCTTTTTTAAAAAAGACGGACTGATTACATTCCGAATTCTTTTTGGATTGTAACAGTCCAACAATGGTCCAAAATTAGTCCAGCTAATGTTTATCGTCCATAAAGAAGACTTAATTTTTCAAATGTTATACGTATAGATAATTTGTTAGGTAAAAACTCAAAAATAAATTCTTCGTTTTTGATAATCAACGAGTAAAGTTAGCAAAAAACTGCAAATTTCTAATTACAGAGCACTCTCAACAGAAGATGAAGCAAGAATAGTTCCCCTTTAAATCTACAAAAATTGTATTAGTGTTTCTTAGGGGTGTACTTCCGGCAAATTTAATCAAAGTGGACTAAAGATGCTTATTACGTGGTTTTTGATGAAAAAGGCTGAATTTTGAAATATTTAGCCCGGATTTTTGACAAAAAAATTAAATTGAAATAATAAAAAAAACTTTTTTGTCTTTAAAAATAAAATCAACAACACTATTCATAAAAATTTTAACAAATTTTTGCAAAATTGTCGAAAATTTAGGCAAAAACTCCGGAAAATGTAAATAAAAACAAAGGAATTCACTCTACTTTTCTCAGAAGTTTAAACCTCGATAACTCCCTGTAAGAAACGAAAAATAAAAAACTCTTTTAATTCCATATTCTACGCCGGACAAGCTTTCTAGTGATAGCAGTGTCCTCTCTCTACCATGAAAATATCGATCGGCAAAACTTTTCTGAACAAAAAAAACATATTTGAGTATATAGTTCCTCTCCATCAAGAGGGGTCGGAACAGATAGTCGAAAACAAGGAGACAACTTCAGCAATAGTGACATAGATTAGGAGTAATTGAATGCCCCTAAATGGGACTGCAGTGCTATTTTATTAGACGTCATTTTGTTAGCACCCAAAACCCCACACACAGAGGTGTTCAAATTTCAACTACGAGGGTTCAATCTTCAAAGTTCAATCTTTCAAATACGAGGGTAGAAATTATTCTCCCTTTAACCTCTGATTCTCTAAATACTTTAGAACACAAATCTCAGCCCCGTAAAATTCGGGGGCTGATATTTGTGGGCGCAAGAGCCCTCGCAAAAGTTTTTGGGCGCAAGAGCCCTCGTGTGAAGAGACTAAATCCACAGGGCTTCCAAGACTAACTAATACCTAGAACTGAAACCCGAGGGTCCTGTGGAATTGTCGATAAATTTTCAGAACCATTTCCAAAATTTCTAACGATTTAAGTCTGGGAAAAAGGAGATGTTTTTTCTCTAAAAAAAGAAACACTTGCCTCGTTCAGGGTTTTGATTACAACCAGATAATCTCCTATAAATTTTTTAATCTTTCGTGCTATATCTTAGCTTTTTTATTCAAAGAAACAAACTTATAGAAGCTTTGCGTTTTTTTTTGGATGCTGAGTGACTGTGTAAAACAATAGAAGAAAGCAAACAAAAATTTCGGAATGGCAACAATTGGATATAAGAAAGATTACGGTTTTTGACATAAACATTTTTATGCATTGGCGTCTACTCTTGTCCTGTTTTGTGATTGAATATGTTGCAAAAACAGCTTGACGAATAAGGTTTTCAAATACTAAGAATAAATCGTTAAAATATTCTTTAAATTTATTATGAAGCACGTTATGATATTTTTATTGAAATATCTGACTACTTAAATATCTAACTAGTTACTTCGCATTGTCTTTGAAACGTGTGATATGCACCAACTTTGGCAATTTATCTTTCATTGAAAGACGTGGATTACAAACAAACATTGTTATGCAGCAAAGAAGTTGTAGTTTTTTATCTGTTCGCAAATTTCAGCTACAGGTTTCAAATTTGCAACATTTTTTTCCTTGGCTGACTTTCAAACTTGGTAACAATTTATATTGTAAGACGCGACATAGAATTGATTCAGTGGAAAGATTTAAAATACAATAAATAATGAAAAGTTGCTGCTTTTAAAATATTCAACTGATGCATTCTTCTTTCAATAATTTTCTGTTTCAGTTGCAGTTTCAATAATTATCAATTGTTTCAGTTGCATTTAGTTATATGATTTTTACTCCTGCACAGTAGGAGAATTGATAAAATAAATGATGAACAACCGAATAGTCAAATCAGAAAAATGGCATTTTTCGCACTATTTTTCTATGGGCATTTAACAAATGTAGTTTTTCCTATGATTTATTTCCTATGATTGCTCGCTCTTTTCGTCAGATCCACCAAAACAGTCGAAATATTAATAAGATAACAACAAGGAATGTGTTAAAATCTCACTGCTATTGATTTTCAAATACTTAGCTACTTTTTGTTCCGACCCCCACGTTCGTGTGGAGGGTGGAACTATATACTCAACTGGGTTTTTTTTGTTCAGTCAATTTTGACCGAGCGATATATTCATCGTAGAGAATTGTGAGTGGTATCATTGAAAAGCCCGTCCAGTGTAGAAAACGGAATTAAAAAGATTTTTTCGATTTTTTTGTATAGGGAGTTTCCAGTTTTAAATTTTGTGAACATTCGACTGTTTTTAGTCACATTTTCAGTAATTTTGGCTAAAATTTTGCACAATTTCGCTAATATAATTCAAAATAAATTAAAATTTTCAACGGCAGAGTGTTGTTGTTAACGTTAGAGATAGAAGAGCGTTGCTAAATTGTTTGATTGAAATTTTTTCGCTAAAATTTTTGATAAAGTTTTCAAAATTCAAACTTTTTTCATCAAAAATGGCACAAAAAAATGCTTTTTGTCAACTTTGTTAAAGTTTGCCAGACTTAGTGACCTAGAAACCATAACACAGACTCCATAATCCCAAAAAGAGCGCTAGTTGCAATTAGGCACCGTATGAAAGTCTTCTGGAATTAAAACCTTGCTGTTTTTGCAGATTTAACTCGATAATTATACAAAATGCATCTTTTTTTCCACATTTGAAGAATTCCACTCAACTATTGGTCTAATTCGAAAACACTTGGAACACTTGGTCGGTTTGCTGGACGCGCGACAAAATCAGAAAGAGAATCGATAATGTCATGGACTCTTAGAATCAGAGACTTTTTGGTTTTTATTTTGATGCTGCCTTTTTTCAAAATATTTTGCTTTTGTTTTTCTGACAATATATTTTATTAAATATATTATGTGAATATATTATGTGAGTCACTGACAATATATTTTATTCATGGCTGCGTTAATGACAGCTCCAATTTACTTAAATTTGAGGCCGATTGTAGATACAGTTTGTTTTCAGACAACCAAAGAGTTTTTGCGGCTTTGAGGAAGAGTTTTAGTAAAATTTGACTGAATTCTTGTCTTTTGCCTTTAAATTTTAGTCTTCTGGCAGTCTGATTTTTAAGTTCAACCACTCAAAGATCTAAATTTCTTCCTCAAGTGGTTCAGGTGAACCTTTTCAATTCATTCGATTTTTACGTAATGTCTCTTATGTTATTGAATGTATTTGTTTTGAGGAAATTTCTGTGATTTTTTGGACTTGTCAATTTTTTATATTATTTTAGTGAACATTTTGCTTATTCTCAGTATGTACAGTTCAACCTTTTTTCTTTATAGAATACAAACTAATTTTATGAACGATTGTTTTAACAGAAGATTCTCTTGCTTTTGGTACAACGAGTTTTCATTTAAAATTTTCTAATTTTTGTGCATAATTTCCATTTTTACTGTTGTTTTTGTTTCTTTTGTAAATTGTCACATTATTTAACAATCTAATTGAAAAAAGCTTTACAACAGTTGAAACTGAACATAATTTTTGTTTTCATAACTTATGGTTTGAAGTGCTGCGACACCGTTCTCTTGCAGAAATTAGTAGAGTTTTTTATTTTTGCCCTTTATTTGTTGTTAATTTTTGTTGTCATATGCCAATTATTGTGTAATTAAAGGTCTCAGTGGCCAACTATAGATAAACAAGTGAACCTAAATAACTGATACTGGTAAAAAAACTAATGGCTGTTTTGACTTTCGAATTAAATTTCTAAAAAAAGTAATAGTATTCTTCAACTTATCCCGTTTTGTTCTGGTTTGCGTTTTTTTTGTATTTCACAATGTTGTATCATTTTCGTAATTTAGCCTCAATAATTTGAGCTCTTTTTAATATTTTGTTGAATCAAACAATAATTTTTCTGTTATTTAAACTTTTTAAATGATGTCTTCAGGGCTTAGACAATTTGTTTCAGAAGAATTGTGTGAAGTTTAGGACAATTTTCAGTTTTTGTCGTTCTTTTTGTTGTCATTTTGTGACATTCATTTTACAAAATGATGTTATGATGATCAAAAGAGACGCAAAGGCAGATGCTATATTCTCGCAGTTTATATCTAACAAATTTAATAGCTTCAAAATTGTGGTTTCGTAAAGTTGTTTGTGAAACTTATTTTTTCAGCTTGTATTTAATGTTATTTTATAGTCTTATAATTTAGTCTCAATAATAACAGTCGCAATTAGTTTTCCAAGTAGTTGCAAGACAAACTGTCTACTCTTTTATTCGAAAGCTTTTGTTGGCTGTGAATTTTGAAAATATTTGTTTTTAATAAAAAAAGGATAGATTTTGAAAAGATAGAGAGATAGTTTTTGAAAAGATCTGCCAATTTTTGTTTGTGTTAAATTGTAGCTAAGCATCTCTATAATCAATTCACATCATTTATCTTTTGAAATACAAATTGCTCTTCATAACGGTTTTATTTTCCTCAAATGCTCTTTCTTCTAGGAACAACCAGTTTTCATAAAACCAATTTTCGTGATTTTTGCAAACTTGCCCCTTTTTTGAACGTTCTTGTTTTTTTTTCACAGTATCACAATAATGGGCGTCATTTGACTTACACATGTGGTCACCTGAAAATAATGCGAACGACGTTTTTTGTTTTTAGTGATCAGCTCAATATTTTATTGATTGGAGGGACATTGTTTTCGTGCATAATTTTTGGTGCAAGATTTTCATTTTTGATTGTATTCGTCGTTGTTTTTGTAGCCGTATGACATGTCCTGGAAAATGAAAGGCCTCAGTCGCTCTCTATTGAGGTATAAAATACTCTCTCCAAGATTTCATTTGATGCGTAGTGTTTCTAATCAGTTCGAATTTAATTCTTTTTTTAAAAAGCAATGTTTTAATAAACTTACACCGCTTTTGCTTATTTCTAGCCTTCTTGTTACCAAATCGCATTGAGGAAAAGTCCCATATTTTGTTCCAAAAAGTACCGGTTAATCTTTCAATAAATTTTATCTGATGCCATTTTGATTTGGTTATTAGTGGTTTTCAAAAAATGGACAAGGAGTTTTGGTCGTAATTAATATTTGTAACTATTTGATTTTTATTGCCGTCTTTTCTGGTAGTCATTTTATGGTAGCCACAGGTCTGATAGGCCCTCTAGAGTAGATTGTTTTATTCTTTTAGTAGTTTGTTGAACGATATGTTGATATGTTATTTTTTTATCTCTTCCTCATTTGGTAGACAATTAAGTGAAAAATGTAGATGAGCGGGGTCAGAACTTAATGTGCGAACGCACATTACCGGGCCTCCTTGTTGTTATATAGAACTTGTTATGTAGATATATTTATTGCCTTGAATCAAAGTTGTACCTATATTGTTGATAAATTTCATGTAACCATCACAGAAATGAGAGGTTAAAAAAGCTTTGAATTAACTTGATTTACAGAACTGATTGTGTCCAATTGCATTGCCTGCAACTGATCAATTTTTGTGCATAGGTAACTTCTTTTTGACTCCTTTGGTAACTCTTGTTGTAGTACAGTTGGTATTTTAAGAAGTTCCTCTTTTAAGTGTTAATTTTCCAAAAATTGAACTCAATTTTTAGTTGACTACTTGTTTTCGTTTGTACAGTTTTTAGGTTTTTTCGTTAGGGGACTTGCCTTAAAGAAAAAATCTTCCCAGCAACTGACGTAGAGTTTGATAGGTTTGGCAATTCTTTCTACTGAGGACGTCTTATTGATAGAATGTCTGAAAAGAACGCCAAAATGTCCCTCAAGACAACTTTTGTTCAGCAGAAGTAAAGTACAAATTTTCATTTCGATGGAAACTGTGGATTTCGTGTATAAGTCCTCCAGGTATAATGTTGACACTTTCTGCTCTTCGCAGAGTTCAGGCGAATCTTACATTCAATTAATTTTTAATATCTACAGTCAAAAATATTTGCAATTAATAACTATCATTATAAACACAAAATTTGTGTCTCTAAGAAACGTGATTGTAGAAAATGTATGTTGGACAGGTTGAGATTGTCCGATTTTCCCGCTAGCGTAATTTATTGCTAAATCCTGCCAGAATAGTTCTGTTTGTTCTGTTTATTTATCATTCTAAAAAATGGAATGTTTATTTATGACTTCTCACTTTAATTAAAATAATATATAGGGAAAATAAATTGCTCCGATGTTGAAAATTTCCTTCCAAGGGAGATTCGAACCCTGGTTTATGGAACCCGAGGCGTGCGCACTTTCACTGAGCTAGGTAACTAACATTTGAAATAATTTAAATAGTGGGGTCACTTAGATTAAGAGTGGAATTACGAGGAGTAATAAAAGTGGAACTAAGCATTTTATCCAGTCTTCCACTTTTGTTCACAAAACTTAAGGGTGGAAGCTAATGGTGTTTTTAATGTGGAACAATATTGAAATACAAAGTTGAGTTAAATTCCACTGTGTTCACTCTTCCACTCTTAACCCCGATCTTAAACTGTAGAAAATTGCGTCCACTCACTCATCACCAAATTTTACCTGCGGAAAATGCTCAAATCCTCGACTCGGGAGGTCCCAGGCTAAGCTGTCCGCTCTAAATCGTCCTGATCAATTTCAAGTGCGCTCCACAGTTTCTATGCGCTCGGAGAACGTTCGAATTCGTCTCAGACATTTTCCCTATCTCAGGCAATTATGTCTGAGCGCCTGTTGGCGATATTGACCTTGATAACCCCCTTTTTTCTCCTTGTTTTTTTTCGCTATCACTTTATTTTTGATCTCCACTGAATAACTTTTGAAATAAATATCATGAAATGTCTCTTCCGACTATGAGACGCCTGAAAACGGACCTTATGGTCTAATGGCGATCTTTCTGGTCGTCGTTTTTTAAGTGTATTGATCAAGTGTGTAAGCGTTCTATTGATTCTGTAAAGACACACCTGTAAACAATTTATTATTATTATATTATTATTGTAACCCCTTTTGCAGGTGTGTGTGATTCCGAAGAGTGCGCATGGTACTAACCCTGCCTCAGCCCAGATGGCGGGACTGCAGGTGGTGCCGATGGAAGTGGACAGTGAGGGCAATGTGGCCATAGACCAGATGACCAAGATAGCAGAGAAACACAAGAACACTCTCTCTGCTGTCATGCTCACTTACCCTTCTACTTTTGGAGTCTTCGAGGAACAAATCAAGTCAGTTACGCTTTTCATTCTGTCCGACTTGTCAACGCTAGTTGCCGCTGATCTTACATAGTTTTGGCCAAATTCCTCGGCCCGGGTGGGAAAGAAGACGAACACTTGGGGCTAGAGGGGGTCTGAAAAGACCTCGACTTATGGGCTACAAAATTTTAGTGGGTGGGGGCCAACACTGACTTAAATATACGGCCCAGCAGTGAGAACTTCAGGGGGTAGATCATGGTCTATTCAAACCAATGATTGGTCGAGTATGATTAATTGCTCTTGAACGCAGTTCATAGCAATTAATGTAAACGTGTGTGTCTTTTTTTAAGCAAATCTTTCGCTTGACAATTTTGCGCTTTTCTTCTAGAACATTCTATGACTTCTCAAGTGACTTTTTCACGCTTTCGTTCATCGTTTTTGAATGATCTCTAGTGCTCGGAAGTTGCTAATATAAAATCGGTTGCGGCGTAGCAGAATCAACGGACTTGTAGCGCAGTGGATAGTGAGGGTGGACATTTATCGAGAGGGCAGTGGCTCGAATCACGATGGGGTCAACGTTTTTTGCATTTATAAAGAAAAATTGATCTAGGCTAGACCCGGGTCACCACTTCTTAGTAGTCATACAAGGATCATATATGATATCATACAAATCATAACGTAATTCCTAGTACGATCCTTGTATGACGACTAAGAAATCATATATGACTACTAGAAAACCAAATAAGAACCTTGTATGACTACAAAGAAATCATATATGATCCTAGTATGAATACCAAGAATCATACATCTATTTTTCATAAATTTTTAAACAGTTTATGCCTTTTAAAAATTTCATTCGGCAGGGACTCACTTATGTGATTCCCCGGCATCACTTTGTTATCCGCCAAAAGACCCAAACGTACAATATCATATGCAAAGTTGGGCACGCAATTATTTACGAGAGAAATTCATGTACAACCATTAACAATCAAGTTTATTACAACAGTTTCAAGAGTTTGTGAGTTTGAGATTGAGTTTGGGATGTTGACTCTAAACTGTACAAAGTTACTGGGGTACGAAACCATTCTAAACACCGTGGAGGGTTTTTACTGGCTTTTCCTGATTGCTATTACTTGTCGTTGAGTACTTCTGGCTAGCCGCGTTTGCAGTTGTTATTGGACATTGTTAGGCATGAAGGTAAGTTTTGTTAGAGAGGGGGAAGAAAGAAAGAATAGATAAATAAAAGGGAAAAGAAAAAAAGGAGATTGAATTAAGCTAGAACTGGAAGAAGGGCTCAGCATCAATCAGCTATGTCTGTTTACTCGAAACAGCTGCGGCGCGTTGGGGAATCGACCTCCCGTTGTGTTTTTCATATCGTGTACTGATGTGTTGCGCCAATATACACACGTTTGTGCTAGAGAATCGACTTAATGTACAATTATCGTTCATTTTTCGTGGCTGATGAATTTGTCTCAAGTTTTGGTTTGAATTTGATATACATAATTGAGATACTCTAAAATCATTGATTCTAAATTTTGCCGGCTTTCACTTGTCTCGTATTTTATACAAATGCTGGGTTTTCACGCTTGAGGAGAATATCAAAGTGTTTGCACGCATTACTCCCGAGAGTCCTTCTCCAGAGGAGAAGTTTGCTCACGGCATGACTCGAATGATTCCTCTCGAAAGCTTCGTAGACGGAGTCAGGGATCCGCGGAAGATTGCCCGAAAGAAGCTTCCTCTGTTTGAGGGTTTGTTACCGGGTGGACTGTTGAAGGCGTATAGAGCTTGAAAGCGTCAGAAGCGGGTTTTAAAGCCTATGAAACGGCGGGCGACTTCTGATTCTAAAGTATCGAAGAAGCTTCCTGACGCTAGGTTTGATCCTGACTTTGATCCAAAGGATCCTTTGGGTCTCAGTCGGTGATCTCTGATTTTTAAATTAGCGAATCACAAGAATAAGTTTGATTTTCAAGTAGGCTAACCAACCAGAAGGCCCAAGGTGCTTTTTCAGTTGTTCTTTGGACATTGCCTTTTCTTTTCTATAAGGCGTAAAATTGCTTCAATTTGGTTCTTTTGTGCGCCCTTGATGTAGTCTTTTGCCAATCCTATCTGAATGTTTCTTATAGTTGTTGAGTTATATTCTTCATGTAACTTTTGCACGCTATACCACCAAGGTTTTGTGCTTTTTGCATGGTAGAGATAACCGTTTGCGATTGATTGAGTCAGCAAGCGATTGCATATAGAAATAAAGGCTGGATCCAGCCCTTGTACAGCAGAAGTAAACTTTCCTGCCCAACACTGAGGTTGCTTAGACGCCCCAGCTGGAAAATTTGCTTGTTTGCTCTGGTTTGGTTGCGATGTCTTTACAATGTTCATTCCAGTTTTGGTGTGGCGTCCTGGTTATTCCTAGGAACTCGATGGTTTTCTTTTCTTCAATTTGTCTTCCGTTGATGTTTAGGCTGAGACGTGTGTCTTTTCGAAGGATTTCTGAATAGCATGCTTTCTGTTTTGGCGGGATTTATTTTCATTTTTAACCTATCACACCACTTTATGAGTTTTTTGAGTGAAGCTTGGAGTTTTCTTTGTATTAACTGACTGGACTTTGACCTATAAAATAATGCAAAGTCATCTGCGAACTGAGAACATTCTGCTGGAGTTTCTGGAATATTAGAATCATAAATTAAGAACGATATGGGTGCCACAACGCTACCCTGGGGGACTCCGGCTGTTGGTGAGAATGTCTCGCTTCTTGTATTGTTGATTTTTATGTAAACGTTTCTTTGTAAGAGGAAAGAATTCACCCATTTTATGATTTTCTTCTGTATTCTGATTTTGTTAAGTTTGTCAATCAACCCTAATCTCCAGACTGCAACAAAAGTTCTTGCTACATCGAGGCAGACGAGTCCCACCATTTCTGAGCACTGGTATGCTTCACTTATATGCTGAGACAAAACAAGGAGATTACTGGTTGTGCATCTATTTGCTCTGTAAGCTCTTTGTTGTGGTCCAAAGACTTTGTTTGCTTCACAGTGGTCTAGGATGATATTTTTAACAACAACTTAACAGACCTTTGCAATGCAATTGGTAATGCTAATTGGTCTCTAATTTTCCGCTTTCGTCCTGTTTTTTGAGGTTTTGGAAGCATTGTTAATTGTGAATGTTTCCAAGGGCCTGGCACGTAAGAGTTGTTAATTGAGAAGGAAATAATTATGCATATGAAAGTTTTAATGTTTTTTTGTGGTAGCGCCTTCAGTAGTTGATAGCTTAATTTGTCTGGCCAGGGACATGAGTTACTTTTATGTTTCAAAATGTTATTGAACTATTCAACGCTTAAGAAAATGTCTTCATTTGGATCGGCTTCTATTTAAAGTTTTGCCTTCTGTTCTGTCTCGAAAAAATGCCTCTGTAAATCTTCATTTTCGTATCGGTGTTCTTTCATTGTCTCACTCAGTAGGTTTTTAAACATTTCACATTTTTCATGGTGAGTTACAGCAATTTTGTCTTTAAAAGTTATTTGTAAATGTGATCCGCTTGGTTGTTGTTTATCGCTGGTGACGGTTTTAATTGTCTTTCCAGAACCCTTTATTTCCTGCTTGTTTCGCTGTTTCAATTAGCTTTCTATTTTGTCTTTCATTCGAACGTTTGAATGCTCTTCTGATTTCTCTTTGCAAGAAATTGATTTCCCTTCTCAAATGATAGAAAGTGTCATCCTTTGCACATTTTAGTTGCTTCCTTATCTTTTTCTTTTGCTTGATTAAACTGATTATCTCTGGAATAATTTGTTGATTTGTATTATTTACGTAGGATTGTTCGATTGATTTATGAATAAGATCAATTAGATTATGGTCTATTTCATTCAGATAGTCTTTGTTTGGATGATTTGGTGGGTACAAGCAGGAATGTTTAAATGACTTTTGCATGTTTTTTGAACTTCTGGAAAGTCACTTTGGCTTGTAGATCGAATTCTGTTGGAATTTTATGCTTTAATGAAGTAAGTGTCGCTGAGTGGTCGATGCCGAAATCTTTTAGTACTTGAAAATTGTCAAAATATTTGAAGACTGAAAGACTGCAGAAATGTAAATCAAGCCTGCTCTGGCTCTGATGTTGATTAGATTGATAGGTGGATAACTGTTGTTCAGTAGTTTGAAGTTTCCGTCATCAATTACTTCCAGCAGTTTTTCGCCGTTTTCGGCATTCTATGTACAGTTGAGCTCTTGATGAGGAAAATTGAGATCTCCACAGATGAGCATGTTGTGGAGGTTGCTGTCAAAAATTTCATTAAAATTCGGGTCTTGATTGGGTGAATTGTAAACATTGATTATCCATAACTTTCCAATGATTGGTATTTCCAAGTTCACACCGATTATCTCTAACGCCTGTCCGTTGCTGTTTTTCCTGGATGTAATTGGTCTGACCTCTTTGACCTTTGTGACCTTCTTTGCAATGATAACAGACCCATAAAAACTGCTTGCTTTTGCTTCTGTTACAAAGAAATATTTTTCATGTGTGAAACGTTTTTGCCATTTCTTGACTTCATTTAAGCAAACAATGTCAATGTTTTCTTTCGTCACAAACAAGAACCATTCATGAATTTTGTTTTCTAAGCCACGACAGTTCCATTGTAAAATTTTCATGTTGTCCATTTTCAAGGTTTTGTTGGCTGCTAGTCTGATTCATGTTTGTGTTAATAGATTGCATCAGGTTTGTTTTCCTAATTTTATCGTGAATTGCTTGACCATCTATTCTTTCGTTAAACACTCTGGAGGCTCTGTTGCTAACGACGCTGATAATATTGCTATAGGACATTGTATGGAAACTGTTTCTAATTTTGTTGGGAACTTCAGCAACTAGAACAGTAATTTTTGTAGTGATTAATGACTGAGTGTTTTGAGTATCTTTCCTTGAAATGGCACTTGAGTATTTCGTTTCTTATTTCTGTTTATTTGCTTCTGTCAAGGCGTTCTGATAAGCGGGCCAGCCTCTATACACTGTTGCGTGTGAGCCACCACAGTTTGCAAACTTAGCCTGTTCTTTTGATTCATTGCAATTTTTTACCGTGTGTTTGCCTGCAAATCGTAGACATCTCAATTCGTCTTTGCAATCGCTTGCCGAATGACCAAACGTTTGACATTTGAAGCATTGTTTAAAGTGAGAAAGTTCTTTACTTGGTTCGCAATGGCGAAGCACCCAGCACACTTTAGCGCCATGTTTGATTGCGGCTGTTACATGGTTTGAGCAATCAGTTATCACTTGAATCAATTTCGTTGGTTTTCCGGTGGCCATGCTTGTTATCCGAAGCACCCTGATAACATTCATAGCATTGTTGTTGAGAATTTCTTCCTTCTTTTCGTTTTCTTGAATGCTATGATGAATATTTGCAATTACAAAACTGGGTTTGGATTTGGCTTTTGGCAGAGTGTTCCTTGCGTTAACAGAAGTGTTTGGAAAGATATGTTGTAGATTTGAGGCGTTGATAACACATTCTCTTGAGTTTTGGTCTTGGGTTGGATAAAGAAGTTTTTGTTGTTTGGAAGTTCTCTGATGCAATTAATTTTGAGTTGAGGGAAACTATTTCTCATGGAACGGGCAAAATAAATATTTGTCGTTATTATAACTGGTCTGATTGTTTCAGAGTTGGTTTTGGGATCATTTCGGGTTCGCTCGCGCTTGTTTCGGCCAGCGGCTTTTTGGAAGCCTGAAGCAAATCGTGTCAAGAAGGCTGAAAGTGGGCTTTAGACTTTTGAAGATGAGGATAAAACTGGGCGAAAAGTAAAGACTTTTGAGCTTAAGACTTTTGAAGGCGAGAATAAAAATGGAAGAAAAGTAAAAGAAAAGTCGGGATTAAGAAGAAAAACTCGAGATTGAAAACCCTTAGCGACTTTTAGTGAAAAAATTTTTTTAAATGAAAGTCTCACTCCCAAAGGACGTTCCTGCACAAACTGGAGTACTTGCTTGCGGCTTTCCTATCACACTTTGAGGTACTGATCCGAAAGTGACAATAACGGCGTATTAATCATCATAGGCGAAGTTGGGCACGCATTTAAACAGTAGGTCCAAATACAAATAAATTTCTGATATTCTCTGAAGACAGTTTATACCTATAAATGCTCATTTATAAAAATAATATTTGCAACAATTTTTGCAGATAACCTCAAATCCGTTTTCTGAATATATTTAAGTTGGAAATTTATTTTTTCGCCCACACAAAGAATCAAATGTGGAATGCAAATGCGATATAATAATTTATTATGTCCTCTGACTATATTATGCGGGAATTTGTGGTGCCAACCAATGTTTTATGTGTCATATATGGCCTTTTATGAGTTCCGGGAAATTTTTTCAACATCAAAAGAAAATGAAAGAAATACATTTTTTAGGCTTTGAATTTTTTTGTTTGATCCCTGTATGTTTTCTAGGAAATCATATATGATCCTTGTATGAATACTAGGAATCATTTATGACCTAGTATGACTACTAAGAATTGTGTATGATGAGCAACTCGTGGAGCCCCTGATGAATTAAATTGCCTCGCCTGTCGTTCAAGAGCAATTCTTCCGACACTTGTCGGTTTATGTTTTTTCATAGGTCCACCCGGGCCGGGGGTTTTGCCCTAAAATAAGAGTGAAAAGAGTTGGAAAAATTTAAAAATTTTAAAATTAACCCCCAGTTTATGCGGTTAATAAGGGAAATAAAGAGTAATTTTTAGTGTGCAATTTTGAAAAATGACAGTAATCGGGTAAAATAAAGCAACCGGGGCAATAAATTTGAAAAAAATACCCTTATAAAATTTACACTCTGAACAAACAAATACACTGTTAAATTTTTTTACACACTAAAAACTCCGTTCACTCGTATTAAAAAGGAGAAATTTGGTGTAGTGTTTTCAATATTTACATTCTTTTAACGGGATCTCTTTTTAACCAACGCATAGGCCTTTGACGGCGATAGTCAAAACTGTTTATAGATAAGGTTAACTGCCTGCTTTGTCCTAGATGATAGCACGTGTTCGTTCAGCTATAACTCTTGGACCATGAGATTAACGAAAGAGCTGTGAATTATTGCAGACTTTGACTAAACCCTTCTTACATTCTAAAAAGATACAAGCGAATTCCAATTCACTCTTTTGCTCCTGCTGACACGCAAGTGGAGAATGATAGTATTAAGCTATTGTCATACAAATAATAGAACCATTTTCTCCGCAGGCTACTGTGTATCTTTACTGCCATGACCAGATAACGTTTAAAATCAACGCTGAGCGGACACAAAACCCACTGGTGGCCTCATAAAAGCAAGATTCCATGAAACATCAGACAATCAACTGAGGACAGTTCATAGCACGCACACATACATATAAAAGATTTTCAATCAAACTTTCAAAAAACCTAAACCACAGTGGTTGAAAGTTGTTGAATGAAAAATGTTTCCAGACATGTTTGAGGAACAACAACAAGGAGACGAAACAGTGGAACTCCGAAGAGTAGCAAGGGCACAGAGGGGAGCTTGGCCATTTCTCCATTGATCCCATGGGACAGCAGCCAACATCGGACGACTTTAACAACATAGAGAAATCTGCCAAAAATAAGATGTAAATGGTGCTGGCCGTCATTAAGTAACGATGTTCCATCCTCGAAAGACCGCTGACTCCTCTGGCAACTAATCACTTGAGCCAGGAAATATCCGCAGCAAAATGGTTGTCGGTGGAGCTGAACCGCCAGCCATTGAACAAAATGTTCACTCAAAAACCATAAAAACATTATCAACGCTCAGGCGAGGTCTATTTCTGAGGAATTCGATCACTAGATCGAAAGGACACGACTGGTGGTTGGTGCATCTAAAACACGGCATGATGGAGTTTCTATGAAACTCTTTTGCAACTGCAAAACAAAGATGTCTAAATTAACTGGAAAAAGGTGCCCAACATGCTAGGATGAGATATGAAGATACTTTCAGTAGAAACTCAAGCTCGCCTAGAAGACTCAAATATTCAAAAAGGTGATTTCCGATATTGATTCAGAATCACCGGTATAGAAACCAATGTTTTGAAAACTAATGATCAGTTATTAATCCAATAAAATGAACCCCAGGAGTTTGTTTGTGCCACTTACTCAGTAGACTCAGTGGCATCAATGGTTGAGCATTTTCGGGTACTTCAAGAAAATCACGTCCTGTGATAGGCTGAAAAAATGCTATACAATCAAAATTGAGTCAACTTCAAAGCAATATACTGCATTTGCGGTTATCAATACAATGGAACATTCTGTGAAGACGCATTGCCGGATCTAATACTTGATCAAAACTGCAGCAAAAATTTAGCGCCTATCGAAAACAATGCATTGGAGAAAACCCAGAAGAGATACCACAGAAGCATGATCAGCGTCGTCATCCTTCTAATACTTCTGCTTCAGGAATTTTGACTCAACGATTTTGATTATGATCTGAATTCTTTTGCCGTTTACAATGTCACAAGACACCTTTTGTTGAACCCAATAGTGAATCCCTCGGACCAAACTGGCGAAAAGTGCAACCCAATTTTTTTGGCTCTGCTTACTAGACGAGTTCTTATGTTGATGGTTGTGAAGATGTATCACTTCATAGCCAGTAGGAATTAGATCAGCGAGGGTTGCAAGATCCCCAAAAGTTGGAAACTAAAAATCCTATATATTAAACGCGTGAGCTTCAAAATGAGACAAAATTTCTGCATGTCTAAGAGGCCTCTGGAGGCGCGTGTTTAAGAGCCGCTTTGAGCAGCATGGTTAATTGAACATACCGAGAGAGGTCACTGACCTAAAAGGCTCAAAGTAGATGGGTGAGAATTGAACCTGGGAACAAAGCCTAAAAGTCAGGTGCAGTTACCACGAGGCTAAGAGGGCTTGCAGGTATGCTCGCCCAGAGGGAGGATTTACTGTCCTGGGTACTGTGTATTTTTTAATTGCTCCAGAACTGAGTTTGAAGTTCTTATTGTAAACTTGTAACTTTAGTTTTTGTGCAAAGTTTGACTATTAAGCTGAGGGTCGAGGGTTGGAACCCGTGTCGGGTACCCTCCCTTTTGTAGGCATGAAAATTTCTAATCAACTCCATGCCTCATGTTGTTCGAGAGCACTTCTTGCGACGCTGATTTGTTCTGTTCCGGTCTGTGTTTTGGGGATGAAAATTGCTAAACCTATGCGTTTGTAGACATGAAAATTTCTAATCAACACCATGCGACGCGAGTTGGTTTATATCCCCGTGTGAGTGTTTGGGGGATGAAAAATGGCAATTGTTTTTCTCTTTGTAGCAATTCCTTTTTCCATTAGCTTGGTCTATTCTTTGTTTTTTTTTAATTCAAGCCTTTGAACGATTTTTTTCGTAAACCACTTGGATTTTCCAGTTAGTATTGTTGCCCCTAAACGAATTTGAGCAATTATTTTTCTTTTCTTTCTCTCTCTCTCTGTGTGTTTGTGTTTGTGTGTGCGTGTTTCGTCCTCTGTTTCTTCTCTTTCCTCCGTTCTGTTTCTCTCTCTCATTCTCTCCCTATCTCCTTTTTCCGTCTTTCCGTTTCTCTTTCTCTCTCTCTCTCCCTTTGTTTACTTCTATTTTTTCCCTTCTCAAATTTAGTGATCAAGAAAACCAGTTGAGCAAATAATCACCCCACGAAACGGGAGGCAAAAACAGAATACAACAAGAGCTTCAAACAGACTGAATTGTAAAAATCAATTATTTGTCTCTGTCCTCCATAGGATAACCACAGGTTGAGTTTTTTATAGCTGTTGATTTGCGGTTCTATTACCATTGTCCATAAAATCACTATGAAACTAAGTTTTGAGCAGTTTTAGTTGTTTTGTCTAATCTTCCTTTATTATATTAATCGTCAGTCGCAATTGAGCACAATTGTTGACATTGCTCCTCTCGTAACATGTTTTAGGGGTCCTTAATCAAGCAACCTAGCGCATAATCAATGCATTTTGAGACACGCTTTGCCATCCTATTTAATCTCCTATTATGCAAATTTTTTGCGCTCATTAAGCTTGTATAGCAAAAACAAGCCGGCCACAAACGCCCTTGTCCAGAAATTTGCTGTAGAAAGAGCAAAGGACAAGTGCAATACGCATAGTTAGCGTAGTTGGTGAGACCTATGGCTGTTAAGCGAGTGTTATGGGTTTGAACCCGAGTCGGTGCGAAACAGAAACCTTAATTTTTTTAAACCTCTTATTAGTGTAAATGACTTTCTTGTTATGGTTTTGCGGGCCTGCTAGTTCCTTATTAATCAAATCCACGCTGTCAATAAGAAAAGTCATATCCTTGGTTGCAGCAAAGATTATCTAGAGAAATCAGTAAGTGGGTGCCAGGAACTCATCTCTTCCGCTTTTGCAACCTTTGTTTCAGTTGTCTCAATATAAACGGCAACAAGCCTCTTCTGTAATTCGATTTTTTATGATATATGCAACAGGTTGCATCCTTCAACACTTTTTATAGACAATTGCAATATATTGCAGTCAAATAGAATTGGTAATAGAAATCAAAGAACGGTTAGTATTCGCTATCAACAGAATAGGGTGCATGCTCGATAGTCACCCTATCCAATCGCAAAAAATCCACAACTGATGACCTCAATGAGGAGTTCCTGCAATCTTTGTTGTAAGAGGAGAGTGCAAGTGAGTTTCAGTCTAAGCTCCATCATAGGACATACTCAAAAAAAACAAACAACAATCAACCTTTAAATCACAAAAATTCATCATAACAGCAAATTTTCTGAGATTGGACGTCCTTGGAAAACAAATTTTTTTACGCAAAACTAATTGCTGGCATGAGTTAGAAGGAGCGCTTTAAAAAACGTCATGACAAAGACAATCATTTGCAGCTTCAATACGCGGCCACAGCAACAGATGGTTTGAAAAAACGGCGTATGTAACAATGCAGGCAACTGAGACGCAAATCAAAGTCTGTTGCCTACCTCACCAATCCGTCATGAGCATGCAGGCACTAGCCATGACCGTCAAGGCCACCGCCGCTTTTCTTGCAAAACTAAACTGGCTTGAGCATTTTTTGATATATAAAAAAGTGAAAGTGATAACAGATAACAGCATAAAGAAGGCTTAAGACTTACCAAAAATTTCTTTGGGCCATTTTTTTGGACGTTGAAATCAACAGAGGCTCCAAAGAGGGTAACGAAACCTAAACAACTTCTCAAGACAGGAGTTTGGATCTCATAATAATCAAAGACCTTTATGTCTTGAAAAACATCAAAAATTATCAAGTTGGGACAAAATTGGGATCATGAGATGCCAGAAGATACAATCAGGGAGATTTAACAGCCGCTTAGGGAATATGAAACAGTGCTTTTGGTTGAAATTTAAAGCTGCCGAGTCCCATGTAACCGAGTTCACGATCTAAGCACATTTACTGATGCTTCACAATCAGCAGTAAATCTCTTCATGGATAAAGTTTACCACCAAGGAATAAATTAACTGAATGTATCAGCACTAAGGCAAAGATGGCATCAATCAAGCAGATCAGAATTCTCAAACAGTAAATTGAATCAGCATCGCTGAGAGCTGAACAGTTGGGTTTCGGCGAGATTGAGATGTCCATCAAGTGAGATAACATACTGGACTGATTGATTTGAGTCATTTGGTGCTGACAATACGTCAGTGCTTGGGTGGACCAATACCAAAGTCCCGCAAAAATTCCCCAGTTGAGAGGTCGACTTTAAGAAAAGACTTCTAAAGTCGACATGGGGGTAATTTCCCTACCTTAAATACACGGTCGACTTCCTTAGTGTAATTCGATCTAAAGTCTTTTCATAAGTCGGCCAACGGCCTCTTCATATCCAATATTGGTCCACCAATAGTCTGTTCATATCTGATATCGTCGACTTAAAATCTTTTCATAAGTCGACCAATGATCTTTTCATATCCAGTACGGTCGACCTTAAGTCTGCTCATAGGTCTCTTTTAACAAATGCTCGGTGCATTTTTAGGGGTTCATGGGTACTTTAAACTGAGTGTTGAGTACCCCGTATGCACAAAGATAGCATCAAATGCACTAGAAACATGTCAATGATATGAAATAGAAGGACAATATGTTGGCTCGAAAAAAGATTTGGAAAAAAAATATTTTTTGTCTTTGGCCATAATTTTTTGCAAACTGAAGTAAAACAATTAACACCTAAAACTACATTATATGCAAAAACTTGTTTGTCAAAACTCAAAGTCGACCATTGCCATATCGGTCGACCTAAAGTCGACCATGACCATTGGGGTTGACCTTAAGTCGACCATGACCATAAGGGCAGACATAAAGTCGACCAGGACTATTAGCGTCAACATAAAATCGTTTCATACCCAACATCGATCGACCACTGTCTTCCTATTCCCGATATTGGTCGACCACTGTCTTTTCATAATTCGACGTCTCGACTGGGGTTGTATGTCTGAAAACGTTTGAAAAAAAATGCTGAAAGTTCAGAAAAAAGTGATCGAGATCACATTACTGGACGACTACTACAGCTAATCACAGATTCTGAGGAGTGCGGCCGTCTGACATTCAATCACTTTGGCTGACAGCACATTTCTTTTTTGATTGAAACAGAGAAATAAAAATAAATACAGCAGAAAGGTTGAAAATTTAGACGCAATTGTGATTCCAATTCTGAAACTAAAATTCTGCGAATTTTGTGGACAACTAGGGCAGTTTAAGTGGCAGCACGTGAATTAGGATATCAACCAAATGTCGGCCCAGTCCTGCCCGATGTAGTTCTTCAATCGACAAAATCAAGGAATAGGGTTGCTCCTCAAAAATCCCATGCATACATCCGTAACAATACAGCAGGAACCCAAGAAAATCAGTACTGGATAAAAATTTAAGAAATTTGTTCCCTTTCGTGCCTCTAATCGATAGTTGTTCCCTGAGAGTTGAGAAAAGATTACTGAAATCAGGATTAAATTTAAAAAACATCACCCTGATCCTCAACAACACGAGCGGAATAGCAAACCGAGAAATCCAAAAGGCTCATCATGACTGTGGGCACAATAGAGTTGAAAATACTCCAGGTGAAAATAAGAAAACTTTTATATTTATCGTTATAAGCAGGGCAAATTTTTACAAATCCAGAAATCTTGGCCCGCAGACAATACGAAACTGAAAAAGAAGCCCTACCATTCAATGTATTTCCAGACTCATCTACAATGTACCTCTTTGTGAACACAGGGAATGCCATGCAGATTCACGCCCGTTGACTAATGTGGGAAATAAATTAGCTGAAGAAAGGCCACCCTTACACTTACCCATTTAGATTTCAAGCCACTGAATTCCAACACGCTTTTCCATCAAATATTACAAATAAAAACAAACAAACCTTTGAACCTTCTTGACCATTGTTGATCAATATTTCTCAGAAAGTTTGTACCCGCCCTGGTCGAGACCCGATGTTAATCTTGCAAGATCTTGCAAGATTCTTGCAAAAGGATGTTAATCTTGCAAGATCTTGCAAGAAGATGTTAATCTTGCAAGATGATGTTAATCTTGCAATATCTTGCAAGATTCTTGCAAGATTAACACCCGAATTTCAAACCCCAGAAAAAAAAAGAAAAATAATTCAAACGGCAAAATTTCAAATCCAAATGATCATACGTTTTGTGTGGTGGGTGAAATAACGTTTTTTGCTGATAAAATAGGTACATGGTGAAATTCGTAAATTTGTCATTTTTCTTGGCCTTCCAATCATTTTGAAAATTGTTTCATAGCTTGAACGGAACTCCTACTGACGTAGATCTTTAGCCCCGGGTCGAGGGGTCAGCACCTGTAAGAGGATATTTTTGTAGGAAATCCACTGAATGTGCTGAAATTATGTAAGATTTGTGCTGAATGCGCTGAAAATTGAGAATTTGGTGGTGAATCCGCTGAAAAAAATATTTCAGCACATTTCAGCGCATTTCTTACATAAAATCAGCATATGATTAAGCACCTTTTTTACACATTTTCAGCACTTGGTGAATCCGCTGAAAAAGAAGAAGAAGAAGAAGAACAGCTTTTTTTGATGCTCTAGATTTATATTTCTGATGCCTTTTTATTGCTCTTCTTGTGATGCTCTTTTATTTTTTTTGTATATTCAAAACTTTTGAGCCTTTTTTTCTTGCATAGGATAGGTATCTAGGCTTTATAAGATAGGTTTCTAGGCTCTATTGCGGTTTTTTGGAGTCTCAACGGCTATTATTTGGCGTTTTTTTAAACGTTTTTTTGAAATTTTTAGACGTTTTTTTGGCTTTTTTTGGATGGTGTTTGGATGTTAATCTTGCTAGAATCTTGCAAGACGGATGTTAATCTTGCAGGATTCTTGCAAGCCGATGTTAATCTTGCAAGATTAACATCCGATTCCGACTCGGGCGAGCTCAACAGCCGAATCAAATGGAAGCAGTCCAAGGTTGTTGAAAAGTAAAATACATAATTGGCGATACCAAGACTCCATGCAAATAGGAGTATGGCGAATTGGTCGGATTGTCAATAAACGATAGCATAGATCGAGGGGCAGGAAATTTTTATATTGAAATGGGCACTGGCTGGGTACAACTCCCGGTAGTAAAATCAGGAAGAATCTTCAAAAATGAAGAAGCCTCTTCTTCTAAAGCAACTGTGGAGAAGAAACGATTTCTCATTTGTCCAAATAGGCACAAAAATATCTTTAATAAACTCTTATAATCAATTGCTCTGATCTATTCAGTATCAAAATCAGTATACTAGAAGATATCGTGTACACTAGAATATTTATTTTTTTTTAAAAAAAACAGCGAATTTTGCCCTTCAAGGTGAACAAAAAAGCTGTTGACAAAAATTTAGGTTATTTTGAGGCAAATTTGTGATCCTCATCTGCCGAAAACTTTTTTCGGCTCACTCAACAATAGAATGAATAATTTATACATCTGTTTTTGATATTTTTGTTTTCTAGCAAACAAAATGTATTCGATCGAACAATTATCTGTATGCATTTTCTTTGGGTCCAGAGTTTTTTGGGGGGCAAAAATAATATGCAGTCAATAAGCTGGGTGGGTGGAGGATTGAATTTAGTAGTTGTTGTAGTTTTAGTAGTAGTAGGGAAGACTTTTGGAACTCATCCATGGATAGTCCGCACTCTTCGTCGTCAGCTAGATAAGCTTCGAATTTGTGTTGCTGTTAGTACGTGAGCAGCAAACTCTCCATGTGCATGCGTCGTTCTCAAGAAATTCTTTCCTAAGAATTGTGAGTAGATTTTCCGTTCCTTTGTTCTTGACTTGTTCTTCAAATCTGTTGTTCCGCTGAAGAATTTATTTAAGGTTGCTGTTCTTAACCAAAACTTTCCATCGCTTTTACAGAGTCCAGTTTTTGCTACAATAACCTCATGTGTGCCTTGGCTAGTTCATTGATTTGTGTTGCAGTTAAAAAACTGATTTACGTCGAGATTGTAATCTCCGTCGACGATATTACAAAAAGTAGAAGACTGTGGATTTGTAAGTGCATAGCAGGAGGTAGAACTTGGAGGGCTAGATTTTTGCTGTTTATAGGGGTACCAGGGATCTATTCCGTATTATTTTCTGTAAACTTTTAACGCCAAATCGCTCTGATGGGAAACCCTAATTCGCTGGCATATGATCAAAGGAGTACAACATGGTCCGTGCAAGGGTTTAGATTGTTAGGAACAGAGGTGCTACTTGCTATACTTTGTTTTAGATACCAGAGTTCTCGTATTGATTCTGAGAAACGTCTGCTTGTGTGCTAACCTAGTAAAATATTCCATTTCCGTGGCTAACACACCAAGAAATTTTGCATATTTGTAGGTTTAACAACTTGACCGCAAAATTTTACTTGCCCATTTTCTTGATGTATAGAATTCTGCCTTTGTCTTCCTGAAGAACCATGTGATTTGCTAGACGCCAATTATTCAATTTATTCAAATCATTTTCAGGGGAACTGTAGTTACCACTGATCATATTTGTCGATGTATCCATATTTAAATTTATGATCTATTGATTGTGGAAGATCATTTATAAAAACAAGAATCAGTAGTAGCCCACGAAGTGAACCTTGTAGGACTCCACTTGTTACATTGAAACAGCTAAAAATGTATGGTTAATTTGAACCTGTTGTTTTTTTACTAGTACAACAGTCGGCGTTGGCATCTAACGCTTTGCCACATAATCCTAAAACGTAAAACTTTGCAATAAGTTTATTGTGGGGCACTTTTTCGAAAGTTTTCCGACAGTCAAGGTTGAAGACTGTTATTTTTTAGTCACTGAAGCTACAGATTTTGTGAATGTAGAAAAGATGATGAAAAATTGTTGATGTCTTTTGCCGGAAACCGATCTGTGAAACTTAAATGTGATTGTGTATAAGGTAAACAAAACCGTACAAAAATTCCAAAAACTTTTGATGGACAAGGGAGGCAGTTTATTGGCCTGGAGTTTTCGATAGCGGCCTTGTTCCTATCATTATATACTGGGTTGATAACGCTTTCTTTCCATTGCTGAGAAATTTGATATTGAGGGTGGTTGATAGCTGTTTCAAGACCAAGTTTCCTGTTACTTCAAACTGTTTGCTTTTATCAATGTCCATTTTTTTAATAATCAAGGTAATCTGTTCTCTGGAGTTATTTGGATTTTTCGGGGTAAATACCTGCCGGAAAACTGGTTAAAAAACTGAGGTTTGTTCAAGTCCTCTCAAGCTGTGTTTAGAAGCAGGAAAATTTATCTCGTATACGAAGGTGCATTTTTCACTGCCCTTAGGTATCCTTTGAGCGGAATACTTGCTTTAGTTGGAGGGCTAGAATTTTGTAGTTTATAGGGGTACCAGGGATCCATTTCGTATTATTATCTGTAAACTTTTAATGCCAATTCGCCCTGGTTGGGAAACCCTAATTCGCTGGCATATGATCAAAGGAGTACAACATAGTCCGTGCAAGGGTTTAGATTGTTAGGAACAGAGGTGCTACTTGCTATACTTTGTTTTAGATACCAGTGTTCTCGTATAGACTCTTAGAAACGTCTGCTTGTGTGCTAACCTAGTAAAATATTCCATTTCCGTGGATAACACACCAAGAAATTTTGCATATTTGTAGGTTTAACAACTTGGCCGCAAAATTTTACTTGCCCTTTTTCTTGATGTATAGAATTCTGCCTTTGTCTTCCTGAAGAACCATGTATTTTGCTAGACGCCAATTATTCATTTTATTCAAATCATTTTCAAGGGAACTGTAGTTACCACTGATCATAGTTGTCGGTGTATCCATATTAAAATTTATGATCTATTGATTCTGGAAGATCATTTATAAAAACAAGAATCAGTAGTAGCCCATGAAGTGAACCTTGTAGGACTCCACTTGTTACATTGAAACAGCTAAAAAAGTATGGTTAATTTGAACCTGTTGTTTTTTTACTAGTACAACAGTCGGCGTTGACATCTAACGCTTTGCCACATAATCCTAAAACGCAAAACTTTGCAATAAGGTTATTGTGGGGCACTTTTTCGAAAGTTTTCCGACAGTCCAGGTTGACGACTGTTATTTTTTAGTCACTGAAGCTACAGATTTTGTGAATGAAGAGAAGACGATGAAAAATTGTTGATGTCTTTTGCCGGAAACCGAACTGTGAAATTTAAATGTGATTGTTTATAAGGTAAACAAAAACCGGAAAAAAAATTTTCCAAAAATTTTAGATGGACAAGGGAGGCAGTTTATTGGCCCGGAGTTTTTGATAGCGGGCTTGTTCCTATCATTATATACTGGGTTGATAACGCTTTCCTTCCATTGCTGAGAAACTTGATATTGAGGGTGGTTGATAGCTGTTTCAAGACCAAGTTTCCTGTTACTTCAAACTGTTTGCTTTTATCAATGTCCATTTTTTTAGTAATCAAGGTAATCTGTTCTCTGGAGTTATTTGGATTTTTCGGGGTAAATACCTGCCGGAAAACTGGTTAAAAAGCTGAGGTTTGTTCAAGTCTACTCAAGCTGTGTTTAGAAGCAGGAAAATTTATCTCGTATAAGAAGGTGCATTTTTCACTGCCCTTAGGTATCCTTTGAGCGGAATACTTGCTTTAGTTGGAGGGCTAGAATTTTGTAGTTTATAGGGGTACCAGGGATCCATTTCGTATTATTATCTGTAAAATTTTAATGCCAATTCGCCCTGGTTGGGAAACCCTAATTCGCTGGCATATGATCAAAGGAGTACAACATAGTCCGTGCAAGGGTTTAGATTGTTAGGAACAGAGGTGCTACTTGCTATACTTTATTTTAGATACCACAGTTCTCGATTCTGAGAAATGTCTGCTTGTGTGCTAACCCAGTAAAATATTCCTTTTCTGTGGCTAACACACCAAGAAATTTTGCATATTTGTAGGTTTAACAACTTGACCGCAAAATTTTACTTGCCCATTTTCTTGATGTATAGAATTCTGCCTTTGTCTTCCTGAAGAACCATGTGATTTGCTAGACGCCAATTATTCAATTTATTCAAATCATTTTCAGGGGAACTGTGGTTACCACTGATCATAGTTGTCTGTGTATCCATATTTAAATTTATGATCTATTGAATCTGGAAGATCATTTATAAAAACAAGAATCAGTAGTAGCCCACGAAGTGAACCTTGTAGGACTCCACTTGTTACATTGAAACAGCTAAAAATGTATGATTAATTTGAACATGTTGTTTTTTTACTAGTACAACAGTCGGCGATGACATCTAACGCTTTGCCACATAATCCTCAAACGCCAAACTTTGCAATAAGTTTATTGTGGGGCACTTTTTCGAAAGTTTTCCGACAGTCAAGGTAGAAGACTGTTATTTTTTAGTCACTTAAGCTATAGATTTTGTGAATGAAGAAAAGACGATAAAAAATTGTTGATGTCTTTTGCCGGAAACCGAACTGTGAAATTTAAATGTGATTGTTTATAAGGTAAACAAAACCGTAAAAAAAAATTCCAAAAACTTTAGATGGACAAGGGAGGCAGTTTATTGGCCTGGAGTTTTTGATAGCGGCCTTGTTCCTATCATTATATACTGGGTTGATAACGCTTTCTTTCCATTGCTGAGAAACTTGATATTGAGGGTGGTTGATAGCTGTTTCAAGATAAAGTTTCCTGTTACTTCAAACTGTTTGCTTTTATCAATGTCCATTTTTTTAAAAAATCAAGGTAGTCTGTTCTCTGGAGTTATTTGGATTTTTCGGGGAAAATACCTGCCGGAAAATTGGTTAAAAAGCTGAGGTTTGTTCAAGTCCTCTCAAGCTGTGTTTAGAAGCAGGAAAATTTATCTCGGATACGAAGGCGCATTTTTCACTGCCCTTAGGTACCCTTTGAGCGGAATACTTGTTTTAGTTATTTCTACTTTTAACTCAATCATTTTGGACAAGGTTGCCTGATCATTTTTGTTTTTTTACTTTTCCGTCGCATTGTGCCCACATTCTTAATGCGATGATTCTTTTGTTAACCAGGGAGGCAAGTTTACTCTGTGCGTTGTCACAATTGAAAAATTTTAGTTAAGAATTGAGTGAAAATTTTGTACCACTAACTGAGAAGATCGTTTGTAAACTTGATTGAATTTTTGCAATTGAATTTTTTTACTACTCTATCTACAGCAAAAAAACTTTATCTGAAATTGGTAGAGAGCTGAGCACTTGCAATTGGCTGTTTTGTATTGATCGCTTAAGCTTTTGTTAATTGTAGACTTCATCCGCAGCTGGGATTCGTCAACCAGAGATACGTCTAATTTTGGTATTACTATTTTGCTCTCTTACTGCGAATTACTGATCGAATTTATGTTCAGTTAGGATATTCAAGCAAATGATTTCATATGAGAAACGATTACAAATGAAAAACATCTGCTTGTGTGCTAACCTAGTAAAATATTCCTTTTCCGTGGCTGACACACCAAGAAATTTTGCATATTTGTAGGTTTAACAACTTGGCCGCAAAGTTTTACTTGCCCTTTTTCTTGATGTACAGAATTCTGCCTTTGTCTTCCTGAAGAACCATGTGATTTGCTAGACGCCAATTATTCAATTTATTCAAATCATTTTCAGTAGAACTGTATCTACCACTGATCATAGTTGTCGGTGTATTCATATTTAAATTTATGATCTATTGAATCTGGAAGATCATTTATAAAAACAAGAATCAGTAGTAGCCCACGAAGTGAACCTTGTAGGATTCCACTTGTTACATTGAAACAGCTAAGAATGTATGGTTAATTTGAACCTGTTGTTTTTTTACTAGTACAACAGTCGGCGTTGGCATCTAACGCTTTGCCACATAATCCTAAAACGCAAAACTTTGCAATAAGTTTATTGTGGGGCACTTTTTCGAAAGTTTTCCGTCAGTCAAGGTTGAAGACTGTTATTTTTTAGTCACTGAAGCTACAGATTTTGTGAATGAAGAGAAGACGATGAAAATTGTTGATGTCTTTTGCCGGAAACCGAACTGTGAAACTTAAATGTGATTGTTTATAAGGTAAACAAAAACCGTAAAAAAAATTTTCCAAAAATTTTAGATGGACAAGGGAGGTAGTTTATTGGCCCGGAGTTTTTGATAGCGGGCTTGTTCCTATCATTATATACTGGGTTGATAACGCTTTCTTTCCATTGCTGAGTTTTTAGTTAGGACACAATTTAAAAGCGGTTTTGCTTTTGTCCTTGCCTTTTGGTCAATCCTTCCAGTCTTCAACCCATAGTTCCGCAGCATTGATAAAGTGATTCTCCCAGCTATTGGGGTGTTTTATTAGGATCTGTCTACATTTGCTTTCTTTATAGCTACCAAGTCTCCGATGGTCAATAATCTGAGTGTTGATATTCAGATAGCTCATAATAATGTTTATTTCTGATCTCTCTGACTCCGCTCTTTTCCTCGCATACTCGCTTTTATATTCCTCGACTCCTCTGATTCTTACGCCGTTGTCATCAGCTAATCATTTGTTATATACCTCTTTAATTTCAACTGGATGCGCTTTCGAGCCTCCTGTTGTCACCAATGACTTCAAATTTTTCATCAATGCTTCTCTCAAACGTCTCGTTCACCACACTTTCGATAACTTCCTAGTTGTCAGTGCTGGTTATATATCTTTGACGATTTTTCACTGCATCAATAACAAAATCTTTTTTATTCTGAGAGACGCAAGTATTGCAGAAGAGAAAGATGTTAACCTTTACTTCTTGTATTGCAGCTATGACCTCTTTGATTATCTTTGTGCATTGATTTGTCATTTGCATAGTCTTTTCACAAGAGATGCAGTTAAGGACGGCCTGCTTTTAGTTTATAATATAGGCGCTTGTTTCACTTTTTATTGTGAATGTTTTATGGATGGTAGGCTCACCATTTACAGTTTGGCCTTATCTCTGAGTTCAGACAAAAAGTGTTGACATGTAAAATCCCAAGGGGCACTCTCGGACACTGATCAAAATAAAAAAGATTATTTATATTTTTGCCACTGTCTGACGGGTCACCTCTAGAACCCATTTCGGCACTCTTGGATCACAGCCTGAAACCTACGCACTCGCAAGATGCTGCACCTTTTATGTGCTTTGAGTTGCTGCTGCTATCTTTTGGGGTGAGGAAACGTTCGTATGAAAATTTGCTCTTCAAATGTTTTCAATCCACTGAGGGCCCCCGAGCTCTTTTTGGTGTACACCATCGTCGTTGATTTGGTGCATATTGCTGGTGGTTTTGTGCGAAGTTCCCACGTACCACCACTTCGCCTTGAGACTCAGTTGTTGGACAAATTAGTTCGTAGCAACTGAACGGTTATATGATTCGCCTCGTGGTTTTATCACAATGACAAAAACTAATGCTGTAAATACAAATTCGTTTGCAAGCATGTCGAGTTCTTCAGCAATGTGGATTGGCTCTTGTACAGAAAGTTGGCCACCATAAATAAGTCGTTACCACCGGTGAAAAATAACATTGTGTGGTAATCACCTCAGCTGAGGGGTAAGATGTTGGCATGAATAAGTTTTTTGTTTGCGAGTCTGCTATTAATAAATTCCTTTGGAACGATGTTTTCAGTGTGTGGACTTCAGCAACCAAGAAATTATTGCTGTCAGAATCTTGCTAAATTTCATAATTTTCCATTCCACCGTTTGTATGTGGATGTGACACAAGTCTCCCTAAATTTTTTTCTGCTTCTTTTGTACGACATTGGAGAAAATAATTTCAGAAATTATGGAAAAACGCTGAAGTGGCTCTCAAACCTTACTCATCGTCATCATGAAGTTATTCGGGATCTTTCCCATTTTGGCCCCAAACTTAGTAGTCAGATGATCCATGCCCCAATCATGGTAAATATGGCATAAGGGAGGGGCCATAGTCTCAAGGCACCTATCGTGTGAGAGACCCCGCATTCGTTCTTAGGACTTCGGTTATGATAAACTAATTGTTGTGATAAACTTATTTAATAGATATAATATGGTATGGCTGCTGAGGAATCTAGTGGTGGAACTACTGTCAGGCACAACTCGACATCTGGCTGGCGCGGCAGGAAGCCCCATCCTCATCCTACTGTTGACCAACTGCTCGAGGCAAATAGCAACGATTTCAAGCTATTCACGGAAAAGTCGACGAAGGACTGGCTGCTGTGTCTTCTGCGAGAAACAGTCAGCCAATTACGCGACGCTAAGTTTTTACA
This sequence comes from Convolutriloba macropyga, assembly GCF_964194025.1. Lineage (NCBI taxonomy): Eukaryota > Metazoa > Xenacoelomorpha > Acoela > Convolutidae > Convolutriloba > Convolutriloba macropyga. The sequence continues at coordinate 13,453,604 of NC_134471.1, read as the reverse complement.
ACCTGACGTTTCATCTATCAAAGGTCAACTGCCGCATCCGATGTGTCTCAGTGTGTTGTTCCCAGCTATTCGGAAGTCACTCAAAAGGTTGATACCTGTGATAATGTTCCTTGTAGAGCTAAAATACAGGTTATGAATGGAGCTCCCCCCGTTAATATTCAAAGCAAATCAAAGCATGATGCGTTGCCAAACGCAGTAACAATTGGATGTTTACCAGAGTCGAATGGAAACGTGCATGCACAAATTCAGCATAATGTTACTGAAGCCCAGAATTTATTGAAGCACTTAGAAGTTCCTTGTGAAATATTGGATTTTAAAAGACTCGTCGGTGCAGGTACATGATGGGAATAAGTGGGTCACAGAATGACTAAAACAAGTTTTTTTTATCCTAAGCTGTTTTTATTAATTGCCAGGTCAATTAAGAAACCCAACGCGAACTTCTATTTACAGATGATCATTTTATGAACAATATTGAAGTGTGTTTTGTTACTGAGACTTGGTTGAAAGCCAACATTCATGACAGCTAAACCAATGCTGCCGGATATAAAATTTTGAGATGCGATAGAACGAAGGATAATTCAGGTAAAAAATTTGGTGGTGGTGTTTGTACTTGTTGTAAGTCTGAACTACCCATTGAAAAGCTTATTTTTTCCGGGCTTGAAAAATGTGAGGTGATGTGGCTGATTTTTTCAATTCCCAGCCTGTCCATGTTTTCTGCGGTGCATATATCCTCCGGCAATTGGTAAAGCTGACTGGTATTAGAATCATTTCATCGACACCGTTGAGAAATTAACATGTTTTTATCCTCGAGCACATTTTACTATTTGTGGCGATTTTAATGCTGTGATGTTTCTAAGGTTGTTCAGCAATTGCCAATGGCTTATTTTTTAAGGGCCCTACATACAAAGATTCCCAACATGTCTCTGTAATGTCAACAGCAGAAGTACATTGCAAGCGCGGCATCTCGTTTGCTCCCTCCGTGCCTTCTGACTATGCTGCGTTAGTTATTGAATCATTACTGTCAACGAAAAATTGTCATCGGTATGTCATTGTAGGGAAGCAAGCCGTTGCCCAAGAAGTTGCATCCGAATTATTTGCTTGACACATATGACTTCTCATGGATATTGTGTTTTAAAGACCCAAATCAGTCTAGGGAAGAGTTGTTGAGTACCTTACGATCACTCTACGATCTAATATTCAGCGAATAATCGTTTCATATCTGCAGCCCAATGACTACCGCAACAGTGAAATAGGTGGAAAAATTGCAATAGAGTACTGGGTAGAAAGCAGAACGCTACCCTTATCCCCTTTACTGCAAGTAAGATCAACGAAGAATTGGTTAAAGTATCTACTATTTCCCCTGACATCTATATATTAATTCAGTGTGACATAAAAGGCACCATGTTTAAGCTCCTAATCCTCACATGTTTTAACGGCCCTTAAATATGGTTTTCTGAGAAAGTGACTGACAACAGTCGGGCTTGAACCTGGGTCTAGGGTTCGAGAAGCGGAAGCGCAATAAGTTGAGCTAAGGAGCGGTTGGGGCGCGTAGTTTTTCGGGACTTTTGTCCATTAACGTTGCATGCGTTTCTCTTTTTTCCAATTCGCTCCTTTTTGCGCACATTTTTTGTGCTCCATGTTTTTCCTCCTGTCACTTTATATCTATCTCTATATACCTATACCACCTAATCGAATACTATACCACAGTGTTAAAGCTCCTAATCTGCACACGTTTTAAGGTCTCTTAAACATGCAGCAAAGGTAAACATGCAGCATTTTGATAAAGGTCAGTGACCGAAAAGCTGCTGTCGCCAAAAGAGTCAATGACCCGAAAGCTATCTATGCCGTAAAGGTCAATGACTGAATAGGCGTGGGTGCAAAAATAGGTCATTGACCGAAAAGCTGCCAACGACCGAAAAGCTGCCTGTGCCAAAAGGGTCATTGACCGAATAACTGTGGATGCAAAAATAGGTCAATGAGTGAAAAGCTGTAATACAACATGAATCCGTTTATTACACGAAAAAAGTCCGAGAATGATATGTGCTGATGCATCACAGATATTGACAGAATAAAGATTCTCTAAGTAATGGACGATTACCGAATGGAAATCGAATATCAAAAATGTTACAAAAAAGCTGTGACATACTTTTTTTGTTACGTTTTAAAATTCTCCGTAACATAGATTGATTCGATTCTTCTAATCAGAACTTATTACGCAAAATGTTTGCGTGACCAAATTGGTTTTTAAATTATCTATTGCTTCACTGTTTTCAATTTTGTTTACGCGTTTTTTGAGACTGAGATCAAGCAAAATTGAAAAAAGTGAAGCAAAAGATCATTCAAATATCCAAATCGGCCACGCAAACATTTTGCGTAATAAATTGCAATTAGAATAATCGCATCAATCTATTTTACAGTCGGGTCTGAAACTGGGTCTATGGCTTGGGGAGCGGAAGCGCAATGAGTTTAGCTAAAGAGCAGTTGAGCCCCGTATTTATTGGTGTTTTTGTCCATTAACGTTGCATTCGTTTCTACTTTCCCAATGCCCTCCTTTTTTCACACTTTTTAGTTCTCCATGTTTTGCCTCCTGTCACTATCTTCTATATATCTATCTATAAATTAAACGTAATTCAAATACATACCTCCATGTTTAAGCTCCTAATCTTCACATGTTTTAAGGCCTCTTAATATGCAGCAAAGCGTTATGCACGTATTGTGAAAGAAGTCAATGACCGAAAACATGTCCCTACCAAAAAGTTAATGAGCGAAACGTTACCTATTAGCCGTAAAGGTCAATGACTGAATAGTGGTAGATGTAAAAATGGGTCATTGATCGAAAAACTGCCTATGTCCGAAAAGCTCTCATTTTCAAAAACTTAATGACCGAAAAGATACCTTTGCAATAGGGGCCAATGACTGAATAGCCGCGGATGTAAAAATAGGTCATTGACCGAAAACTTCGCCTGTGCCAAAAGGATCAACGACTGAAAAACTGCGGTTTCAAAAATTGGTCAGTGACAGAAAACCTGCTTATAAAGTCAAAAAATTTATTACCCAGAATAGTTCTATAATGACATGTACTGATTCATCTCTCATATTGACGGAAAAAAGAATTTCCTAAGTTAAACTCAATTACCGAAATGAAATCGAAGATGCAAAAGTGTCCATTGAAATCAGCTAGATAGTAATATGGCGGGGACAAGCTTTTGTGTACACGTTTTTACTTTCTCCCTTCCATTTCACTTTTTCTTTTTTTTCTCTTTCTTTTTTTGTCTTTTTTCTTTCTTGCTTTTCTTTTTCTTTTCTGTCCTTCTTTTCTCCATGTCTTTTCCTTTTTCCTGTCTTTTTCCCCTTTTTTGCTCCTTCTTCGCTGTATTTCCTTTCTGTTCTTTTTTCTGCCTTTCCTTTTATTTTTCTCTATTTTAATTCACATTTTTCGTTTTTGCTTCTTTCTTGTCTTTTCTGCAATTTGTCTCCCCCTTTCTCTCTTGCTTTTCACTTTCTTTTCCCTTCTCTCTCATTTGTCTTTTTTTAGTTTCTCCCATTCGTTTTTTAGTTTCTCCCATTCGCTTCGCTGTTTCGTTTATTTTCTTTTCATCCTCTGTATTTCTCTCTTGCTGTTCCTTTTTTTTCTGCCTTTCTTTTCTCTCTTTCTTTTCCTTTTTCCTGTCTCTTTTTCTTTTTTTCTATGTATTTGTACTTTTTAAATTTTTTCGTTCTTCTGTCTTTCTTTCATTTTTCTTTTTCGTTTCTTTTTTCGTTTTCGCTTCTTTCATTTGTCTTTTTTTCTGTCTTCTTTCTTCTCCTTTCTGTCTTGCTGTTCGTTTTTTTTTGCGCTTCTCTCTTTTCATTTCTCTGTCCTTCATTTGAATTTTTTTCTCTTCGCTTTTTTCTCTTTCCTCTTTTGTGTTTTTTCAGATCTTTTTCCTCTGCCTTTCTTTTTTCTCATTCTTTTTCCTCTTTCGTTCCTCTCTTTCGGTTCTGTCTTACGTTCCTCTCCTCTCTCCTCTTTCTTTCTCTCTCTTGCTTTTCTCTCTTTGTTTTCTGTTTTTTTCGTTTCTTTCTTTCTTTTGTCTTTTTGTTCTTCTGTTCTGTCTTTCTTTGTGCTCATTCGTTTTTCTTTTTCGTTTCTTGTTCTTTTCTCTTCTTTTTCTTTTCTCTCTTGCTTTTATTTTTTCTCTTGATTTTCGTTTCCGTCTTTCCTTTCTCTCTTTTCTCTTGTTTTCTCTGTTTTTTCTGTTCTTTTCTGCTTTTCTTTTCTTTTGTTTCTTGTCTTTCTTTCTTTACTGTCCTTTCTCTTTTTTGCTGTTCTTTTTTGTCTGCTTTTCTTTTCTTTTCTCTCTTTTTTTGTCTCTTTTTTTCTTTTTTCTTTTTCTGACTTTCTTTACTCTACTTCTTTTTTCTCTCTTGCGTTCCTTTTTCGTTAATTCTTCATTTTCTCGTGTTCTCTTTGTTTTCTGGTTTTGTTTTCACTCTTGCTTTTCTCTTTCTTTTCTCTCCCGCTTTCCTCTTCTATATTTTTTTTCTATCTTTATTTTCACTTTTTTTACCTCTTTCGTTTTTTCTTTTTTCTTCCTTTCTTTTCTCTTTTCGTTTTTTTTCTCTCCTTTCTTTTCTGTCTTTTTTCTTTCTTTATTTCTTCTTTTTCTCTCTTTCTCTTCTGCTTTTCTCTCTTTCTTTTGTCCTGCTTTTCTCTTCTTTTTTTCATTTTCTCTCTTTTGTCTCTTTTCTGTATTTCTCGATTTTTTTTCTGGTTCGATTCTTTTTGTTCTCTCCAACTTTTTTTGCTTTTATCTCTCGTGTTTCTTTTTTCTTGCTCTTTTTGTCTTTTTTATATCATTTTTCTTCTTGGTCTTTTCTCACTATTCTCTGTTTTCTCTCTTTTTCTCTCTCGCTTTTGTCACTTTTCTCTGCTTCTTTCTGTCGCTTTTCTCTTTTTGCTCTTTCTCTTTTCTGTCTTTCTTTTTTCTCTTTCCTTCTCTTCTCTTTTTATTCTGTTCTGTTTTTCTGCCTTTTTTCTCTTTTCCTGTCTCTCTTTTGTCTTCTTTCTCTTTTGTTTCTTTCATTCCTTTCTGTCTTTCTTTTCTCTTTCTTCTCTCTTTGTTTTCTCTTCAGTTTCTGCTTTTATTGTTTTTCCCCTTTCATTTTTCTGTCTCTCTTGTCTTCTGTCTCGGTTCCCTTGCGTTTCTCTTTTCTCTTGCTTTATTTAGTTTCTTTTTCTTTTCTCTGTTGTCCTTTTTTCTGTCTTTTTTACCTTTCTCTCGCTTGCTTTTCTCTTTTTGCTCTGTCTTTCTTCTCGGTTCTTATTTCTGTCTTTTGGCTCTTGTTTCTTTCTTTTATGTCTTTCTTTTCTTTCTTTTTTTTCTGTTTTCCCTTCCATCGTATCTTTTTCTTTTCTATTTTTTAACGCTCCTTAAACATGCCGCATAACCTATGCAGGCGACCATGAAGATGTTCGTTGTCTGTACAAATCTTAGCGCTCCGTAAATATGCAAGTTGGCAAATCCAAAAAAAAATTTAACACAAAATTGCTTGTACTTGGGGTAATATAATAAAATAAACACAACGGTAACGTAACGTAGAACCTATGGCTGTTAAACGAGGGGCATGTGTTCCAGCCCAAGGTGGTACGCCCAAATTTCCAGCCCAAACTTCTATTCTTTAAATGATGTTCTTGTTATGCTTCTGCGGGCCTGCTAGTTTCAATTGAAGCCTCACCAGTTGGTGTCGAATTGCCCCTTACTTTTGCTTTGCCAGAGATTTATAAGAGTCTCAATAAGAGTCTCAAAGGATAGGTGGAAAAATTGCAATAGAGTACTGGGTAGAAAGCAGAACGCTGCCCGTATCCTCTTTACTGCGAGTAAGATCAAGGAAGAATTGGTTATAGTATCTACTATTTCCTCTGACATTTCACCTGAATCTTCACCGGTTGGTGTCAAATTGCCCCCTACCTTGGCTTTGCAAGAAATTTATAAGAGTCTCAAGAAGATTAGGACATCTTCTAATGGTCCTGGTGGACTTCTTTCTTGGCTGTTTTGTCGGAATTCTGATCTGGCCAATCTTCTCTATCCTTTGTACAATGGGTTCCTCAGGAATGGTTATTTTCCACTCAATCGGCATTCAAAATATCACTTGTTTTTCCAGTTCCAAAAAAAGACATGTTAATTATAAAGGCGATGTTCGTCCAATTTTGGTAACATCTATTCTGTCTTGTCAGTTTGAAAGACTCATTTTTGACAAGTTTGTTTCATCTGCCTATAAGAAGAATCTTGCTAGAAATCAGTTTGGTTTTTGGAAGAGAAGTTCCAAGTAACATCAATGCTGAAGATGCAAGATGCTACACGTGGACAAGAATTACAGCAAGAATTCTGATTATGTGCGAATCTTTAATCTCGATCTGAGCAAGGCTTTTAACCGGCTTCCTAGAGATCGAGTTGTGGAAACTGAGGGAGTTGACGACTAATCAATTGCATATTGTTAACTTTCTGGCCAATTTTCTGCGTGATCGGACCCAGTATGTGGATATCAACAGCGAACAGTCAACTGCGCCTCGGAAAATTTGTGGTGTTCCCCCGGGAACCACATTTGGCCCAGTGATGTTCAATTTAGTCTATGATGAGGTGCAAATTTCAGAATCGAACGGACATTTTCTCAAGTATCCTGATGATATAACTCCAATTAATCCTGGTAGATTCAAAAGGCAGTGTTAATGGAGCTGAAAACCTGGTGTGAAAGCAACTATATGACTTTTATTGAGTCTAAGACTGTCGTGCTTTGTGTTTATTACCATTCTGGTCCGCAAGTTTTACCTATTCTTGGCATACGGCAATGCAGTGATATGAAAAATTTGGAGATTGCCGTTGCCGTCAATTTGAGATTTGATTCACATGTGGCGAATGTTCAGACGAAGATTTTGTCCCTTTTTTTCTCTTGTTGAAGTTAAGCATGCGGGATATGGGCTGGAGCATATCAAAACAATTATCAGTCATTTATTATTCCTCATTTTATGTAGTGCTGAGTTGTTTGGGGAGGCGTTAGTAAGGCTAATCTGGCAAAATTAGAATGCATTTAAAAGGAAGTGGTCAGATTTGGACTATTACATGGTTACACTTCTATTTACTATATGACGCGTCGTTTAAATCTCTTCTGCACAAGGTTGTCAAAACACCCAGACGCCTATTGGATGATATCTTACCAAAGCTGGAAAATTATTGCAACAATCATCTCAGACCACGTTTGCCCCCATCAGATGACGGAGTCATGAAAGGACTGAGTCGGCTGTTTTCTGACCGAATTTTAAAATTACAGATAATGTAATTTTTGGTGCGCATTTTGTTTTGGATGTTTTTTTTTCCGACTTAAATTTACATCTTTGACTTTTTTAAATTTAACCTAATGGCCGCAAAGCGATAGCTGAGGCTATTATTGGCCTTATATTGTTTCATACAATTCAAAGAACTTGAAATTTTTTGGGCCGCTGTATTTTTGTACAGATCTGTTCACACATTTGATGAATTTTGAAGTCAAATTAAAGCGCTGATTTCTGAAACATTGAAACAGGTAGTGGATTAAAGAACGAGTGCTTCTGCGGCGTTAACTATTCTCATTATAATTTTGGGTCTCCCATTATAGCCCCCCATTAAATTATAGCCCCCCCATTATGGTATAATTACCATGATTGGATGGGGGTATAGGTTATCGGAGCACAAAGCTGGGGGCGGGGGGCTATAATGAGAAAGGCTTCTTTATTTTTATGTAGAGTGAGAAAACGGTGTTTGAACAAAATTTTGCTTTCTCGCAAGAGGTGTTTTGTTCAAATGCGGCCTTTTGCATCGATTTTTTTGGATATTTTGATAGAATTTTTTTCTAAATGATTTTTCCAATCTGGTCATCCCAATATTGCAAGAACAAGGGAGCTGATCTACTGTGTATCCGTGAAATATCTTTTAACTGTGTATTCAAATCCGATAACGATCAAGTTGAATCTCCCGATTTCTGGCCCGAAATTGATTCATTTTCACAATTTTACCTAACTCAGAAACCGAGGGAATGGCTGGCCTCATTTGATACATGACTATCAGATTTTAAAACCGCCAATGACCGTGTAAAAGTATATTTACCTAACGTAAGATCGGTTCACAACAAGACTTCGCAAATAAGAAATCTTATTGAAGCTAATGATTTTAACCTCATAATTTTAACAGAAACGTGGAGCAAAGATAACGCAAATGATGAGTTTTGTCTCCAGCAGTGTGGCCCAATTTGTTATTGTTACTTAAGTGCAAACAGAAAGAAAAAAATGGCGGAGCATTAGCGGTGTTCTGTGATGGAATTTTACGTGTCGATAATTTTTTAAACAAGTGTTTTACAAACGCGGAAGTGGCTTTTCTTGAATTTACGCGGGGCAGGTCTGTGGATCCTTTGGTTTGTATATACCGTCAACCAAAAACAAATGGACGTGTCTTCATAAGTGAGTTAACATCGTTTCTTGAGGAGAAAACGTTGTTGTTCAAAAATTTACTTATTGTAGGCGATATCAATATTTCTATGCTGCTATCAAATGGACATCTTTTTCTTGAATGAATTTGGTTTGCAACAGCAAGTCACCGTGCCTACTCACAAACATGGTTGAATTTAAGAACAGGTTATTACATCCGAGGAGGTTGAAGCATCAGAACCTCTTGTAAGTTTCGTTACAAGCTCTGATCATGGAGTTGTGTACTTTAACTTTCTGCAAAAGCACGAGAATTTAGCTGTAAAGAAGGCCTCGTGCAGAAAACGTTAAAATTTTGACGTGGGAGCGTTTTGCAGAAAATATTGCTGCTCCGATCGACAGAGACAATCCTGAAAATGTTTGGAACTGTGTTTTAATGAACGAAACCAGCTATGTCCATAAAAACCATCCTCTGAAAACTAAATATGTGAGAAATCATAAGTTCCCCTTCTTTGACGATGAGCTAAGAACGGTAGAGAAGAAAGAATGGCAATTTCCAAAGAATGGCTTTCCGAAAGAATGGTAATTTCCAAGCCAAAAGCCGGTTTCTTAATGCAGTTCTGGAGTATTTTGAGCTGGTCACCAAAAAGTTAATTGAATGCCTCGAAAAATGTGTTGCTAGTGAAAATAAGCGTGTTAGCTATTCTATGCTACAGCGACTCTTACGAACAGATATTGTCCTGCCGCAGTCACTAGGGGAGCCTGAATGTCTAGTAAATAGGTTTAATGCTCTCTTTGTTAAGAAAATAGAAGCCGTATTATTTTCACTACCTCCAACGAAGGGTCTAGAATAGATTGATTAACATACAACAACTCTGTAGAGTTATCAAGTTTTCACACTGAGCAATTTGCAATTAATTCTAACAAAAATTTTAACAGTACGGCACCGAGTGATGTAACACCAACAAAGTTATGTAAAATTGTTTTGACAAATTCTCCGGACTACTTCATTGCGTTAATTAATTTAAATCTCCAGACGGGATAGTTCCCAACTCAATTCAAACAAGAACTCGTGAGGCCGCTCATAAAGAAGTCTAATCTTGATCCTGATTTGTTGTCGAGTTATCGGCCTGTAACAAATCTGATTCTCCTCTCAAAAGTTATTGAAAGAGTTGTTTTTGAGCAAATTAATTTCTATCTGGAATCCAATATCCTTATGAGCAGGTATCAGAGTGTTTTTTCGTAGCTCGCATTCAACAGAAACGGCTTTCTTTAAAGTTTTGAAAGATCTTCTTTGCTATCTAGACGAGTCGCACTCCGTGATGTATATTGGGTTAGAATTTTCAGCAGCGTTTGATATTATTGAGCATCAGGTTTTGTTTGATAAATTAGCGAAAAGGATTGGTTTGCAATCAGTGGTGTTATTGTTTATTAAGAATTATTGTTCGCATCGTTAACAAGTTATCGTAAACGGATGTCTTTCTTGTGATGTAAAAGTTAAGACGGGTGTGCCACATGGGTCGGTTCTATGTTCTTTAATTTTTTCCTGTTACATGCTGCCTTTAGAAGATAAGCTGAAAGAACTGGCAATAAAATATCGTTTTTACGCTGATGATACCGTTCTTTATTTCGTATTCGGTTCGACACTCAGTCAATGCATGTTTGAAGATATTCTGACCTCAATTCAACGTTGGTTCAGCCAGGCAAAATTAAAATTGAAATGGTGAGAAGAGAGTATGCGATTATTCGGAGATGTAAAAAATGTTAAACATGGTCTTTTACGTCTGACGGAAGATGGTGACTACAATCAACAGGTAAAAGTACTAGGTTGTTAAATTGATTGTCAACTTACTCTGTAACGACAGGTCAACTTCGTTTGTTCGAATTCATTTTATTATCTCCGTAAAGTGTGGTCATTTCGTGATCAACTTAAGACATCAGTCCTAATTGAGTAATTTAGAATTTTAGTGATATCACGTGTTGACTACTGTAATTCTTTTTATTATGGTCTGCCAAACTTTTTATTATCAAAACTTCAGCGAATAATGAACTCTGCCGCGCATTCGATTTTTCGATTGTCAACTTCAACACCAAACTCGTCGTACCTGAAGCAGCTACACTGGTTGCCAATTAGGCAACACATTGTGTTCAAAATCCTATTGTATGCGCATCGCTCTGTACATCAGCCTGGCAAACTCCCACTATATTTATCGGAACTAATGAAACGAAACACGATAGTTGCAAGGTCTCAATATTTTTACAATTTACTTCGCTCTAATTTTGGAAGACGTACGTTCTCGCATGCTGTCGCTGTTGAGTGGAATAAGCTTTCATTTGATTTGAAACTGATACCCTTTGAAATTTTTTTCGGGCGAAAACTCAAAACTCATCTTTTTAAATTTTCCTGCACTGTTAAGATTTTAAATGGTGCTTAAACCAATTATAAAAGTAATAGTCATAGTCCAATCGGATGTTTCCCATTATAGCCCCCCCATGAAATTATAGCCCCCCATTATGATATTATTACCATTATTGGGGTGGGGGCTATAGGCTATCTGATCACTAAGCTGGGGGGGGGGCTATAATGGGAAAGACCCGTCCATTCTAGACCTAGGTTTTTGTTTAATCAATGAACGTTCTTTGAATTGTAGGTCAGGACTTGTCCCATGTTTTTTTATTTCGTCGTCGAGAGTTTTGTGATGTCACAATCACTTCAAATCTACGTTTTGTTCATTCGTTCATGCAATTTAAACTGCATTGCCTATTGACGTCATTTTTAACTCTTAGTGGAGATAGACTTCGTTCATACGCGTGAAAGTTTTTGGTCACACGTGACTTACCTCACTCTCAAAAATGACTTCCTCACTCTGAATTTGACTTTTCCTTACCTTATTTCAAATAGATAAGGTCAAGTGAGTGCGTATTTGAAGGGTATTTGAGGGCAACTAATAGAAGCAGCAATAAATTAAACAGATTCTTAATCGAAATCTAACATCTCAACATTTGTATCTTTTCCGTTTGCGCCCCCCCCTAGTACGTTTTGCGCCACCCAATTAGAGCACGTGCCGTTACATAGTATATCATTATGTAAATGTATGGCACGTGTCGGGGGGGGGGGGGTGGTGCAAATAATATGTGCCCACTAAGCTGGGGGCACAAACGGAAAAGATCCCAGCATTTAAACTGCTCTGAGATCACCGCAGCCACCGAAACAGCAACCGCAACGCCGGCACCACACAACGCTTTGACCGTTCCCGACACTGCACTCATAGCTCCTGCAACAACGCACGCCCCCGAACGTTCCGTCGCCGCAGCATCGAATAAATTTTGGGACCACTTCCAGCCTCATCACGCGGTAACAGTGCGCGAAATATTCCGCGAGGTCGTCACTTGGAAGCCCTCGTTCTTCACGCTTGGTAAGAACAAGACAGGGGAACAGTTCGCCGAAGCCCTTCACAGTGTCCTCTCCCCGATTGCCGTAAACACGGATAGATCCGATATATCTCTGACCCTCTGTATGATACTTCCGCACCTAACCCTCAGTCAAACAAAGAACACGGACGATGGATCGAACAATAAGACCATCAAGCGCAGACTGCAAGCATGGTACAGCTGCAACTTCTCAGAACTGTTCTGTGAAGCGAAGGCAATCCAAATGACAATGAATTCAAGGAACAAACAGCAGCACTCTGACCTCAAGATGTTCAACGATTTCATGTCTCGTGGTAAGATCAGTAATGCTATTCGCGTTCTTTCGGATGAGCACAAAAGCGGCGTGCTCGCAACTACGGATCACATAGACGGTAGACAGGTCCTCGAGATTTTACGCGACAAACATCCTGAAGGTCAACCCCTGGAGCCCAACTGCATTCAGAGCGAACATCCACGCACGCTTCCTTACCACCCCGCTCTCTTCGACAAAATCAGTGCCGGGCTCGTCCGAAAGCATGCAATGAAGACTCATGGCAGTGCCGGGCCTTCAGGTCTCGATGCCGATGACTGGCGTAGACTACTTTCTGCTTTCGGGCAAACCTCCACGAACCGGTGCAAGCTTGTTGCCAAGTTTGCTAAGAGGCTGAGAACGTCCACAATACCACCGGATGATTTGATTACATACAATGGTTGTCGACTAGTGGCTCTGGATAAATGTCCAGGTGTGAGACCTATTGGTATTGGTGAAGTAATGCGTCGCATCACCGGACGCATAATCGTTGACTGCATCAGGCAAGATATAACATCCCTCGGTGGAAACATGCAACTGTGCCTGGGCCAGAAATGTGGCATAGAACCTGCCATAAATTCGCTTCGCCACAGTTTTGATGACCCCGAAAACGAAGCAATTCTTCTAATTGATGCCAAAAACGCTTTTAACGTGCTCAATAGACGAACAGCATTAGAGAACGTGAAAGCCTTATGCCCATCTTTGCATGTCGCCTTACAGAATTCCTATAGCCACCCGTCTCATCTCTACATCGGTAAGTCGACCATACTGTCTCAGGAAGTTACGACACAAGGCGATCCCCTTGCAATGGCAATGTATGGAATCGCAATCCTACCCCTAATAACAAGACTTCATAATGACTCTTTGACACAAAAATGGTATGCTGATGATGGTAGCGTTGTCGGTAAGTTAAAAGATATCAGGGCACTCTTCGACAAGCTCACTGAGCTCGGTCCCAAGTATGGATATCTTGTCAATCCTCCGAAGTGTCAGTTGATAATTAAGCCAGGAGGCGAGCGCCAAGCGTCAACTGTGTTTGCAGGCACAAATGTGGAAATCACGCAGGGCGCTCGAGTCCTGGGATCAGTTATCGGAAGCTCTGAGGCCAGTAAAAATTTCCTGAAAGATGCAGAAACTAAATACACAAAACTTAGACAGACTTGATCAATTTGCTCTCACCTCTCCCCAGAATGCCTATGCATGTTTGACGAAGGGGATTCAACAGAAGTTGAGCTTCCTCTCGCGTACTACACCTTCCATGGACGGGGTTCAGGACAAGGTGGAGGAGCGGCTTGGCCGAGTCATACCGAACATCGTCGGCAAAGAGAACTTTTTTCTCTCCCTCTCAGAATGGGTGGGCTTAACATCGCCCTCCCACAAGATCTTCACAAAAATCTTGAGCAATCAGTTGAACTCTCAAGACCATTGGCGTCATTCAATAATATTCAACAATGTGAAGTAGAACAAACCAAGATCAGTCTCAGACAGAAAGCAGACAATCAACGTGAACTCATCTCGAAAAAATCCAGAATCGATAAACAATCTACCAGAAATGAAGCATACCATCCAGCTGGCCTCGGAGAAAGGAGCATCAATCTGGCTTAACGCGCTTCCGTTGTCAAAACATGGTTTTGACCTCACGAAGACTGAGTTCCGTGATGGAATAGCACTTCGCTACACCTGGGAAGCGAAGAACACGCCAGCCATATGCCTATGCGGGAAAGAATTCAGCCTCACCCATACCCTCCATTGCGCCAAAGGCGGTTATACGCACCTACAACACAACGAAATTAGAGATGTGTTTGCAAACCTGATGGATGACGTTTGCCACGATGTACAGATAGAGCCAAAACTTCAGTCGCTCGATGGAGAAATTTTCTCGAGTAATTCCACCACCACTGATGATGACGCTCGACTGGACATCAAGGCAAACGGTCTCTGGGGCTCCCGCTTTAATCGCACTTTCTTCGATGTGAAGATTTTCAACCCTCATGCGAAGAGCTGCCCTAAGACCATAAAAGATGCATACAAATATCACGAGAGCATCAAGCGAAATAAGTACGAAGAGCGAATCCGCGAAACCGAACACAGCAGCTTCAATGCACTGGTTTTTGCTTGTTCGGGTGGTGCAGGTCCATCAGCATCGCGCGTTATCAAACAACTCGCAACCAAGGTCAGCGAAAAACGCGGAGAGCCGTACGCCGACACTATAAGCTACATCTGAACGAAAATCAGCTTCGCACTTCTGAGGAGCTGTGTTCTCTGCTTGAGGGGATGTCGTGCCCTCAAGCCTCGTGTTCTCAGTGAGACTTCGATTAGCGCCGTCGTGGAGGAGGGAAGGCTCCACTGAGTGTTTGGCTGCATATCTTTATTCATTTGCTTATTCATTTTTATTTTAATCCTTCCATTCTAGTTCCCTATGTGTGCTATATATTATTATTATTATTATTATTACTTCGTGGATATGCCACTGGGACGTTATTCCCGCTGTTAGGTTCTAGGATGTGCACGACAGTTTTCACAGATACAAATGAATGTCCATGTGCAAGGATTCTGCTCATTCCAGTTCCTTTCCAAATAGCTCCACTTTCCTCTCCACTTGTTATTTATTTTTGTGACTGGGCCGTCTTTACACTGTCTGGAGGGGAACAGCTTGGAGTGCAGCATCCGGCTACTAATTGCTACTCATCATGCCCTATTTTTCGACCTACATCCATCGATGCCGGATGGTGTACACGGCCCTTTATTGTTATTAAAATAAGAGGGAAAAAAAGCATTTAATAAAAAAAGAAGTTTCTTATATAGTCTGTTTCTTTTTCCATCTGTTTGAGACTGCGGTTCTACAAAGCTATTGCGGCTATTTTTTGGCAATCTGCCTGCTATATTTTGTTTTTGTTGCACAAATGAAGCAAAATGTAACTGCTGATTATTGATTAGCCTTACGTTACCGATGAGTATTCTTATAGGGAAGTGGTGAGTAAAAGCGAAGTGATAACGATGTTTTTGTTTCAGAGAAATTGCTAATATTGTCCACCACTATGGAGGGCAGTTTTATCTCGATGGAGCCAACATGAATGCCTTAGTTGGACACTGTAGACCCGTGGATTTTGGGGCAGATGTGTGTCACCTGAACATGCACAAAACTTTTTGTATTCCTCATGGAGGAGGTGGACCTGGCGTTGGACCTATCGGAGTGTAAGTGAGACATAGAAACGCGCACTTTCTATCCATCGTAGTATTCTAGCAACGGAGGCTTGAACATAGCTTTTGTGTTGACGATCCTTGGTTGTGCGATCTATTATATTAAATGTAAGTCGCACTTGAGCGCAATGGTTAACAGCGCTTTTACCGTCGCATGTTTTTACGATGCTTTAACATAACATGTAGCCTACGTCACCATGCTTAAGCTCCTGATCTGCACATTAGTTTGCATGAGTTTTTGTGCTCATTAAGAACGCAGCTTAGCAAAAACAAGTGAGACAAAAAGCCATGGTTCAAAAATTTGCGTATGAAGACAGTTCAAGAAAAAAGCAGCAGGCTTCGGTAGCGGAAGGGAATAGATCTATGGCTGTGAAGCGAGGGGCATGGGTTCAAGCCCGAGTAGGCGCAAAAAAGTCTAGATAAATTACTAGGGAAAAAATTTGGGATTTGGTTGTCCTTTTATTCCGTTCTTCGTTTCTTTCCTTTCATTCGTTATTTATATCTTCATCTCGTTCTTTCTTTATTCTAATATTCTTTCTGCATTTCATTCTCTCCCTCTAATCTATGTATTATATTAAATGTAAGTCGCACTTGAGCGCAATGGTTAACAGCGCTTCTACCTTCACATGTTTTTACGATGCTTTAACATGTAGCCTACGCCACCATGCTTAAGCTCCTGATCTGCACATTAGTTTGCATGACTTTTTGTTCTCCTTAAGAACGCAGCTTAGCAAAAAAAAGCGAGACAAAAAAGCCATGGTTCAAAAATTTGCGTATGAAGACAGTTCAAGACAAAAGCAGCAGGCTTCGGTAGCGGAAGGGAATAGATCTATGGCTGTGAAGCAAGAGGCATGGGGTCAAGCCCGAGTAGGGGCGGAAAAGGATGCATAGTGTACTGGGGAAAGTAATTTGGGATTTTGTTGTCTTGTTCTTCCGTTCTTCATTTCTTCCCTTTTATTCGTTTTTATACCTTCCTTTAGTTCTTTCTTTATTGCCTCGTTCTTTCTGCGTTTCATTCTCTCCCTCTCATCTATCTATCATATATCTATATATATTAATTCAGTGTTGACATAAAGGAATCATGTTTAAGCGCCTATCTCTGCATGTTTTAACAGACCTTAAACATGCTCTTCTGTAAAAAGCGACTTGCAACAGTCGGATTCGAACACGCGTCTGCGAGTTAAGAGGCAGAAGCAAAATGAGTTGAGCTAAGGAGCAGGTGAGCCGCGTAATTATCGGGATTTTCGTCCATTAACGTCACACCCGTTTATACTTTCTCCAATTCCCTCCCCTTTTCACACTTTTTCGTGGTCCATGTCTTTCCTCCGGTAACTATTTATCTGTCTTTATATTAAACGTAATTCGAATACTTATACCACCATATTTACTCCTAATACTCACGTTTTAAGGCCTCTTAAATATGCAGCGAAGAGTTTTGCATGCCGTTTGAAAATGTCAATTACCGAAAACTTTCCATTGCCAAAAATTTAATGTCCGAAAACTTGTCATCGCCAAAACTCATTTACCGAAAAGTTACCTATGCCATAAAGGTCTATGACTGAATAGCAGCAGATGTAAATATAGGTAATTGACCGAACAGGTGCGTATGACCGAAAAGATGCCTGTGCCGAAACGGCCAGCGACAGAAAAACTGCGGATTCAAAATTGATCAATGACTCAGAACATGCTAATAAAAAATGAGTCGTTCACCGAAGAATTTATTACACAAAGATAGTCTTTGAATGACATGTACTGATGCATCAAGGATAATGACAGAATAAAGGTTCTTTAAGTAAAGGTCAATTACCGAAATGAAATTGAAGATGAAAGATTGTGCATTTAAATGGATTTAAGTCAGCTAGATAGTAAAGTGGGGAAAAGCTTGCGTTACATTTTTAAATTCTCCTGAATATAGTTTGTTGCAATTCTTTTAATCGCAGTTTTCTTACGTAAAATGTTTCCGTGACCTATTTGATTTTTTAAACATTCTTCTACTTCGTTTGTTTTCAGTTTTGCTTGATCTGTCTAATAAATATTTGAGCAACTGAAGTTTATTTAACTCAATCATGTTGCTGGTTTTTGTATAGATCAAATGAAGAGTTAGGCTGCGAAAAATTAGTTATATTTTCCTTTTTACTCTCGAAAGAAGATCTTTTCTAGCTTTCGTTTCTTCTTTGCTCCATCTTTCACCTTTTCTCTTCTTTTTCTCTTTCAATTCTCTTCTTTCTTTTTGTTCCTTTCTTTCGTTTGTGTCTGTATTTCTACCTCTCTCTCTCTCTCTCTCTCTCTCTCTCTCTCTCCTTTTCCTGCTTTTCTCTTTTCGCACCTCTTTCGTTTCTCTCTTTAGTTTTTCATTCTTTCCTGTTTCCTTTTTGTTTTTTCTCTCTTGCTTTGCTCTTTCTTTGCTTTTTCTTTACTCCTTATTTTCTCTTTCTTTTCTGTTCTTTTTTTTCTGCTTTTACTTTTTTCTCATATTTTGTTCTCTTTCGTTCCTCCTTAGTTTCTCTTTTTTTTCATCGCTCGCTTTTCTCTTTCCTTTCTGTCTTTATTTCTTGCTTTTTCCTTTCTTTTCTGTCTTTTTTCTCTTTCTTTTCTGTTCCTTTTCGTCGGCCCTTGTTTTGTCTTTCTTCTTTTCTCTTTGTTTCTGTTTCTTTTCTCTCTCTTTCTTTTCTGTTTTTCTTTTCTGTCTTTCTTTTCTCTATTTCTTTTGTTTCTTTTCTCTACTCTGTTCTTTCTCCTGCCTTTCTTTGTTCTCATTCTCTTTTCACTTTCGTTCCTCTTTCGTTTCTTTATTTTCTCGTTTTTTCTCTTCCTGTTTTCTGCATCTTCCGTATTTTCTGTCTTTCTTTTCTCTCTTGTTTTTCTCTCTTTCTTTTCTCTTCGCTTTCTCTTTTCTCTCTTTCGTTTATATCTTTTTTTCTTCTTTCTGTTCTGTTCTTTTGCTCTTCCTTTCTTTTTTTGTTCCGTTTTTATATCTTGCTTCTCTGTCTCTCTCTTTCTCCTGTTTTTCTCTCTTACTTCTCTCTTGCATTTCTCTTCTTTTCCTTTTCTCTCTTTTTCTGTTTATTTTCTTTCCATTGTTTCTCGGATTGTTTTCTTTGCTTTCTCTTCCTTTTCTATCAATTTTTTTCTTTCTTTCCTGTGGTTCTCTTTCTTCTCTTGCTTTGCTGTTTTTTTTTTCGTTTCTTTTTGTCTCTTTCATTTCTCGTCTCTCCTTCTTTTCTCTCTATTTTGTCTTTTTTCTCCATTTCTGTGTTTTTCCTCTTTCCTTTGTTTTCTTTTCTCTTTTTCTTTCCTCTATTTCTGTCAATATTTTCTCTCTTTCTCTTCTGTTATCTTTTTCTGCCTTTTTTCTCTTTCCTTTTTCTGTCTTTCTGTTTTCTGTCTGGTTTCTCATTCGTATCGTTTCATTCTTTTCTTATTCCTTTCTGTCTTTCTTTTCTCTCTTTCTTCTTTTCTCTTTATTTTTGTTTCTTTTCTCTCTCTTTCTCTGTTTTTCTTTTCTGTCTTTCTTTTCTTTATTTCTTTTGTTTCTTTTCTCTACTCTGTTCTTTCTCCTACCTTTCTTTGTTCTAATTTTTTTTCACTTTCGTTTCTTTATTTTCTCTTTTTTTTCTTTGTTTTCTGTTTCTCTCGCTTTTCTCTGTATATTCTGTCTCTTTTCTCTCTTGGTTTTCTCTCTTTCTTTTCTCTTCGCTTTCTCTCTTTTATCTCTTTCATTCATATCTTTTTATCTTTCTTCTTTCTGTTCTGTTCTTTTTCTCTTCCTTTCTCTTTTTTTGTTTCTTTTTTATCTCTTGCTTCTCTATCTCTCTCTCTCTCTCTCTCTTTCTCCTGCTTTTCTCTCTTACTTCTCTCTTGCATTTCTCTTCTTTTCCTTTTCTCTCTTTTTCTGTTTATTTTCTTTCTTTTGTTTCTCGAATTGTTTTATTTGCTTTCTCTTCTCTCTTCCTTTTCTATCCATTTTTTTCTTTCTTTCCTGTGGTTCTCTTTCTCTCTTGATTTGCTGTTTTTTCCGTTTCTTTGTCTCTTTCATTTCTCGTCTCTCCTTCTTTTCTCTCTATTTTGTCTTTTTTTCTCCATTTCTCTCTTGATTTATCTCTCTTCTCTCTGTGTTTTTCCTCTTTCCTTTGTTTTCTTTTCTCTCTATCTTTTCTCTATTTCGCTCAATGTTTTCTCTCTTTCTCTTCTTATCTTTTTCTGCCTTTTTTCTCTTTCCTTCTTCTGTCTTTCTGTTGTCTTCTGTCTGGTTTCTCTCTCGTTTCGTTTCATTCTTTTCTTATTCCTTTCTGTCTTTCTTTTCTTTCTTTCTCTTTATTTTCTCTTGCTTTTCCTTTCTTTTCTAGTGCTTTTTTCTTTTTCTGTTTTTCTTTTGTCTTCTGTCTCGTTTCTCTTTCTTTTCTCTCTTACTTGTCTTTTTCGGTTTCCTTATATTTTCTCTATTTTGTCCTTTTTCTGTCTTTTTTCTCGTGCTTTTCGTGTTCTGTTCTATCTTTCCTCTTCTTTTTTCTTCCTATCTTTTCTCTTTTGTTTCTTTATTTCTTTTTGTCTGTTTTTTCTCCTTTTTCATATCTTCTCTCTTTTTTAAAGCTCCTTAAACATGCAGCTTAACTTATTACATTTGTTACGGTACGCCACCATGTAGAAGTTCGTTATCGGTACAAGTCTTAGCGTTCCTGAAATATGCAAAATAGCAAACCCAAAACGTTTGCTGGTACTGGGGAATATACCGAATCAAACACATCGGTATCGTAACGTAAAACCTGTGGCTGTTGAACGAGTGGCAGTTGTTCCCGCCTGAGTTGGTACGAAAAAATATCTGAATTTTTTAATACTTCTATTCATATAATTGATGTTCTTGTTATCCTTTGGCGGGCCTGCTAGTAAATATAAATTAATTCTTGAGACGCACCAATTTGAGAATCAATCCTAAAAAACGAGAAATTTTTTTGTGAAGTTCTGAGTACACCACTGTACTAAGAATCACTGGAATGTAAAAATGATTTGAGAAAGCTGGAAAAGTGCATCATTGGAATAATTTTAATCCTATTGCCTGAATTCGATATTAGATTCATCTTGCATTAAACGATGACATTACTTGAAGTGGTAATAGTATGGGCACTTACGTTAAATTCTGGAATGGTATGATCTCTAAAGAATGCACTCAACTCTGTTACATGTCAAATTTGTCTTGATCATCTGATTCAAATTGATGTTTTAGTGCTGAACATTTAGTTCCGTTCTTGCCGTCTCATCCTCTCATTGACACCAGGCTGCAATCAAGTCCCACTGAGCAGGCTCTCTCTTCACCTGGGGCAGTCAGCAGTGCTCCATGGGGATCTGCTTCTATCCTCCCTATCTCTTGGGCATTTATGAGGGTGAGTTGTTGTTGTTGTTATGGCTTTTCGGCGTCAAGCCGAGGCCGTTGCTCACATTCTAGTTTGGTCCATCTATATAAAATTTAAAAAAAACCTCCCGCAGAACTTCAAATAGCAAAAACTTCATTAAATAGGCTTTTCAATCTTGTCCAACAAACAAACATACAAGACCAAAAGAAATTCAGAATAATCGGAGACGTTATAATAAAAGTAAATAATCGTACATATGATTTTTCTCAACAAAATTTAAATTGTGGAGTCAAATGTCTCAACAAAATGGAGTCAAAATTCAATTATAAGAAACTTCTTTCGGAAATGGAATAAACTTCCAAGAGCTCTGAGAAAAGAAAAATCAAAGAAAAAAAAGAATTAAAGGAAGAGATGCAAAAAAGACACGAACGAGTTCCAATGGACAAAAAAATTGACGGCTTTAAATGTTTATTTTTATAAAATAATTCACGAAAACTATAAACTGAACCTTTTTAAAATATTATATTGAGTTATTCAAGGGAAAGATGTTGTATTTTTGATTTAATATATTACAACATGTAACTTTAACATTGGGGTTATTCAAATTTACATGTTTGAGATCCAAAAAAATAACACTCTACCGTTGAAATTCAGCACCAGGCGGTCCCACGTAAACGACAAAATACGTCTTCTGAGTCCCAAAGGCTGGAAAAAGTCTGTTTCTTGAAGCAGACTGTTGGCAAATTCGGCTGTTCGGAAATACAAATTTTCTGATTTTCTCTGTTCTTATTTTGGAATTTTTAATAGTCTGCTTTTTAATCTGGCGTATTGTTGTTCAAAGGGTTCGATCAATGAAAGCACATAATCTTTATGGTGGAAGAGTTTAGACAACAAGAGTAAGTCATTGAGCTGCAAAAACCTAGGAAGAAGAAGCAATCTTAGTGATAGCATATTATCCAAGTACGAAGCGTTCCCATAACCAGTAATCCACTTCAGGGCTCTTTTCTGCTTTTCTGAAAGCATTCAATCAGTATCATAATTCCCCGTAATGTGTGCCAAGTGCGCGAAGCAAACATAATCAAGGGAAAAATTAAAAGATTTTTAAGCACAGATTTTCAGTCATTGCGATATTCTACGATAGATTTCTCTTTAGAAAACTGAAGGCCCGCGTAGCTTTTGCGAATCTGGACTCGAGCTGCTCGGTGTCTTTTAGGGTAGTTCTGAGCTGCACTCCTAAGTCAGTCATCTTTGTCAATTGTTCTAATGTTGAGTCATTGAAAGTAAGGCTGAGGGGCTTCCCCTTAATTGCTATATAACAAAATTTTATATAACGAAATTGACAATTTATTTTTAAATTGAGAGTCCGCCAATTTCGTTCGGAATTTCTTGGTAGATTTTGCTAGCAAATAAGAATTTTGCGTCATCTGGTACAGATAGGGTGAACTAAAGATTAAGGAATTGGGCAAATCATTCTTGAAGACGGAGAAGAGTAAGGGGCCCAAAATGGACCTTTGCGGAACACCACTGGATACTGCTAGAAAGCCCGAACTGACACAATTTCATCTGACGAATTGTTAACGCCTACATAAATAGTCATTGAGAAGATTAACTACGCATCCATCCACTCCAATTCTCGTTACTGAAATCAACAATTCAGAATGCGGAACATTATCGAATGCTTTTGAAAAGTCAATGTATAACGCATACACCGAACCATGGTTCTCTTCTAACGCCACTTGAACATCATTCAAGAAACAAAGCTTGTTTGACTCAGCGGACCTCTTTTTTACAAATCCATGTTGACTGTTTGATAATTGATCCGAGAACTGTTCTTCAAGGGGCTCATACATACATCGTTCGAGCACTTTGGAAACTATAGATAACAATGTTACGGGTCTGTAATTTGTGACGCTTACTTGCAGCCCTATTATGGCTTGCCGACGCAGCTTCAATTTTCCAACCATTCGGAATTTTCCCCAGTCTATTGATGATCCTCAAGTTGCTCAAGATTACTAAGGCATTCAGCCAGCTGTCCTAAGAATTAGGCGGGTATGTTGTCTGGGCCTCGGGTTTCTTTAAGATCGAAGTTTAATGATTGCTTTCATTTTTTCGAGCCATCAAACTTTATCAGGGTGGCATCTGGAAGGTCCTTCGCTGCCGTGTTTTCAATCCTATGTTGAGTGGAATCAGATGTTACTTCCTCTAGAGATTGCGTTTTGGGTAAAGTTTTAGGTTTTCTTATGGCTCTTGTTTGAAAAGTACTGTCGTGTCACGATGGTCACTAGCTTCAGTTGATAATGACACCTGTCTTCGGCAAGTTCCAGGAACAGATTTTCTTGTTTCAAAACTTTTTCGATAGCACAAGGCTGTTTGGCTTTTCCTGTTCGAAATTTTATAGTATTACAAGTTTCCCTAGAAGACCAGGGAGGCGTAAGCTGTCTATATTGTAAGTTTTTAACAATATTTCTCTTAAGGATTCGATGTACTCATAAAACTCTTTAATCATACAATCGATGTTGATGAAACGTGTTGGGTTGAAAGGGAATAAAGTAATTTGCCTCCGTATGGCATCGTTTTCGGCATTGCAAAAGCTGAAATAATTGGGGACTGGTTTTTGTGATCTTTGTTCTCTTTAATGATATCATTATCGGTTCGTGACCTGATACGTTGAACGTTTGTTTTAAGACAAGATCGATCTTGACTGTAGTGTTTTCCGTTTTCCTTTAAAACACTAGATCTAGTGTGTTCCTTCCGTATGTACCAAAATCCACTAGTTGGTGAAAGTTATGCGGCTCAAATATCTCAATCACCGATTGCTCGTACTCATCAGCACTGTGACTCAGAGTCCAGTTGACCCTCGACAGGTTGAAGTCCCCGGAAATTAGGAATGGTTTTTGATTGAACTTTTCAATAACTCGGAAAATATGTTCATAGTCAGCTGAAGCATATATGTAGGTACTACCTTGTGGAGGATTGTAGATGACTCATAGAAGATCTCTTCAGTTATGTCGACGATAGTCAGAATACAGCCGCCCGAGAGCTCCTTACTGATTCGTTCTGCACTCATGTTGTTCTGAACAACTAACAGAAACCCTCCGTGTTTGTTCACTTAGGGAAACTTAAGTCTGTGGTGCAATCAATATTCAAAAATTTTCTACTTGGAATTGATCTGATTTCGATAAAATTTTGAGTTTTTCTAACTGTGCCGACTTTCGATGTTGATTTGTCACTAAATCACTCAAGTGACAGGCGTCATCGACTCTGATAATTATAATTGAACATGGTTCTTGAGTATGCGTTTAGTTAATAGTTTATTGACATTGATATTTGAAGAAAATTACCAGGTGATGTTTCAGTTTGCCCCGTATGATTTTTGTCTCTAAATTTCATTAAATGGTCAAATCGGTCATCTAGTCGCATAATCCATTGCTTAGTTTCTGATTTTAGTTTATATGTGTTTTGAAATTGACAACAATTGTTTTCAAACGGTTTTTAATTTTTGAATTTTGCCTTCATTTGTGATTTTTGTAACTTTTACCCTGAGCGATTTCAGTAATGCTCATCTTTTCTCATAGCCCTTGAAAAAGCGCTTTTTAGTAGGATGGAAAACTTCCTATGTGAAGCACAGCTGTTGCCAATGCCCTGGTCATTTTTCAGTGGAGGCATTTAATTCCTGATGGAAAACTTTTTCGGTTTACAATAGGTAGTTCAACTTTTTTGTTCATTTTCCGGAAAATTGTTGACTAATGATCGTTTGATAGAACATAAGTCAGTTTACTTCGGTTGTATCATGATGATTTTCTAAAAGAGGATAAGCCTGTTCTCTTTATCGTTTTCTTCATGCTGTTCTTTCTGAC
Source organism: Convolutriloba macropyga (assembly GCF_964194025.1). NCBI lineage: Eukaryota > Metazoa > Xenacoelomorpha > Acoela > Convolutidae > Convolutriloba > Convolutriloba macropyga. The sequence continues at coordinate 13,429,043 of NC_134471.1, read as the reverse complement.
TTAGATTTGATGTACGGGAAGTTTTTGAGATGATTTTGATCCTTTCAGACTGAATAGTCTTGAGAGAAGACGTTCTCTTTTTGAACAAATTGCCAGCGCAAGTTTATTAATTGCTCTCGATTTAAAAGCAATTTTTGTAAACGCGTGTGTCTTTTTTACGACTCGAAGAGAAGTATTGGTATTCTACAAGTTTTTTTTAGCTGGAGCAAGTTTTTTCATGACTTCTTTCGTTTCTTTCATTATTCTTGACTTCTTTCGTTTCGAAAATTTATCTCTGTTTTAGATTGTTGACGTCTGCTGTCGACCAATGAACTTTAAAAGTAGCTGAGTTTAATGTATGATAATTAAGAACTGATGGTAATATTCAAGGTGAAAATGTCATATGTAGAATTTTTGATCTCATTGGATCGTCCAACCTGTCTAACATACTCCCCTCCTCCCAACTACCCCCGAAACTCTAGCCCCAACTACCCCGCTCAACCACCTACCTATCTACAAGCAATTCTCCCTAAAAATTGATTTTTTTTTCTCTGTTTGAATGCTTTTTTAATTCTTTTTTCATAATTCAGTAGGTAGAGATAGATAGAGTTTTATTGCACGACTCTTCCAGTTCTTTCCGGTATTCTACCGGCTATGATTTTGCAGCTATAGCAAGTTTGTTCATGACTTGAATTTTGAATTCTTTCGTTTCAAACATTTACCTCTGTTTTTGATTGTTGACTTTTCTGTTTTTAGAACATTGGACATCAACAGTAGCTTAGTTTGTAATGTATAGTAATTAGTAACTGCTGATAGTATGCAAGGGGTCTTCTTTAGATTTGTTGATCCTATATAAGTACTTATCTAAACTTAGACTCCCACCAACCTCGCCCACCTGCCTAACTGCCTCCCTCGCCTACCTACCTGCCCCACCTACCTATCTACCCCCACCCCGCGACTACCTAACTACCCCCTCTCACGTACCTATCTACCCCCCCTCTCCCACCCACCCCCCTCCACACACACACACACCTCACCTACCCTCCCCACCACAACCCATCCCCCCTCCCACCTACCCCTCCATCTATCCCGCCTTCACCTACCCACACTCCTGAACTGAAAAATTGTGTCTGCTTTTTCTAAAACACCTTTTCAATGTTTTATTGGGCTACTGTTTTGGTTTTTCTCGTGTCTATTCTGATGTTTCGATTTTGTTAAGTTTAGGTTAGAGATTATAATACACGACGCTTCGTTTCGAGTATTCCACTGGCTATGTTTTTTATTCAAATTTTTCGCTTGACTGTTTTGCGCTTTTCCACGCATTTCAATTGCTCGAAGACAAGTCCCTGATAGCCGAGTGGTTAATACCTCCGTTGAGGTGATGGAATTGAACTCAGGAGGTCAGAGTTCGCATGCTGATGTTTTCGCACCCATAAAAAATTTTTATCAGGGCTACAGCCCATGAATCAAATTGCGCCGCCTGTCAATTGAGAGCAATTTTTCCGACGTTAGTCGGTTTATGTTTTCTGTTGAAAAATCAGCAATCGATTGCGTTTTCGAATACGGGAATTGTTTGCGTAAATTTCGGAGATAAATAATCAGACGACAGTTGTGCAGCTGACATTCTACCCATAAGTATTGATGACGTCAGAACCGAAGTTAATGGAATTCTATTTGGATTGCCTTTTTGGTTTTGCCGTAGGCAATTTTAAAGTCAGTGCTATGTTTTTTGTTCGATGTGACATAGTCCGATGTTCGATTTTGTTTTTTATGTCCGCAATTTTTTGAATTGCGGTAAACACGTTTTATTTTAGATGATGGGACCTAAAGGATTGAAGCGGGCTACCGAAGTTGCAATTCTCAGTGCTAATTACATGCGCAAAAGGCTCGAGAATGACTATAAAATTCTGTTCGTGGGTAAACACGGCTTTTGTGCACACGAGTTCATAATCGATACACGGCCCTTCAAAAAGACGACCACGATTGAAGCTAACGACATAGCTAAACGGTTACAGGACTTCGGTATGTTGTTTCACCCAATTTCATATTTCGTACTGTTTGTTTTTAAAGCATATTTCTCGAGCTAAGTGGGAAAAAGTGACTTCATTTTTTGTATCGACGCCTTTTGAGAATTGGTTTCTCGCGATATGTTTGCGTCATTGAATATAAACAATTACTGGAAATGCCTCGCATCAGTTTAAGTCTTTAGGCGTCTATGAACAGTTTCTTTAATCAAATCTATGGTCTCAATGTCTCTGGTCAAAGTACCCTGGTAATTATGGAAACGTGGTGACTCCTAGTTCAATGAGACAGATCTAATCATTAATTAAATTTCCCTCCACTGGATGTTTTCTATTTTGAAATATTTAATCAATTTCCCTTTACATATACAGGTTTCCATGCCCCTACGATGTCTTGGCCAGTTGCCAACACTCTAATGATTGAGCCAACGGAGAGTGAAGATTTAGGAGAGCTGGACAGGTACATAGACGCTCTCCTCATCATCAGACAGGAGATCAGAGACATCGAGAATGGACTCATACAGCCTCACGACTCACCTCTTAAGGTAACATCACACTTTCATATGTTCACTATGCAAACTTTAATAACGCCCGGGGTATCAGCAATGAAAACAGTCTTTGAAAAGGCTCAAAATTTCTGTTGTTCTATGTCATTTGCATGCAAGTGAAAGGTCATCATGGGATGTAATTTTCACCCGAAGTTATTTGACAAATTTTGTAAGCTATTTGTTCTTTAAATTTACGTCATTCGGTTATCTATTGGAATTATGAATAATCACAAAAGATACCTCAGGAATTTGACATGCAGAGGTCGTTCCAATGACGGAGTGATCCTGGCAAAATAACGAAAAGAATCATTGTCATTTGGTTTTACTAACTAAAAGTTACTTTAATCAGATATAAAAATTGAACCTAGTCGATAGCAGATGTTGAGAATGAGCTGTTGTATTTTAGCATGCACCGCATACAGCAGCTGTGATATCCTCAACAGAATGGGACAGGAAGTACTCGAGGGAGACGGGAGCCTTCCCGGCACCATTCGTGAAGCCAGCCTCAAAAGTGTGGCCCTCTGTTGGTCGTCTAAATGACCAGTTTGGAGACCTGAACCTCTCCTGTTCATGTGACAAAGTGGAAGGCTTCTAATAACTCATGGATGTATTCATTTAATTGACTCTCTTTATCATCTAATTAGAACTGCAATGTAAATGCAATTTGAATAGTTTGAAATGTGATGTTTCGAAATTGTAACAAAAATTATTGAGAAAGGGTTCAATGCAGCTTTTCTGTCCTGTTCATAGTTTATATGTAACATTATTTATTCACATTTTCTCTGAAGGACTTTTCTGTAGATGTTATTATAAGGCATTCCTTCAGCCGGCTAGGCTAAACTAGCATTGCTTGAGCCGACTAGAACTGTCAATTGAAAACAGCCAGTGAGGTGAGAAACTCGAATGTGAGCATCAGATTTGAGCTGATGATTATAGATTTCCGGTGATGTCTTTTATTATAGCTGCGAAGCTGTAAGCTGAGCGTAGCTATATTGCGGTGCTCTTGGTTTTTTACAATTCAAAGAATTTGAATTGTATTGGGGCGCTGTCTTTTTTTTACAATTCAAAGAATTTGTTACAGTTCAACGAATTTGAATTGTATTGGAGCGCTGTCTTTTTTTTAAGATCTGTTCACACATTTTCATGATTTTTGAAGTCAAATTGGAGTAGTGATTTTGGTCACGCCGAAACAGGAAGTGGAGCGAAAAACCCAGCGGTTTTGCTGCGTGAAATTGTTTCGCTCTAATTTTAAACTAGAGTGAGAAAACAGTGTTTGAACAAAAATTCGCTTTCTCGCTAGTGGTTTTTTGTTCACATGCGACAATTTCACTTTGATTTTACAGTTTTTTCAATTTTTTGGATCGGATTTTTTTCTAAATGGTTTTCCCAATCCATTCATATTCCGTTCTTGGTCTAGTTTTCTGTTTAGTCAATGAAAATTCTTTGAATTGTACGTCATGACTTGTCCTGCTATGTTTTTCTGTTTCGTCTGACACTCTTTTTTCGTTTTAAATTTGTTCACACAGCAAAGCTGAAAAGTCAAATTTTCTGAATGACTTCTTCCTCTCACTAACGGCATTTGCGCGCGTGACGTCATTTCTCACTCGCTTTTGCGAAAGTTTTTAGGTTATTTGCGTGATTAGATTTTGATCATACGTGACTTACCTCACTCAATAAAATGACTTTTGCACTTTAAAACTCAAGTTTAAGTAGAATTTGTTTAAGGTCAAAGGAACTCCTATGTGCAGTGAAGGTTCCATGAGGCTTCTGTGGAACGAATGTTAACAAGCTTTATTAATTTATCGCTGAACGTTTTTTAACCTGGTTTTTTGAGCGGCGTCGATTGTTTTTTCAATTTAGATCTGTATCTTTCTATCTCTATTATATGGCACGCAGGTCTATTCTTTCGCAGCTATGCCGGCAATCTGCCGGTTATGTTAACAAATTTGATGCAATGATTTTGCAATTAATACAATGATGCAATTAATTGCTCTCAAACGAAGTGCGTTTTTTTACGACTCGAAGAGTAGTATTGGTTTTTAAAAGCTGCGTTCATAGCAGACTGCTTTTATAGCTGCCTTATTGTTAAAATTCAAACTCTTTGGATCTTGAAAAAAGCCGTGTTTGTGATCTTTTGTGTTTTTTGTGAGATTAAGTTTCATTAGAAGGACTTAGCTGGCTTTTGTATTATTTCAAGTGCTTAGAGTGCTACAGCTTCTGGAAGACCTAAATTCCAGGTGAAAAGGTTGCTTATTGTTTTTTTGTGCCAGAAATTCATTTTTTAACGAATTTTCGTCATTTCAGATTTTGTTTGATAGGTCTTAAATTGACATTTGTTAAAGCTCTTATTAGGTTTTTTTTTGCAATCCATAATTATATTATGTCTGGAGCTACATTTTTGGTAATACAAACTGAAAGACACCCGAAATGATAGTGATTTTCATTTTAAAATTTTTTTGATAAAAGTTTGTCGATCAGGGCTGGAAGAATTGTTACTGGATAGTTTTTAGAGAAAGATAAAATGTTTTTGAAGATATTAGCATCACGAAGTTAAGCGGCTTTTGAATTAAAATTGCAAAGTTTTCGAAGTTCTTGAAAACTTTTAGTTAACTGGAAAAAAGGTTACTGGATTGGTTTTGGAGACAAAAGTGGTTTTGAAGATATTTCTGACTTTTCTATAAATTAGAATTTTTAAAATTTCAAAAACTTTCCTTTGTTAGAGTCCAATCGACTTTCAAAGCTCGGTCGTGAATGATGGCTGTATTTCAATTACCTAAATGTGGCTTTCAGCTTACTAGATTGAAAAGTTTTATCAATGCGATTGTTTTTTCTTAAATTTGTGAAGCTCTGTCTTTTTGACTGGATTCTGAACTGCAAAAGTAGGTTACCGCACCTTATTTCCACGAAGTAAAAAGTGAATTTTCGAGGCAATATTGTTCCCAGTTAAAATCACATTTTGAGTAAAATTTTTACACCATTAATGCTCTACACTATTCCAAGATCACAAGATATTCACATCTCTCTCTAATGTTTAATGCAATTGCGAACTTAGCCATAGTTGAACAAACATGAAAACAGCTCAGATTGTGACATCTTCATTTTTACTGTGAAACTTGGACGAAGGTCATTAACTTTTTATCGGGAATTCTTGTGGAAGTTACGGTTTATGTGAATTCTGTAGGTAGGCGACAGGAGTAGTGTAGGTGATCAATGGTTTCAAAATTGTATCAAAATTGTATCTCTAACTTGAAGTAAGATTGCTCCAAAAATTGACTTTATACTTCAGGAAAATAGGGGGTACTAACTTAATTTTGCCATTCAGTATAGAATCAACAGAGTCAGCGTCAAAAAAATTAAAACCAGGAACGGGATAAAACCATAAGCTAACTATTAGAGCCTTGTTAATTGAACTTTGTTGTTATACATCTTTGTGACTATCTCTAATATTATTGATTCTGCTACTAGCCTCTCTATACTGTTCTTAAGAATTAGCATGTCCAACTACGAAATGCCCAAAATTGTTTGCACTATAGAAATGTTTTTTTTTTCCTCACAAAAATCATATTTTCCATTTTCTGCTCAGGTGCAATCGGGTTTGCGGGAATCAATCGCCGCTATTTTCAGGCAAGCTGCTGGGTATGTTTAAAGACTTTCCGGCAAGCTGCTGTTGGGAATGTATACTGCTAACTATTATTATTTATTACGCTTGTTCTTTTTTAGAGGCTCAATGAACCATGTTTATCGAATCTAATGACTGTCGATAGTTTGTTCCTTTTATTTTTTCCAGCTGTTCCAATCCCATAGGAGATCATTGGGGTCAAAGGTAGCTATTTCAGACAATCTGGCATGTGTAAAACGCTTTAATGCTAATTGGCGTTGATGCTAGACTCTTGATTCTCTCATTAAAGACCAGGAGTTTTTTTTACACCAATTAAAATACAACAATAACTTTCTTTTTCTGCTTTTCAGTTCCAGTCAGGGTTATTGCGGTTATAGAATCAATGGCTGCTTTTTGCCGGTTTTCTGCGGTGTATGTTAACATTTAAAGAAATTGTATAGCTTTTGTTAGAGATCTGATAATTTTGACTTTTGAAATTATATGGTAGTGGTCGCAACCTTCGCTCCCTCCACTGTCCCCCCGCTACCTCTCCTCGTGCCCATCTCATGAACCTATCACTACCACTTTTTTATTCCCACTCCTAAGTATCTTTTCATCGATATAATTTTTCATTCGCTTTACCTCAGTTTACAGCGTGTTCAAAAATGTGCATGAATTTTTTGTGACTTCTGGCGAGTTTTTTTTTCGATAATGCTGAAGCTTTTTACTTTTCGTCCGTCCTCAAAAACAGGATAAACAGGTAGCGCCCAGCAGGCAGTAAGTGCTCTACCCAGCAGGCAGCAAGGTTGATGATACCCCCACTGTTGAACCCCCCCCCCCACTATTGCCCCACCCCCGCCACTGCGTTGTTGCCCCCACCCCACTGTTGCTCACACCCCCTCCCTCCCCAGCAGCCCTCGGTGCACCCCCTCCCCCTCTCCAACCCCCCCCCCCCCCCCCCCCCGTGGCTACGTTCGAACAACCAGTCGCTAATAACACGCAATTTTATACTAATTTTCAAATTTTTTCAAGCGTTTTGAACATTTTATGTCATTTTTTGAGTTCTTTCAGCCGTAGGTGTCAAGGAACCTCTTCTTGGGTTTTATAATAGGTTACTGTCTAGTTTCTGGTGGTAGTGCAATGGTTTCAACATTTTAGCGTCACGACTTTTTGCATTTTTTTTTACAAAACGTGCAAATTCTTGACTTTTGTTTTTCATTATTCTACTCTTTCCAGACGCAGGGGCCAAAAAATGTTTTGATAATAAGTTATTGATAATTTTTTTGCCATGGAAAAGCTTTCAGTTTTTTAATATGAAAAGTTTTAGCAACTTTTTTATATAAAACTTGCATTTTTTCAAGTTTTTGAAAATTTTTGTCAATTTTCAGGTTTCCCCAGCCTCAAAAGCCACATAAACTCCTCTAAGGTTTAATTATAGGTTACTGCGAAGCTTCTAGATGCAATGAAGTGTTTTTCAAGATTTAAGTATCCGTAATTTAAAAAAAAATGCAATTTTTTCAGGTTTTTAATTTTTTTTGAATTTATTCTAATTTTTCCGGCACCAGGGTCCTAGTGACCTTCTCCAAGCTTTGATGACAAGCTGTTGCATAGTTTCTAGAGTTAATGGAATGGTTATCAATATTTTAACAACTCTAGATTTAGCAATTTTTCATAAAATTTAATTTTCAAATTTTTGGAAAGTTATTAGCATGTTCCAAGTGTGTGGATCTTTATGAGCCAGTGAAGCTATTTAAAGCTTAAAATAGAGATAATGGATAGTCTCATGAGAAAATGAAATAGTTTTGAAGAATTTATTATCTTGATTTTCAGCAAGATTTTGTTAAAGTTTGCGATTGTTTTCAAAATTTTTGAAAATTTCCGTCCTTTTTTGAGTTAAACGATCATAACTGGCCAATGAAGCTTTTCAAGTCTTGCAGATGGGTTACTTAACATAACTGCAGAGACAAAAATTGTTGACCATTTTCACTAAGAAATCTGGAAGCTTTTCTTTTAAATTGTGCAATATTTTGCAAATTTTTAAAATACCAGTTTTTTATTGGATTTATTTACTAACAAGGGTGGAAAACTAAAAGTTGCTGAGTCGAATCAAGCTTAAGCTGGCCTCAATAAACCGTGGCTAGCTATTGATGAAACCAACCTCTCGCCGGTCGTTTGAGAGCAGTTCGCTCGACGTTAGTTGGTTATGTTTTAAAGATCTGCTCTCAAATCTGGAATCAAACTGGTGAGGTGAATTTGACCACGGTAAAATAGGAGTTGGAGCAAAAACGCGAGTAATTGTTTCACCAGCTGCAATTTGACTGCTATTTGACTTTTCGGATTGTTTCCGTTTTGGTCTGTTTCTAGTCATATCTAAGTCTACTTTTTCCCTATGAACCATGTCATATGTAACTGGAAATGCAATTAAAATTGCTCGCACTTCTTAAAATGTTTTTTAATTGTCTTTTAAAACTTGCGGATGTGTTTTAATTTGCGATTGTATTTTTATTTGTTTTTTATCATCACTGGGGCGCAAACAGAAATATCTAAATGATAAGTTCCCAGCGGTTAAAAGTTATTCTTTTGAGGAGCCGATTTGCTTAAAAGGAATTTAAGTTCTTGATTACCTCCAGCAGTGATCGCTTCTACAGATTAGATTAAGAATTTTTATCGCCTCACCCAAATTTTTGTGACTTAGAATAGAGATATTTGTTTCTATGTTAAATTTCTTTTTGGATCATTGGATTGAAAAAATATTGACATACAGAGCAAAACTAGTCTCATTTAGAACCTGTCATCTTAGCTGTCTAATGAGGCATCGATGGTCCTATTCAATGTCTAAGGGATTGTTTATAAATTTTTTGCCTTTGACGCTATTTGTTTTCACAAAATGTTAGTGAATTTCTGCGTTTTACTTTTCTTACTGTTCTTCCTTATAGTCTCCCTCATCTTCCCCACCGCTTTTTCCAATAATTCGAAGAAATAATTGAATTGCTTTGGGGCGCTGTTTATTTAAGATCACGTTAACATTCTTGCGATATTCAAAATCAATTTGGACAAATAATTTTAGTCACGCCAAAACAGGAGGAAAAGCGAGAAAGCGAGTGCTTCTGACGCGTGATTTTTTTTTGCATTCTGAGTCTAGTTTTTTTAGTCAACGAAAGTTCTTTTAATTGTAGGTTAATTGTCTTGGTGTGTTTTGTAATTTTTTGAACTAAAAGTTGTTACGCTTTACTTTTGTTCATAGATTGCTTGACATTTTCAACTTTTTTAGTCTAGTTTCATTCTTCCCGCATTCTGCCCAAATTGCTTTTGAGCACTCGCGGTTCAGAAAAAGTAAAAAATTAACGAGTTAGTATTGAGAACGAAATTAGAAGTAGAAACCGGTAAGGAGAAACGGAAGTAATCCATAAATCCCAATTTTAAATGCCCGCTACTTGAACTAAATTTATTTTATAAGTCTTAGGTGCCATCGCCAATGCTTATTGTTATTGATAATAGCCCTTCTATCCTCTCATTAGGAAATAAGAGTACGTCCAACTACAAAATGACATCCAGATGACATACAGATAGTTGTACAAAAATCATTTTTTTCCTTTTGATGCAATCTTAATTGAGGAAATTGGAATCAATGACGGTGGTTTTCCGAGAATTGATCCCAAATATGGCTGTGTTTATAGCATTTGATCAGATCAATCACAAGCCAAGTTGGCTCTGTAAAGAGGCATTAGAGAACCTATTTAATGTTTTAAGTTGAGAAATAATTTTTAATGACATTTCAGCTCATTCTTATCATAAATTGTAAATGATATTTTGCGGATGACACCCCCTCCCCCATCATTTTCCCATCCATCATCCTCCACCTGGCGATTTGGACCCCCCTCTCGTTCAGACCTCCCAACCATGCCCCATCGCTTGATCCCCTCCCCAATGCTTGTTCCCCCTATGCTTGACCTGCGCCTTTCAGCTCAGACTACTATCGAAGCCAACCGCTGTCCGTCGTTTGAGACTAAATCGCCGGACGTTAGTCGGTTATCTTTGTTATTTTTGCTCAAACTATCCAAATTTACTTCAAGGTTAGGATTCTTTACAACAAGCCGACTTTTCCGTTAAACCAATTTCGGCCAATCAAAATCTCTTGCGGGGAAGTAGAAAAATGGTAATATTTGAAAGCCCCCATGAAATATTGAATTGATTGCTTAACCAAACTTTTCCGTTTTATGAAGCTGAAAGTTTTCGAAAAAGCGTTTACCTTGTCACTAGTACCCTATTAATTAGGCTAATTGAAATGGGAACTTAAAATCTCATAATAGCGACTAGAAAACTACCGAACATTATTAACAGAATTTTTATTCGATTCAATTTGTCCTGGTGTGGGATTATTGAAAACTGTGTAAATTAATGTTTTGGACTGTAAGGTTTCAAAAAATATTATTTGATAATAAATTTTTATAAGTGCTGGAAAAAATTTAATTGACGTATTTTTATGTTAATGTTGGAAGCACACTGCTTCTTTTTTAACTCTTAAATTGTGTATGAGTTGTAATTAGGTGGAAATAGTATCAATTTTGAAAATGTCATAAATTCTCCCATAAGTTTCAATCAAATACGCCGAGCATTGGAACTTGTATAAACTCCTGCATTTAAGGGCTTTTCCATTTTAAGCCGACTTATTTCCAACCTTTCCCTAGAAGCCATCCAACAAATTTAAATGATATTGTTATCAATTAATTTAAAATTCTTTTTTTTTTAAAGTTGCGATTGTTCAAATCTCATAAAAGCTGGTAACACGAGTGCTATTAATGCTTTTTGTTGTCATAAATTCAGATCGCTTATATCACTATAAATTAGTAAAATACAATCGTTTAACTTAATTTCAGTAACAACTTCTGCTTTATGAATTACAAATTACACTTCATCTTCGCTGTCAGATTTTATTACTAAGCTCTAATTCTGAGAACAATTAACTTGGTTAACATAACGGCGATTATCAATACAACAGATCAACAGTTTATGAATCTTTTTCATCAGTATTTTTCTCCACATGTAAATTGATTGTTTTTATTCTCCCCACTTTGGTCAGGTAAGAACAAAAATAGTGGAAATGCACGTTAAAAAGGCTCCCGTTTGCTGCAACTGATTAGGCGGCTCATCATAAAAGGACCAATCTGGACTCTTCTTATTCTGAACTCGTAATTAAATCTGGCCAAAATGAGGGAGCCAAAATCATTGAGGCAGACCCCTTGATCACAACCATCGACAATCATTGCAACAATAATTGATCAAGCAATCTCTCCTCCGATCGGGCGAGCATCCATAATGCAAAACAGTCCATTAGGGAGCCCTTGCCAACAACATTGCCACTGATCCCCGAATAGCGGTGATTGACCAGGATTGCAAGAGTTTAAAAAATTTTACAGACAACCAATGCGCTTGGAAAGAACGGTTGTCACTTAACACAGCCAAACGATTGAGTGTTTTTTTAAAAGTTGCCGATATTCCCTCAAGAACTTCGATTGCAAGGGGAACAAATGTTATTCCCAATTTTGCGCAGTAATTGTCGTGGAATATTTTCGTTTATCTGCCGCATCAAGCGCGTATCTTGCCCTTGTAGCCGCGTTAGTGAGAGAGTTGGATTGCAGCGACGAAGTAACCGTTACGTCAAATTCAGCAGGTTTCCCCGCTTTCCAAGTTGGGACAAAGACGTCTCCGAGGCGTGATTGGATTTCTTGAATGTGGTTCTTTCTTCCACTACTGGTGAGAGAGATTGGCAGATGAGCAAGCAGACACTATTTTAGCTCGGATCCGGTCATGTCTTGCAATTGCGTCTCCTCGACCGTAACACGCAATGGCATGATCCCCATAGATGCCCAGAATTCCTGATTCTAAGAACCGGCACTTCTTTTCGGCGTCGTAGACCGGGACACCCAAACTATACTTTGCACTAATTCTAAACTCATTTGGTGCCATATGAAGCCCAAGAGCTGGAATGGTAGGAGCAGACAACCATGCTCCAGAATGTTGAACAAACAATGAGAGAAGTCGGGCGGATTCTTTTCAAAAGCTAGATTCTCTATAAGACCTCGAATTTTTTCATTATCAAAGGCCTTTGGATAGTCCTTTGCGAAAAGTTTGAAATGTCCAGTTGTGCTATTGTGGAATAAAAATCTTGAAAAACTTTGTAGTTTTTTGGTTTTCAACGGTTATTTTTGAAACAAGATCGTCAGGAACAGAACCAACGTATGGTGCTGTATACTGGTCTTGGCATTGGCAAACCCCAACCCTGATAGGGCTATGGATAGGGTTGCTTGCGTCCAGGATTCTTCTGGGAGAAGAGTTTTAAGAAAATTCTCAAGTTTTTTGCGCTGTTTGGCATCGAATTCTTTTAGGGACTTGATAACTGAAATTGTGGAAGTTTGACAAAGAAAACACCATTTTGGGGGCCTCAATGCATTGGCGTAGGACACCTAAATCGCTCTGATGTTCAACCAGGTATTCCAACTTTTCAAAAAGTACCCTTGTTTTCCCTATCTTTTCGTTATATTTTATGCAGACAAACTCTGGCGTTCCTAACGGAGCTCCCAGGCTCGAACTATTTTTTTTGTTTTAGGCATATAGAAAGTCTGTCTAAATCTACCGTGAACCACAGTTCGCACTTATCGACCGAGACGCGGAGGCCGCAATCAGATCCGAGCTCACATATAGATTCCAAGATCTAATGAGATCGTCTTCTGAGCCCAACCGGACACCGTCATCTAGATACCAGGAATATTGTTGAAGCTCTGGCGACGATTCCCGGATTTTCTCTATAATAGGCCAAAGCGTCCGAGAATAAAAAGCAAAGGGCCCAATGGATCGCCTTGTTGGATGCCGTTTTCACTGCTAACAACAAATTTGTCGTAGAATAATTGGCTGTGTTGTGAATAAAAGAAATTGTTTAAAGCGACAATCTTATAAATAATTGATATAGAAAAATTACAAGTTTCTAGAATCAAACGTTTTGGCTAGAGAACTAAACAATGTTTATTTGGTTTTATATAACATGACAATTTAACTCTGCAAGAAGCTATGTTTATGAAGCAAATTCCTGTTTTAATAGAATTTTTCAAATAATCAATAAAAAGGTAAATCCAAAATTAAGGTGGGAAATTTTTGGGCTATATGGTTGGCAGTATGAAACATTGATTCTGGTGAACAAACCGAAAAGTGCAATTTTTGTTTGTCTTTTCTTTGTTTTTTTTCAAGTGCAAAATTAGTGTTTAAAACAGTTCAATGGTTATTCTGAACTGCACATCGATCCCCGGGTTGACCAAAGTTTTAATCATAGAACTTTCATATTATGGACCATTGACTTCATAATTCAAAAAAGTTTTAAAAGATTGGTAAAATTATAACTTTGCCATAAATGAAAGTTCTATGACTAAAACTTTTTCATAAATGGAAGTTTTATGACTACAACTTTTCCATAATATGGAAGTTCTATGGTTAATACTCTTCCATAACAACAGAAAGGAGGCATTTAAAGAGTCTTGTTTTTTTCGTGAGTCCTCATGAGCTTCTTAAACTACAAGGGAAAACAGTTTTGACTGTCTTTCTTGCAGAATATGCAAAAATGGAGGCTCTTTTTTTCCAAGACATACAGCTAAAATCTAAAATCCCGGATAAGCCAGGAACATTATAGCACATCATAGAAGAAAGAAACAACGCATAATTAAAATACAGCGCATGGGAGAAGGTGCCTGTAAGGGCACAAGGGGATGGACATTTAACAAAAAATCGATTTTTTAAAAAAAAAAAAAATAGCCCCCAAAACTTAAACGAAGACGCCAAACAAAAAAAGCTGTGCCTTACAATCCTTATGGATGGAAGGCACTGCCAAAACAGTATGGGTAACATTGAACAACTAATTGACCCAGAAGGTCCCATTATATTTTTTTAATAAAATTGACTTTTTGAGAAACTCTTGACGAAATTGCATAACTTGAACTTATACATCAATTATGGGAAATTTTCGTATTTCATAGCCAACGTTAGCCTAACACTCGATTTTCATGTCAATTTGAGCAACCAAAGCCCAGTAGTAAAGAAATGAGAGCCATTTTTACATAAAAAACGGTCGAAAATTCTGCGTTTCCGAACTACACACTTTTTTATGTATCAAATTTTAAGCATTGACCCAGAAGAAAAATCTCTGGGTGTTTTACCATCCTTATGGATAGGAGGCATCGCCAAAATAGTATGGGTGGTATTGAACAAATAATTGACCCAGAAGACCCCATTATATTTTTTAAATAAAATTGACTTTTTGAGAAACTCTTGACGAAATTGCAGAACTTGAACTTATACATCAATTATGGAAAATTTTCTTATTCCATAGCCAACGTTAGCCTAACACACGATTGTCATGTCAATTTGATCAACCAAAGCCCAATAGTAAAGAAATGAGAGCAATTTTTTTATAAAAAACGGTCGAAAATTCTGCGTTTCTGAACTACACACTTTTTTATGTATCAAATTTTAAGCATTGACCAGAAGAAAAATCTCTGGGTGTTTTACCATCCTTATGGATAGAAGGCATCGCCAAAATAGTATGGGTAGTATTGAACAGCTCATTGAGACAAAAGGTCCCATTATATTTTTTGAATAAGATTGACATTTTGAGAAACTCTTGACGAAATTGCAGAACTTGGACTTATACATCAGTTATGAGAATTTTTCTTATTCCACAGCCAACGTTAGCCTAATAAACGATTGTCATGTCAATTTGAGCAACCAAAGCCCAGTAGTAAAGAAATGAGAGCAATTTTTACATAAAAAACGGTCGAAAATTCTGCGTTTCCGAACTACACACTTTTTTATGTATCAAATTTTAAGCATTGACCCAGAAGAAAAATCTCTGGGTGTTTTTCCATCCTTATATATAGGAGGCATCGCCAAAATAGTATGGGTAGTATTGAACAACTAATTGACCCAGAAGACCCCATTATATTTTTTAAATAAAATTGACTTTTTGAGAAACTCTTGACGAAATTGCAGAACTTGAACTTATACATCAATTATGCAAAATTTTCTTATTCCATAGCCAACGTTAGCCTAACACACGATTGTCATGTCAATTTGATCAACCAAAGCCCAGTAGTAAAGAAATGAGAGCAATTTTTACATAAAAAACGGTCGAAAATTCTGCGTTTCCGAACTACACAATTTTTTATGTATCAAAATTTAAGCTTTGACCCAGAACAAAAATCTCTGGGTGTTTTACCATCCTTATGGATAGGAGGCATCGCCAAAATAGTATGGGTAGTATTGAACAGCTCATTGAGACAAAAGGTCCTATTATATTTTTTGAATAAGATTGACATTTTGAGAAACTCTTGACGAAATTGCAGAACTTGGACTTATACATCAATTATGGGAAATTTTCTTATTCCACAGCCAACGTTAGCCTAACAAACGATTGTCATGTCAATTTGAGCAACCAAAGCCCAGTAGTAAAGAAATGAGAACAATTTTTACATAAAAAACGGTCGAAAAATCTGCGTTTCCGAACTACACAATTTTTTATGTATCAAAATTTAAGCTTTGACCCAGAAGAAAAATCTCTTGGTGTTTTACCATCCTTATGGATAGGAGGCATTGCCAAAATTGTATGAGTATTATTGAACGGCTCATTGAGACAAAAGGTCCTATTATATTTTTTAAATAAGATTGACTTTTTGAGAAACATTTGACGAAATCGCAAAACTTGAAGTTATATACCACTTCTGGCAAATTTTCTCAATTCATGGCCAACGTTAGCCTAACGCACGCTTGTTATATCAATTTGAATAGCCTAGACTCAGTAGTAAAGAAATGAGACAACTTTTTACATAAAAAACGTTAGAAAAATTATCGTTTCCGACCTTCACCTATTTTATGTAAGAATTTTTGAAATATTGCCCCAAAAGAAAAATCACGGGTAGTTATAACATCTGTATGGATAGGAGGCACTACCGAAACACTATGGGAAACTTTGAACAACTAATTGACTCAGAAGCTCCTATTACATTTTTTAAATAGGATTGGCTTTTTGAGAAACATTTGACGAAATCGCAAAACTTGACTTTCTATATGAATTATTCAAAATTTTCTTGATTCGTGGCCAACGTTAGCCTAACTCACGCTTGTTCTATCTATTTGAATAGCCTAGACTTAGTAGTAAAGAAATGAGACTACTTTTTACATAAAACGACCGAAAAATTAGCGTTTCCGAACTTCACCTGTTTTCTGTAACAATTTTTGAAGTATTGACCCAAAAGAAAAATCTTGGGTTGTAAAACCAATCTCATTGATAGGAAACACTACAAAAACAATATGGGTAACATTGCAAAACTCCTTGACACAGAAGGTTGATTAACTTTTCGAGAAACATTTGACGAAACCGCAAAACTTGACGTTAAGTATTACTTAAGAAAAATTTTCTTGATTCATGCTGCATCCTTAGCCTAATGCAAGGTCGTCATCTCACTTTGAGCAGCCTAGATCTATCAGAAAAGGAATGAGACTAATTTTCACATAAAAATCAATTGGAAAATTAGCGTTTCCGACCTACACCTGTTTTATGTACCAATTTTCTAAGCCTTGAACTAAAAAAAAATCTCGGGTTGTTATACCATCCTTATGGACGGGAGGCACTATCAAAACACTATGAGTAACAATGAACAACTCCTTGACACAGAAGGTCCTTTTGAATTTTTAAATAAGATTGAATTTTGGAGAAACATTTGACGAAACCACAAGACTTGACGTTATGTATCCCTCCTGGGAATTTTTTTTATTAATAACCAACATTAGCAAACGCACGCTTGTCATTTCACTTTGAGCAGCTTAGACTCAGTAGTAAAGAAGTGAGTCTCATTTTTACATTAAAAAACAATAGAAAAAATTGCGTTATCAGACCTATACCTGTTTTATCTTTTACCTGTGTTAACATTTTTTATGCATTGAGCCAACAGAAAAATCTCGTGTTGTTATACCATCCTTATGGAGAGGATTCACTGCCAAAAGAGTATAGGCACATTGCACAACAATTTGACGTAGAAGCTCCTATTATATTTTTTAAATACGGTTGACTTTCAGAGGAAAAATTTGACGAAAACGCAAAAAATGACGTTATATATCTATTATGGAAAAATTCCCCACTTCATGGGCATCATTAGCTTAAAGCAAGCTTGTTATACAAGTTTGGCCAGCACAGACTTAGAAGTGAAGAAATGAGACTAAAATTTACTTTAAAAACTAAACAAATTCGCGTTTCCGATCTTCACCTGTTTTAGAAAACAATTTTAAAAGCATTGAACCTATAAAATTTCGGGTTTTTTAACATCCTTTTGGATAGAACGCACTACAAAAAACGTTGAGTTACATTGAACAATAAATTGATCAGAAGGCCCATAATATTTTTTTAAATATAATTGACTTTTGAGAAACAATTGACGAAATTTCAAAACCTGACGTTATATATCACTTATGGGGAATAAAACTTCTAAAGCCAACATTAGCCTAAAATACTCTTTACTAATCACTTTAAGCAGCCTAGATCTATCAGTAAAAAAAGAGTAACTTTTACATAAAAGACTGGCGAAATTTTTGCGTTTCTGATTAATAGGTTTCTTATCTACCACTTCTCCTTTACCGTTTCTCATTTACCATTTTCTCATTTACCACTTCTCGAAGTTTTGATCAAACACCAAAACGTTCCAAAAATTTTGGATAAAAGATAATAAAACCAGAATGTGTTACATTCAACAATTCCCTCAACCAGAGGGCCACATCAGATTTTATATACAATACAAATTTGAGAAAAAATTTAGGAAATTGCAAAACATGACGTTATATATCACTTTTTTTTCTATCAGAGCCAAATTTAGCCTAACGTACGTTCGTGTTATCGCTTTAACCCACCTAGACTCAATGATATATAAATGAGAAGCACTTCTAGATACAAAATGAGGGGCTTCTAGACAAAATTTGCGTTTCTGTACTTCACTGTTCTCATTTACCTTTTTAGAGTAGTGAGCCCAAATGAAAACTTTCCGGTGTTTTTTAAAAAAAATGTGGATATTAGAAACTACGAAAACAGTGTGGGTAACATTAAACAACGCCTTCAACCAGAGGGTCACATTATATTTTTCAAATCGGACACGAATTTTTGTCAGGAACATTTGTTGAAATTGCAAAGTTAGACGTTGTATCAATTTCTTTCTGTTATAGCCCACGTTAACCTAAAGCACGCTTCCGTTATCACTTTGACCCACCTAAGATCAATAATACAAAAATGAGAAACGCTTTTACATACAAAACCGACGAAAAGTTTGCGTTTCTGACATACACTTTCTCATTTACCACTTTCAAGTATTGACCTCAAAGCAAAAATTTTCAGTGATTTGCAATTCATATGCATAGAAGGTACATCTAAAACAGCAGGGTCAACATTGAACAACTTTGTCCTGCATCAACCAATACTGAATACAAAAGAACTTATGACATTTTTTGCGTTTACTAACAAAAAAGCGCACAACTAGCTATAATATTGCCTCAATTATCCTAGACTGAAAACTTAGCTGAAAATTATTCCTGAGAATAATCAAATTCTAAAATTTCATCTCAGAAAATCTTAGTTATTTGCCACAGTCACGAAAAAGTTGTCAATCACTCATGACTTCTACCAAATCTTCGCAATCACAACACACTGACTTTTCACCATTGATGAAAAACTTGGGGACATGACTTCGACATACAGAACACATTGCAAAAACGTTTAACGACAACACTTCGTCAGCATCCTGACGGCAAATAGGGCATGTCGGTGTCTGATTGAACAAAAAGTGAGTGAAATTTTCGAGCCACTCCTTTATACATCTCTTGCAGGCAGCATGCTCAATGAGGTTATCTTTGTGTAGAGGAAAAACATCAGCTCCAAATTCTTCCAAACAGAAGGGGCAGTCGGTGTTACTTGGTGGCATTCTGTCTTTCAATGGATCATATGATACTTCCAGTAGTCTGAAAAAATTTGAACGCTGCTTTCACTAGCGTTTAGGATTTTTTGCAGTTTTTTTCGAGATAGTAGTAGAGTAGTAGTTCTAATATAACTGATCTTCCAGTAGATAATGAACAAGCCGTGAAGTATTCATAAAAGCCCTTTGACTTCTCAAATCTCAAGAAAAACTGTTTGCACAGCTCTGTAACAGGACATGAGACAAAAATTTATCAAACTTTACAAGGAGAACAATTCCTTTTAAAAAATTTCTAAATCTTACAAATTCTGAATTTTGTCAATATCTCAAAAATTGAATTGAAGGGTTCAAATGTCCACTGTAAGACCTCATGCCACAATAACTAGACTGCGATTTGAGCACGAAGAGCAAATCAAGAAACTCAACATTGACGAAAGCACATACAACAGCTGCTTTTTGAAAAATTGCACTTTATCCAAAAGAAGAATGAGCACTTAGGTATTTTAATTGTAGATATCTCAAAGTACATCAAACAAAGATAACACCTATAGCTTGAATCTATTTAATCAACTGAACATAGAGAACACCAATTTGCAGTATTTTCGTTTATACATTCGTCGCATATTACTTCACAACAACGGTTGCAGAACGAAAAACCCATATCTCTCGAATGCGGCCAGCGGCAATTTCCACAAGCCACTGTGAGACAGGGTTTTGGGGCATCAGAATTTGCTGACAGAAAATGCGGTATAAACCATTTTTTTTAATTAATCCGAGCCACCAATCATTCCCAGCAGCTTTGTTCTTTCTCCAAGATTCAGGGTTAGTACTCCGGACTTTACAGCAACACTGTGCGCAGCTTCTCTGACTTCTCGAGGAGTTTTCGCGTACAGAACAGCAGCAATTATCACCTTGTTTAGTAGGCCGGCAGACAGCACGCACGGTCTCCCCTGTTCTACGTCTGACAAAACATGACGTCTTAAAGTGGATCTTGGAACCCCATACATTTTAGATGCCCGTTGTATTGCAACGTTCTTGCGTCTAACGTCGCGGACCGCCAACTTTAAATCCTCGCCTGAATATTTTGCGTTGGTCTTACGAACGTAATCTCGCGGCATTTAAAACTGAAAAATGACCGTTTGACAAATTATTTACTAGTCCTATATTCTATGAACCAGAGAAACATCATTATGAAGACTAAGAAAATATAATCTCAAAAAGAAGTTTTTGGCTATAACAGAAACATCATTTCAATTAATCACGAGCACACTAGTCGTGTTCGAAGATAGTCAAAAGAGGTACAAAGAAAAGTTTTTCATCTAATTGAATCGGAAGAATTTTTTCAGACACAGAGTCTTGCGGAATATTTAAGATATTCCTTGATTTCTTGACTTTATAAAAGCTGCAAATTTCAGAGCTGCTTTGAGGAGGTTTAAAACTCTTTATCACATCGAAGACATACACAGAAACAAAATCCTGCTTATCGAGTGAATAGAACACGCGAACTTGACCGAAGCATTTTTTTCTACTGGAGATAAAAGAAACAAAGGAGTTCTTAGAGGAGACACAGTACGCGGAGTCAACTGTAAAGAATTCAAACCTTTGGCATGAGTAAAACTCTGCAGCAATATTTTGAAGATCTGTCGGAACTTCATGTACTGGGACTCTGCGTCGCTTGAACGTTTTTTTCTCGAAATTGTCGACAGAGGTCATATAACCTGTCTCTTTGAGGGCTCATTTGACATGAGTTTTTATTTCTGATATATCGTTCCACTAATACTTTGAGGTGACTGACCGTTCCAGTAAACTTGCATCGCAGAAGATAATTGGCGGATTCGAACATGATAGCCGACGTACACCATAGTGGACCATAGCATTTGACTTGCCTAGCTAAATGGTTCAAGGAGTGAATGTTGGCAGAAAAAACCTTGTCTGTGTAGGCCTCACACGTAAGAAAATGGAACTGTTTTATCAACTCATCAGCCAAATCGCAAGTTTCCGAGGACAACAACAGCAAACGAATGGCATAACTCAATAGATGAAACCTTTTAAACAAATTTTCTTCAATGCTTGCATAAAAAACAACTGGTCCAACGTATAAAAGCCAAACTTTTAACTCATTAGCTTTGAAAAAGTCCAAATCGTCCAGACTGCGAAGCGATCGTTTCAAATCTGAAGTCAACTGAATTGACGAAACGCAATCGCTGATTTTAACCAGTCCCGACCTGCATGTGTTGCTCCTTACAACGAACAAGAGAGCACGCGTAACACCAAGCAAAACTTGGTGCATATAATCAATTGGGGCGGTTAGGGGTATATCTTCCAACAGATCTGATACTGCACAATGTCCTTTTATTCCTCTAAACGATTCTAGCCCATCTTCTTCCATCAAATACAAATAAGATTTATATTGTGAAGGTGTACGCATTTTAATTCGTTCATTTGGATAATAACGCCCCTTTTTTCCGTCTCCGATTTGTTTACTCTCTATCAAACATGAAGTACAGCCAAAATACGCATTGAATTGGTTCATGTTTAGTATTGCCGCTTTTGCGGGCAAGTCGACAACTAGAAGCTTGATCTCAAAATTAACCTGCCAAGAACAATTATTCCAATCAAATGTTGAGGTCTGACAGAATCTTTCCTTGATTTGACCAAAAAAAATCTCCCAATTATGTTTTCCTCGTCCTAGCCATAATTTTGCCAAAACGATATTCACAAATTTGCAGCGCAAAATTGGTGGTAGATTGTGAACACTGAACCAGAGCGGCCATAGCGAACGCTTTTGGGAGTTTATTATTCTCACGCCGTCTGCATTCATAGCTAAAGCGATTGTAATGACATTGCTTTCACCAAAAGTGGGTGCAATCTTTATGTCTTTGTGAGGATTTCGGGTATTGGAATATTCTATAATTGCACTCATATTGTTTTTGAGGTCCGCTAACAAATCTGATACATAATCCATCGTTAAGACCTCGCCTTCCCCACACGAAGCAGCCGTTTTTAAAATAGGTGCTACCTTATTAGTTGTCTCTTGTTTGATCGATTTAAATGAGGGCAGTTTGTATTCTGGAAACGCTTTTTGCATGAACTTAGGCCAGTCAGCAAAAGCTGCATCTGACTCACCATGTTGAGCAGCTATTTCATTGACGCAGATAACAAAATTCTCCTGTGACAAAGTGCAGCTTGCTGCAGCAGAAGCATCCAAGTTTTCGTCCGACGACGAATCATCAACACGATCAGGAATGGTGCTGGGAGAGAAACACGGAGGTACGTGATTCAGCTCCCGAACCGGAGAAGACACCAGATTTGGCTCTTGAACATCTTCCGAAAAACTTGTTTCTTCTGAACTACTGGCATCATCTGAGGTATTATCTCCAGAGCTGCTATTGGCAGCAAAGCCACGCATCTCAATGTTGCGCTTTGGTGAAATCTTACTTCGCTTTACTCGGAGAAACGATTGCCGCCTTCGGCGAAAACTTGAAGAATTCAAAATAATTCGTTGTCTGAAAACCTCAGTTGGACGCGACGAACAAACTTTAACTTGGTGACTATCTACATGCACACAAAGGCAACCCTGGTTACCTTCTCCGAAGAAGTGAGGCCCATAGCTGACAGTTATCTCATCGTTTTTGTTGATAGGTTCTAGTATTTTCAACTAAATGCAACGTCGTGAATTAATTTCTTTTAGAGAATACCGACAGTTAGGACGACAGGAATGATTTGCGAAGTGAGTCGGGCCCAGCATAACACGATCAAACTTGCAAGCGTCCGTTTTCTTAAATATTGAGATATCTTTGAAGCTTGACGATGCATCAGGTGGTATTTTTTCGACAAACCCAACCACTGATGGCAGAAATTTTAACTGATGAGATCTCCGAGCATTAATTTGATCTTCTCCCATTTAAAAAAAGACCATAACCACCGCATTAATCGCGTTTGAATACAAACTTGTTTTCAATGGCAACACGATATGATTCCCGTAACAGAGAATCGAACTCCATAAGACAAGAGTCAGTCGACAGTGCATCGCGATATTCAGCAGAGGATAACATTTCCACGACGGGCTCAACAGGATAGCCATCAATTTCAATAATTTCCTTTGTAACTTTTGCATCGGCTTGGTCCAGACTGAAGCATTTCAACATTTCTAAAAAAATGATATGATTAAAGCATTTGCTCGAAAACCAAAATGACCATTTATTTGTCCCACTGACTACGGTAAAGCACTACACATTTTTAAACATCACGAATACAATCATCATCCGTAAACAGATGTGACAAATTTTGAAACCAATGAACGTTATTAACCAAAACGGACACCTTCCATCACTATGACGAATCGTTATTTGGAAAGAAATCAGCATAAGACTGAATTGCATGAAAACAGAGTCGCCATTGCTCATAAATCCCAAATCCAAATTTATTGAACAAAATGTATAACTTTAAGCTATAAGTTAAAAAAAAAGATTGGGGGCGTATCAACCAAACAATAGCAAAGTTGTCACTGTATCGTATTTCCCTTCAAAACCTTCAGCTTTATATCAAGGCCCATCTGATTCGCAGCATGCCGTGCATCTTTGTACGCAGCTTCCGGGAAATTAGGGAACTTCCGCTGAACTACCAACTCAAATTTAGCTCTTTCATCTTCGGGCACTGGAGTCCGGGTATCCTTACGCCGACGATGCGAACCAATCATCAACTTTTGCAGCATGCACTGGTCACCTTTCCCATACATAGCGCAACCAAGATGTCGCCCAAATTTAGCCGCACTGTGTCCTGCAGGTATCTGCATCAGATTGATTCCCTCGTGAATTACGGGCAGATAAACTGTGGTGTTGTCAGCAGAAGGCAGCTCCCCTGTCTTCTGATAAGTAACCAGAGCAAAGAACTCCTCGTTGTTCGCTCTCTCCTCTTGTCTTAACTTCTTGAGGCATGACTTATGTTCAGCAACCATTCCTGATAACTTCTTTTCAAAGGCTTCAATGCTACTCTTTCCCAAACGGCATGCCGTCTGAACAGACGACTTGATGAAGAGGGCACAAGAGTGCATTCAGCTTCGCAGCTTGAATCTGACTGAACTTCCGATTCTGTCTCACTGTCGGAGGGCCAATTGTTAAATTTTTGGGACCCACTTCTTTTGCAGACAATGTCTTCGTCACCATCCGAGGAAGAAAGACTCGTATTGACAGACATTGCTTACATAAAAAAGGCCAATTACGAATAGAAATAGGATTTTGAGAAAATAAATCACAAACTAAGGTCTTGCTGCTTAAACTCCTGCGTGCTAAATTCTCAAAGAAGAACAACTTGAGCGCTAGATACAATTAGTATTCAACTTAAGACATCAAAACGCTCACGGATGAAACGCAGAAGTAATTATTAGAACACAAAGAGATGCATTAGGATAAGAAGCACAAAATTTATGAGCTGAAACACAGAAGGAAAAGTAAGAAAACAATATTGAACAATGGCATTGGAGGAAACAGAAAAAGTGAACGCAACTTCAAGTGTCTGACAGGGAAAAGATTTAACACTAAAGGAGACAGCATATGGAGAAGAGCAAGTTCAAACAGCGTCAGGAAAACGCTTTTGTTTCATTTCAGTGCCAAACTGGTTGGCCCCAGCTATCGCGCGACTCAAAGCTTCGTCTGTGTCATTGATATAGTTTCTGTTCACGCACTGTATGAAGATGTCTTCAAGTTCGCTATCGCATGCACCCCGGGTGTTTTTTCTATGAACTTTGGGTGCAAGACGTTGATTGATAAGTTTGCATTCCTTCTCATTGCCGAAAACCTCTGCAGCTATGGTCCTTCCGAAAACAGATGGTCTTTCATCCGTCGGTATGAAACGCATCAAATCCTTCCCATTAAACATAAGTGGTTCGGGGTCCGCGCGATTCGCCTTTATGGCTTTCTCCAATTTTTTCAATGATTCCGGCTTATCAGTGTCGCCCAGAACCTCCAGCAGCCTTTTTCTCAACATGGTATTTTCTTTCATTTTTTTCCGCATGTTATCCTCTTGAGCGTCCAGCACTTCGTTGAATTTGATGGTTACCAGGTCCATAACGTCCGTTATCGTATAGGTCTCAATGCCTTTGTTCTCATTGGCTGTTGTTTTGATAACATTGCGCGGTGTTGAGCATCGTGACTTTGCGAGGTCGATATGTGGGCTTTGGTAGTCTCCGGCCACCCCGATGTCATTGTTGAACTGGATACTCCTCTTTGCAGCCTTTTGGCCTACCCGTTGTTTAGTTTGGGCAGTTGGATCCTCGTTCTCTTTGTCCCTGTGAAAATATCGTCATCGAAACCAATGCATTTTTGTCGGTTTATTTTTATTTTTAGCAAACAAATTTAAAGTATGCATGTGCAAAAAAGACTCGGAACAATTTAAAAACCTGCATTTAAATTTTTTTTAGGAAAAATGTTTTTAACAACTCACACAGCAGATTTGGATGCCAGCTTGGGCGCATTTTGGACGTCTTCGAGTTCCACGTTGTTAGAGCTCGTTTCACTAAAGAGAAAACAGACCTGCTGTAATTCAGTTTAAGACCGTTAAACATTTGAAACCATCCCTAAGATTGACATTACATACTGATAAGTTGGCTTCCACTGGGAAGCAAGTTAAAGGTACAAACAGGCAATCAGAAAAAAACTTCAGCCCTAATGCTACAGCCTATTTTTTTATTCATAATAGATAAATTGGAAGCAAAATAAAGGTAGAAACAGGCAATCAGAGAATAAGTTTATCCCTAATGCTACAGATCAATTTGGTGGAGAATTTGTGGACTAACGCTTTTGAGCTAATGTCTGACAGGCTCTTGTTTGAATTGGCGATTTTCCAAGAGACATCTGCAACAAACTGTTGAACTTCAGCTGCGGGCCCCATCTTGACGAAGGAAGCCCTGAACATTCCTGTGTCGGTCGATTTGAAATTAATTTTATGGCCTTTGATCATCGACAGCTTGTCGGCAATAGAAATCTCTCTCCAAGGATAGTATGAACTATTATGAGCAAGCATTCGGGTCATATTTGTGATAGAAGATCCACCGCAGACCCTGTGCTTTCTTTAAAGCACTCGGCGATTCTATAAAATTTCTGATGGGCCTGCAGCCCTTTGTTGAGCGCGGTCCCTCAACAATTAGATCGGCGTTGGTCTTAGAAAGAGACATTATTCCTCTAAAAACGAAACTTGATGAAGCGAGGTACATCTGATTGAAAATGTGACTATCGAGACTATCGACAATTTATCTAGCTTCAGATGATACTTTTTCATGTAAGTTTTACCTGTCGGTGGAGACAGATGCTAACTCCAAAAACATAAATACTGTCACTTTGACGAACGATTAACCCTTCAAGTACATCACTTATTTCATTTTTTAGTCAACTCTCAGACCAACAACTGTTTATCATAAAATTTTCAACACGTTGAATATCAATCAGATAAGACTAACCGGAGGAATCAAATCGAAATAGCCAACAACCGTTTAGCCAAAGTTGTAAGCCGGTTGATCAACAATCGGATAAGACTTCCTCGAAGAGTCAAATTGAAATCGCTTGCAATTAATTAGAAAACACTGCTATGGATTATAGAGTCAAACTAGTGATTTGAACCTCCAACTATCGGATGGAACAAACAGAGAATTGAACTTAACCTTCGGATAATTTTAAATTGGTGTCATTTCTAAAGTTATATTATACGGACGGAGCGATACAAGTTTCTGTTTGTTTATACTTCTCTCCAGCTATCGGATGAGACAGTATTACTAATGATTTGAACCTCCAACTATCGGATGGAACAAATAAGGTGTTAAACTTTACCTTTGGGAGATATTTAAATCGAATGTCATTTATAAAGTCAGTCGCAATATTATCTATGGACGGAGAAATACAAGTTTTCAAGTTTTTGTTTGTTTATACTTCTCTCCAGCTATCGGATGAGTATTACTTATGATTTGAACCTCCAACTATCGGATGGAACACATAAAGAATTAAACTTAACCTTCGGATAATTTTATATTGGTGTCATTTATAAAGTCAGTAGCAATATTATCTATGGAAGGAGCAATAAAAGTTTTTGTTTGTTTATACTTCTCTCCAGCTACCGGATGAGACAGTATTACTAATGATTTGAACCTCCAACTATCGGATGGAACAAATAAAGAATTAAACTTAACCTTCGGATAATTAAACTTAACCGACGAGTCATTAACACAATCAGGAATGGTGCTGGGAGAGAAACACGGAGGTACGTGATTCAGCTCCCGAACCGGAGAAGACACCAGATTTGGCTCTTGAACATCTTCCGAAAAACTTGTTTCTTCTGAACTACTGGCATCATCTGAGGTATTATCTCCAGAGCTGCTATTGGCAGCAAAGCTACGCATCTCAATGTTGCGCTTTGGTGAAATCTTTCTTCGCTTTACTCGGAGAAACGATTGCCGCCTTCGGCGAAAACTTGAAGAATTCAAAATAATTTGTTGTCTGAAAACCTCAGTTGGACGCGACGAACAAACTTTAACTTGGTGAATATCTACATGCACACAAAGGCAACCCTGGTTACCTTCTCCGAAGAAGTGAGGCCCATAGCTAACAGTTATCTCATCGGTTTTGTTGATAGGTTCTAGTATTTCCAACTGAATGCAACGTCGTGAATTAATTTCTTTCACAGAATACTGACAGCTAGGACAACAGGAATGATTTGCGAAGCGAGTCGGGCCCAGCATAACACGATCAAACTTGCAAGCGTCCGTTTTCTTAAATATTGAGATATCTTTGAAGCTTGACGATGCATCAGGTGGTATTTTTTCGACAAACCCAACCACTGATAGCAGAAATTTTAATTGATGAGATTTCCGAGCATCAATTTGATCTTCTCCCACGTAAAAAATACCATAACCACCGTATAAATCGCGTTTGAATACAAACTTGTTTTCAATGGCAACACGATATGATTCCCGTAACAGAGAGTCGAACTCCATAAGACAAGAGTCAGTCGACAGTGCATCGCGATATTCAGCAGAGGATAACATTTCCACGACGGGCTCAACAGGATAGCCATCAATTTCAATAATTTCCTTTGTAACTTTTGCATCGGCTTGGGCCAGACTGAAGCATTTCAACATTTCTAAAAAATGATATGATTAAAGCAACTGCTCGAAAACCAAAATAACCATTTATTTGTCCCACTGACTACGGTAAAGCACTACACATTTTTAAACATCACGAATACAATCATCATCCGTAAACAGATGTGACAACTTTTGAAACCAATGAACGTTATTAACCAAAACGGACACCTTCCATCACTATGACGAATCTTTATTTGGAAAGAAATCAGCATAAGACTGAATTGCATGAAAACAGAGTCGCCATTGCTCATAAAACCCAAATCCAAATTTATTGAACAAAATGTATAACTTTAAGCTATAAGTTAATAAAAAAAGATTGGGGGCGTATCCACCAAACAATAGCAAAGTTTTCACTGTATCGCATTTCCCTTCAAAACCTTCAGCTTTATATTAGGGCCCATCTGATTCGCAGCATGCCGTGCAACTTTGTACGCAGCTTCCGGGAACTTAAGGTACTTCCGCCGAACTACCAACTCAAATTTAGCTCTTTCCTCTTCGGGCACTGAAGTCCGGGTATCCCTAGGCCGACGATGCGAACCAATCATCAAATTTTGCGGCATGCACGGGTCACCTTTCCCATACATAGCGCAACCAAGATGTCGCCCAAATTTAGCCGCACTGTGTCCTGCAGGTATCTGCATCAGATTGATTCCCTCGTGAATTACGGGCAGATAAACTGTGGTGTTGTCAGCAGAAGGCAGCTCCCCTGTCTTCTGATAAGTAACCAGAGCAAAGAACTCCTCGTTGTTCGCTCTCTCCTCTTGTCTTAACTTCTTGAGGCATGACTTATGTTCAGCAACCATTCCTGATAACTTCTTTTCAAAGGCTTCAAAGCTACTTTTTCCCAAACGGCATGCCGTCTGAACAGACGAACTTGATGAAGTGGGCACAAGAGTGCATTCAGCTTCGCAGCTTGAATCTGAATGAACTTCCGATTCTGTCTCACTGTCGGAGGGCCAATTGTTAAATTTTTGGGACCCACTTCTTTTGCAGACAATTTCTTCGTCACCATCCGAGGAAGAAAGACTCGTATTAGCAGACATTGCTTACATAAAAAAAGCCAATTACGAATAGAAATAGGATTTTGAGAAAATAAATCACAAACTAAGGTCTTGCTGCTCAAACTCCTGCGTGCTAAATTCTCAAAGAAGAACAATTTGAGCGCTAGATACAATTAGTATTCAACTTAAGATATCAAAACGCTCACGAATGAAACGCAGAAGTAATTATTAGAACACAAAGAGATGCATTAGGATAAGAAGCACAAAATTTATGAGCTGAAACACAGAAGGAAAAACAAGAAAACAATATTGAACAATGGCATTAGAGGAAACAGAATAAGTGAACGCAACTTCAAGTGTCTGACAGGGAAAAGATTTAACACTAAAGGAGACAGCATATGGAGAACAGCAAGTTCAAACAGCGTCAGGAAAATGCTTTTGTTTCATTTCATTGCCAAACTGGTTGGCCCCAGCTATCGCGCGACTCAAAGCTTTGTCTGTGTCATTGATATAGTTTCTGTTCACGCACTGTATGAAGATGTCTTCAAGTTCGCTATCGCATGCACCCAGGGTGTTTTTTCTATGAACTTTGGGTGCACGACGTTGATTGATAAGTTTGCATTCCTTCTCATTGCCGAAAACCTCTGCAGCTATGGTCCTTCCGAAAACAGATGGTCCTTCATCCGTCGGTATGAAACGCATCAAATCCTTCCCATTAAACATAAGTGGTTCGGGGTCCGCGCGATTCGCCTTTATGGCTTTCAGGCAATCAGAAAAAAACTTCAGCCCTAATGCTACAGCCTATTTTTTTATTCATAATAGATAAATTGGAAGCAAAATAAAGGTAGAAACAGGCAATCAGAGAATAAGTTTACCCCTAATGCTACAGATCAATTCGGTGGAGAATTCGTGGACTAACGCTATTGAGCTAATGTCTGACAGGCTCTTGTTTGAATTGGCGATTTTCCAAGAGACATCTGCAACAAACTGTTGAACTTCTGCTGCGGGCACCATCTTGACGAAGGAAGCCCTGAACATTCCTGTGTCGGTCGATTTGAAATTAATTTTATGGCCTTTGATCATCGACAGCTTGTCGGCAATAGAAATCTCTCTCCAAGGATAGTATGAACTATTATGATCAAGCATTCGAGTCATATTTGTGATAGAAGATCCACCGCAGACCCTGTGCTTTCTTTAAAGCACTCGGCGATTCTATAAAATTTCTGATGGGCCTGCAGCCCTTTGTTGAGCGCGGTCACTCAACAATTAGATCGGCGTTGGTCTTAGAATGAGACATTATTCCTCTAAAAACAAAACTTGATGAAGCGAGGTACATCTGATTGAAAATGTGACTATCGAGACTATCGACAATTTATCTAGCTTCAGATGATACTTTTTCATGTAAGGTTTACCTGTCGGTGGAGACAGATGCCAACTCCAAAAACATAAAGACTGTCACTTTGACGAACGATTAACCCTTCAAGTACATCACTTTTTTATTTATTAGTCAACTCTCAGACCAACAACTGTTTATCATGAAACTTTCAACACGTTGAATATCAATCAGATAAGACTAACCCGAGGAATCAAATCGAAATAGCCAACAAACGTTTAGCCAAAGTTGTAAGCCGGTTGAATGACAATCGGATAAGACTTCCTCGAAGAGTCAAATTGAAATCGCTTGCAATTAATTAGAAAACACTGCTATGGATTATAGAGTCAAACTAGTGATTTGAACCTCCAACTATCGGATGGAACAAACAGAGAATTGAACTTAACCTTCGGATAATTTTAAATTGGTGTCAATTCTAAAGTTATATTATACGGACGGAGCGATACAAGTTTCTGTTTGTTTATGCTTCTCTCCAGCTATCGGATGAGACAGTATTGCTAATGATTTGAACCTCCAACTATCGGATGGAACAAATAGGGTGTTAAACTTTACCTTTGGGAGAATTTTAAATTGAATGTAATTTATAAAGTCAGTCGCAATATTATCTATGGACGGAGAAATACAAAATTTCAAGTTTTTGTTTGTTTATACTTCTCTCCAGCTATCGGATGAGACAGTATTTCTTATGATTTGAACCTCCAACTCTCGGATGGAACACATAAAGAATTAAACTTAACCTTCGGATAATTTTATATTGGTGTCATTTATGAAGTCAGTCGCAATATTATCTATGGAAGGAGCAATACAAGTTTTTGTTTGTTTATACTTCTCTCCAGCTATCGGATGAGACAGTATTACTAATGATTTGAACCTCCAACTATCGGATGGAACAAATAGAGAATTAAACTTAACCTTCGGATAATTTTAAATTGGTGTCATTTCTAAAGTTAGTCGCAATATTGTCTATGAACGGAGCGATACGGACGGAGCGATACAAGTTTTTGTTTGTTTATACTTCTCTCCAACTATCGGATGGACAAATAGAGTGTTAAACTTTACCTTCAGAAGAATTTTAAATCGAATGTCATTTATAAAGTCAGTCGCAATATTATCTATGGACGGAGAAATACAAGTTTTCAAGTTTTTGTTTGTTCATACTTCTCTCCAGCTATCGGATGACAAAGTATTACTTATGATTTGAACCTCCAACTATCGGATGGAACACATAAAGAGTTTAACTTAACCTTCGGATAATTTTATATTGGTGTCATTTCTAAAGTCAGTCGCAATATTATCTATGGAAGGAGCTATACAAGTTTTTGTTTGTTTATACTTCTCCCCAGCTATCGGATGAGACAGTATTACTAATGATTTGAACCTCCAACTATCGGATGGAACAAATAAAGAATTAAACTTAACCTTCCGATAACTTTAAATCGAATGTCATTTGTAAAGTCAGTCGCAATATTACCTACGGACGAAGCAATACAAGTTTTTGTTTGTTTATACTTCTCTCCAGCTATCGGATGAGACATGATTACTAATGATTTGAACCTCCAACTATCGGATGGAACAAATAGAGTGTCAAACTTAACCTTTGGAGAGTTTTAAATCGGATTGTTATTTCTAAAATTCTGTCGGAACATTATCTATGAATGGAACGAAACAAACTTTTGTTTGTACATACGGCTCTCTGGCTATCGGATGAGACAGTATTTCTACTGATTTTAATTCAAAACTATCGGATGGAACAAATAAAGAATTAAATTCAACCTTTGGATAATTTTAATTGAGAGCCATTTTAAAAGCCAGTCACAAATTTATCAATGAACGCAGCGAAACAGGATTTTTTTGCACAAATGTCTCATCAAATACCGGAAGAGACCGTTAGTCGACTGATCTAAACTACTTGTTAAAGAAAACCTCTTGATTGAAAACAGTAAATAAGAAAAGGGTCACAAAAGAAAAACTTCAAAATGAATTAATTTCAGTCATAGGAGTTAAATTAATTAACATTTTGCAAATCAAATTTAACCAGATCAGGTCTAGCAACTGGAGCAGTATCGCAATTATTGACAAGGTCGATTGAAGCTTCTTGGTACCACCATTCTTTCATATGCACACCATCACTAATAAAATCTTCACTATAAGAGAATGTCCGAAAATGCAGTTTGAGTTTATTGTCAGCAAGACGGTTGTTTAGAGCTCGGATAACATCAAAACCAGCATCTACTGAGGCAACACGGTTAATGACTTGCCAGATAATTAGGCGTATCGAATGCTGGTTACAGAAATTCCTCAACTGTGTAAGCTGGCCTAAGACATTTTTGATCTCCTCTTTGTACGCAATGGTGTCACCTGGCTTGGGCAACAGATTGTTCCCCCCAACATTACCATGCAGATGTCATGCTTTTTGATCTCCTCCTTTCTTTCAGTCCACACTCGCACATGCGCGCCACCTTGCGCCAGAATGGTGAAGTTTGGGGGAAATACGAAAAGGTCATCCATTCGCCTTAGGTGTGAATATCCAATAACAATCACTTTCGACATCTTAAAGAAAAAGTTTTATCTTAAAAAGTTCTAGCCTATCTAATTTAAAGCCCGAAGGCGCCACCACGACCCGTGTGGCTGGGACCTTGCTAAGCTCTAAAAATTTACAAATAAAACATACATCAACGGTACATAAAACATCATTGGGGGGTCATCTGCAGACCCAAAATAGACCCCGTGAAACCCTAAAAACCCTATATAAACTATACATGGGGAGCTTTACCATTACAAAAGGAGTTCAACACGCCTAATAAGGCACTCAAAATCAGCAATTTTCATCATTTTACAATTAGAAACGCGAAACGTGCCGGTCACAAAAACGTCAAAATGACCGTATGTTTCGAGGCCAATTTCTCGAAAACGACTGAAAGAAACAAAACGCCGTTTACATGGATTAAAGTACAGCTCATGCTGAGTTCAAATCAACAAACA
Source organism: Convolutriloba macropyga (assembly GCF_964194025.1). Classification (NCBI taxonomy): domain Eukaryota; kingdom Metazoa; phylum Xenacoelomorpha; order Acoela; family Convolutidae; genus Convolutriloba; species Convolutriloba macropyga. Next base: position 13,395,399 of record NC_134471.1, on the reverse strand, counting down.
GATCCAAAATTGGTTAACTATACGACAAGTTATTATCAAAACTAAGTACGGTACCAAAGTCCAAAATTGACCTACGCCGACTGACGTTTCGCTAAAATCCACACTTATTTCTCAATAACGCTTGAAAGAAACAACACCAAATTTACAGGGATGAAAGTACGGCTCAGGGTGATTTCAAATCAACAAACAGATACAAAATCGGTTCACTCTACGAGGAGATATTTCAAAATTAAGGTATCGTACCAATGACAGAAATTGACCTAGTACGACTGACTAATACTACTATATCTACTACTAGTGCAACTGAACTATGCAACAAATATATATGGGCATACTCCCCACTAACTGGGCAATCTGAAACACTACAATTAACTGTCGAATGCTGGCATATGGAAGATTAAAATGGTCATCAATGTAGTGTTTCTCTCCTCAGGAGGTCAATCTGGGGTCAAGTTTCCCAGTCAATTTCTCGAAAACGGCTGAACAAAAACAAACGCCCTTAGTACCGTTTGTAGCACTGCTTGAGATACGCATCATATTAAAAAATGAGCCCAATCGGTGCACTCTTCAAGGAGTTATAGCAAAAAAAAATAAGGTACCGTACCAAATAACTCTAGAGGAGAGATACAGCACATTCAGAGCTAAAATTGAACTTCTGAACTGCACAAAACGACATGTAAAATATATATGGTAACAATTCACATTATCAGGCGAATCTAACGCGCCAATAAACAAGCTTTAAATCGCCTTATAGGTGATATGACAGAGCTCTGTATGTACCGGTACCCTGCTTCAGCAGGTAAAAAATTGGGTACCTGTCCTGGCCAATTTCTCAAAAACGGCTGATCGAAACGAAACGACACCTATATCAAAACAAAGCTTAGCTCAAGCTGAGTTTAACAAAAAAAGTTAAACTCAGCTTGAGCTAAGAGCCAAAATCGAAGAGCCAAAATGGAAGATCTAAACCTGCGAAAACGCTATATTAGATATAAATATTCGGAATCTACGTTAGACGGGCTATTCAAAACACTAATTTCGTCACCAGAAGTAACAAAATTCAATATTTCAAGGTGGTGTCGGATGGTGTCAACTGCTTCTGGGGCTAAGACCGAGGGCAAGTTTACTGGCTAATTTCTCTGAAACGGCGGAACAAAAATAAACCCCCTTAACACAGTAGCACCGCTTAAGATACGCATCATATTAAAAAATGAGCCCAATCGGTGCACTCTAGAAGAAGTTATAGCAAAAAGTAGGTACCCTGACAAATGTCCGAAAGAGCGCGGTGACCTGACTTCAGAGCCAAGTTTGACTATCTCAACTCCGTAAAATGCTATAGACAATATATATGGGGATACTCCCCACTAACTGAGGATTCTGAAACACTAACATTTGTAGGGTAAATCGGGTGCTTTGCTGTACCGAAATTTGGGTCATCCCGAATAGCCCGAAAATTCGACCTATTTCAACTTTGAACATTGATAACTTTTTGATTAGGCCGATTTGGGAAACCAACTAAACACTGCAAGCAAGAGGAGTTCAGTGCTAACAAAGTGCGACCACTCCTGTTAAATTTGGTCCAGTACTTTAGCAGATATTAACAAAATACTGTTCTGTACCCCACTTTTTGGGCTAAAATCGAAGCCGAAGATCTCCGGAACCGATGTAAAACAACGTGAAACAGCGTTCCCGGAGCATTTGTGGGTGTAATTCTGGTCCACTTCCACTTTCTAGGTCACGGCAAACCTTCATGGTGAGGTGGGAAAAAATTTCCCACCTCACCATGAAGGTTATGATATTTTGTGTGTTTTGACATAAAACAACATCCACAGAAATTTTATGAAATCGTGAAAAAAGAAATAATGTTGAATTAATCCCATTGCTTGATACAATTAGCTTCAAAAACCTAAATAGTGTCTAGAAAACACAAAACGCAAGCCCAAAAACTTGTTCAATTGCAAAAAAAACACCACTTCACTCATTCATTTGGTCAAATGACCTATTTTGACTACCAAATTTCAAGTTTCGCTAAAATAAACCATCAAAACTTGTGAAAAGATGGTACAATCTGTACATATTGATACTTACCATCAACTGAGCAATCTAAAACACTATAATTTTTAATCTTGACCCAGAAAATTTCAACATTATGTCACCGCCGAATTGGCCGAAATCGACCGAAAATCGAGGTTCGGCGCCTACAGTGCAAAAAATGACCCATTCCAATCCATAAAACCAGATACAAAATATGTCTGGGCACACTCCTCAATACAATTAAAAACCAACCATTCCATATATGTAGGGATACTATGTTATTTTGGGGTACGCATATTTGGTGAACGCAAAATTAACAAAAAAACAACACCAACAAGAAATGCCTGAATTCACAAAAATTACTATAAACCATTGGTTCAAATAGCTTCATGGACGAAACAGAAGGGTAAATACTACACAATGCAAGTCACAATAACACTGAAGGCAATAGAAATAACATCTATTCAGGATAACGCAAAGTTCATAAACAAAATCAACACAAGAAATTATTAAATTGACGTAAAAATAAAAATGTAGAATTGCTTGAAACTGTTAGTTCAAATAGCCTCAAGGGTTTCTTCAAGTTTCTTCAAGGAGACTGAATAGCAGCATTTGTATGCATATGTAGCACCCTGAATTAATAAAACATCAGATATGCTTCAAAATCTCGGATGAAATTTTTTGAAAGCTAAAAGTCAAACTAAGCATTTTGTCGGCGCAATAAGTAACGCAAACCAATTAGACAAGCTGGTCCAGCTACCTAGTTCTAAAGCACAACCTTTTTAAACCATTTTGGTGACAAAGTTGAGAGGAAACTATCAAAAATGAGAAACAGACTACTAAAATTTTCATTACTCTGAACTTTTGCTCAAACAATTTAATCTGAAATTGCTTCTGTAATGATCTTCACACGTGTTTTAACGGTTAATTAGATGCATTGTTTGACGAGGTAGATATACCAGCGTTTAAAATGAATTGGATGGCCACTTTTGACATCGACAGAAGTGTCAGACTATTTGAAAGGAAAAAAAATTTTACATAAAAATTCCGAATTTCATAATGAGAAAAGTGATGAAAATCCACATTATGGAAAGAAAATAGAAAAAAAATATTTAGAATATTTAGTGAGCTTTGTGATTAACTCCTTAAAGATTTTTTTACTTCCCGGAAACTCTCAGAAACAAAGAAAAATCAAATTATCTACAAAAAATATTCGAAACAATTTTTTTGCATTTTTAAGTCGAATTAAGTTTCTTCCTCAGCCTAATAGACAAAATTCCGTTTTTCCTAATTTTTTCTAAACTAGTGCTCTTAGGTTGTTTTACATGGAGATCATGACGAAAATTTTGAATCCATAGTTAAAAAAAAATCATTACAGCATTAAAAACAGATCTTTTTTCAATTGTTTGGGACGCGTTCTCGTACAAATTCAATTGAAATGGATTCCAAAAAAACTTTCAGATCAACTTAAAACCAAGAATATGCTTCAAAAACGTCTCATATCTTGACAAAATCTAAGTTGAATAGCAATCAGTCTTTTCAAGTAGGAATTTGCTACATTAACTGAAAATTTTGGTGTCCGATTTACGCCAAAAATTTTTTTTGGGAGGAAACTTTTTCTATATTCTCTCGAGTTTTCATTTTCCCATAATTCTTTTGTGCTATGAGCTAATTGTTCACTCCTGGAGATGAACCTGAGTGGAGGATCACAAGTAAAGCGTTTTTGATGGTGACAAAAAAAATGTTCTTATATGGATAAATTTTGTAGGCCAAAACATTGAGATGGGGTGGTTCAATTCTCGATGAGGTGAAACTTTGCTTGATATCAGCTGAAAAACATAAAATATGCTTCAAAATAGTTTGGTTCCTCGAAACAACTCATTGGCAATATCATTTGGTCATTTCTTAAAGGAATTAGCTTCATTAACCAAAATTTCGGGTGTCCGATTTACCCCAAAAATTCTTTTCGGGAGGTAACTTATTCTTTATTCTATCGAGTTTTCATTTTCCCATAACTCTTTTCTGCTATGAGCTAATTGTACACTCCTGGAGATGAAACTTAGTGGAGGATCACAAATAAAGCGTTTTTGATGGTGACAAAAATAAAGGTTTTTATATGGATAAATTTTGTAGGCCAAAACATTGAGATGGGGTGGTTCAATTCTCGATGAGGTGAAACTTTGCTTGCTATTAGCTGAAAAACACAAAATGTGCTTCAAAGAAGTTTGGTTCCTCGCAACAACTCATTGGCATTATCAATTGGTCATTTCAAAAAAGGAATTAGCTACATTAACCAAAATTTGGGGTGTCCGATTTACCCCAAAAATACTTTTTGGGAGGTAACTTATTCTTTATTCTATCGAGTTTTCATTTTCCCAGAAATCTTTTGTGCTATGAGCTAATTGTACACTCCTGGAGATGAAACTTAGTGGAGTATCACAAGTAAAGCGTTTTTGATGGTGAGAAACATAAATGTTCTTATATGGATAAATTTTGTAGGCCAAAACATTGAGATGGGCTGATTCAATTCTCGATGAGGTGAAATTTTGCTTGATATCAGCTGAAAAACACAATGTGTGCTTCAAAGAAGTTTGGTTCCTCGAAACAACTCATTGGCAATATCAATTGGTCATTTCAAAAAATGAATTAGCTACATTAACCAAAATTTGGTGTGTCCGATTTACCCCAAAAATACTTTTTGGGAGGTAACTTATTCTTTATTCTATCGAGTTTTCATTTTCCCAGAAATCTTTTGTGCTATGAGCTAATTGTACACTCCTGGAGATGAAACTTAGTGGAGGATCACAAGTAAAGCGTTTTTGATGGTGACAAAAAAAATGTTCTTATATGGATAAATTTTGTAGGCCAAAACATTGAGATGGGCTGGTTCTATTCTCGATGAGGTGAAACTTTGCTTGATATCAGCTGAAAAACACAAAATGTGCTTCAAAGAAGTTTGGTTCCTCGAAACAACTCATTGGCAATATCAATTGGTCTTTTCAAAAAAAAATTAGCTACATTAACCAAAAATTTGGGTGTCCGATTTACCCCAAATTTTTTTTTGGAAGAACACTGAAACCATGTTCCATCGAATTTTCATTGTCCCACTCTTTTTTGTGCCATACGCTAACTTAACACCAGTGCACATGAAATTCAAACGGGATCCATAGATAAAACGTTTTATATGGTGCCAGATATTGATAATATGAGAAGGAGTAACATCGAAAGACAAAACAGTGATTTATTGCTTTCAGTTCGTTATAATGTGACTTTTTGCTTGTTATCAGTTCGAAAACACAAGATACGCTGGAAAAGTGGTCTGCTTTGGACCAAAATTTTGAATGGCAAGATAACATTTCTTTTTAAGGAAGAAATTAGCTCTTTTACGGAAAAAATTGAATCAAAACTGTTCTATGAAATTCTATGACTACAACTTTTTCATTGTTGATTGCTAGTTGCGATCTCACTTGATGCGACGGTTTTTCACTGAATAACTCAAGGCATGCGAGGTGTTTTTTAACTTGAAAAAATGTTTTTCACTTTTCTCCAAATTTTTTTCTTTTTCTATGAAGTTCTATGGCTACAACTTTTCCATAATTCTCTGTTCGCTTAAGACTCAATTTTTCAATATTTTTTCAAGTTAGTTTTTTGAAACATACTTTTTCCCTCCTTTTCATGATATAAAAAAATTTTGCATAAAAATTTAATTCCATAGAACTCCCTTTTATGAAAGTTCTATGACTACAACTTTTCATAGACGCCATAAAATGAAGTTGTAATTTTATAACTTTTTGAATTATGGAGTCAACCCGGGTCACCATATACAAAGCGGCTGAACGTTGTTTTTTCGAAGCTTTTGTTAATTGCTGGAATGATAAATTATCAAGATACCTATATTTCTGACCTAGTCTTTTCCTCATTTTTGTTTTTTGATTTTAAAAAAGCGTTTTAAAATCAGCAGTTCATGTACATCCTATTAGTTTTTTATATACAATTGTCCAAATTTCCAGTCTTGGAATTTATCAAATTAATTAAATTAATCGTATTTATTTCGTAAATTAATCGAATTAATTAAGCAAATTTTCGTTCTGTTCTATATTCCAATTACCTAAAGCGCATTTCTCAATCTGTTTACAGAATATTTTAATTAGCTATTTCAGTGTGACATTTGCCCACTTTCTCAGCAATTCTGTAAATGTTAACTGAAATCAAGGGTTTTCAATTTGATAGATGAATTTTTAAATGGAAGAGGTATGTTAGCGAGTTTTTGAATTTTTGGTGCACAGCCAATATTAATAACATAATCAAATCAGTTCGAATCAACAGGGAGGAGTCCTCTTTTGTCGGGTGAGATAGAGTGTCGAAGTTTTGCTTGTTTTTCAATTTTGCCTACACTCTTACATCTCGCAACTGACTGGTTGCAAATCGCAAGAGATAGTAACAACCAAAGAAGTGGCCTAAAACTCATTGCTTTCATGCGAGAATATGTCTCCCGGTCTGAAACCGTTGTCGGGTAGCCAACTCCCCTGCTCACTGATGGCTGACAAACTAACTCCCGAGCCGAGCAAGTTGAACTAATTTTGTCTCAATTAATATCAACTCGAGCAATCATATCAAACTGGCTCTGCCAATTGGTGGAGACCTAATATCAACACAAATTTGAGTCTGAGGCAAATACAAACCCAGTATGAGACAAATGCAGCCCCAGATTTTTTTTCTGCCGGAGGTTTCTTTACTTAACATGTTATTTAATAGTGAATGAACTGCCTTTTCTGGAATTTGATTGCAGTGACGCCTAGTCTTTGAACCCGAAAGCAGAGCCAACATACGCAGCCTGAAATTGATCAGCGGATCCTCTTGATTCGACACTGGTATTTTTTATTATAAGTCATATCTGCCCCCATGTAAGGAGACGTCAGAACTCTTCAAATGTCTTCAAACATAGTCTACTGACAAGTATCTATTTTGTGCCAGACTTTTTTTGTCCAAAGTTCACTGTCCAGGAGTACACCAATTTGTGGGCATCAAGGCAACGCAAGATACCTCTAGCACATTGAGAGTCGTCCATATATGTTAAAATGTCAAAAAGTTTTTCTCATTCTGTAACACTCGACAGCATGAAAGTGGAAACGAAAGCAACAGAGCTTATCGTGGTGCCCAAAAATGCAATTTCTTAACCGCTGCTACTCTTTATTATTGATATCTTTTTTTCATGGTTTCGGTTGGGCATGGATTGCGCTCATACTTACTGAACTCCAACCCATAATTTGCTCTTAAAATTGTTGCATTTTCTAGCACTTCACATAGTTCGACTTCAGTTCCTGAAGTAGTGTCATCATCAAGACACCAGCAATGTTAAGAGAATTTCTGTTTCTTGTTTTTAACTTTCGAAATAAGTGGCCTTTTTGCTAGACAGAAAAACAAGAACCAATGAAACCTTGTTACTCTATCGATGGAGGTTCAGTATTTTTTGAAGCTAAAGAGGTTTAAATCGCTATGTTGGGAGGAGTATCAAAAGGTGAGAAAAACACCTATTAGTAATACAAACTCTTGTCACATTGAGCTAGACTTAATACATTTAGTTTTTTAAATCATTTCCGAGAGTAGTGTAGGATTTTGGTAAGGAAAGTTCGCGCTGAGACCACATTGGTAAGGAAAGTCCTTTTTCAGACCATATAGCAATCTCCCATAGGCGAAAAAAGTTTGAGCATGCCATAGTCCACAGAATTTGTCTTGGTAGGGGAAAACCGAAATTTCACCGTCTCAGAACTTGGAAAGTTTATATTAATTTTATGGTGTCTGAGTTTGGTCAAAGTGGTTTTGTTTATGTTTATTGCTTCCCTCAGCAAAGTTGGAATAAACTTAGCACTGAGAATAAGAAATAAGAGCAAACGTTTAATTTCAGAATTATGACAAAATTGTATAAAAGAATTACAGTTTGGGCTGATAAGAGTACACACACATATATACAAATTAATCGGAGTCTGATTCAAATAATTTGGCACGTGGTTTTTTAGATCTAGGTATTCCCTCATCGGGGCTTTCAATGGCTTCTAAATCAAGAAATGGGTTAGGGGTCGGGGTAGAGTTGGAGTCAGTTTCGGCTTCGAGATCTGCTACATTTTGTAATTCTGTCTCTGAATATTCCCTTTGATTGAACCCTGGGTCGGGCGGAGTGAAAATGTCAACATTATATCCCCCTTCTAAGTGCATATCCTCGGTCCATTCAGGGTTGTTCACAAGACTGGCAACATTATCACTTTTGAAACTCCAGTCGCTTAAGCCCTCCCAATCAATGCAATTATGACCAAATGGAAGTGTGTCTATTTTACCGTCACATACATATCGTTTGTTGTCAAAACTGTTGAGGCAAACTTTATTTGTCGTTATTGTGATCAAATTATGGGACTGGCTAGTGATTCTGGTACTAGGTTTTCTGACCGTTTGGCCAGAAAGCAGGCATTCTTTGTACATGTTATGAAGAAGTTGCTGTTGTGTGAACCTGCTGACGCCTTTGGCCGACTTCTTAACACAATCTAAACAATACAACACAGTTACTTCAAAAATAATTCTACTTTACAAGTTAATAGTTAGTTGCAAGCGTTGGGTTGAGTGAACTAGTGTTTTGTAAGTTGCTAGTATTTATTCACCTTCAGCTAAGATAGAGTAAAGCTTCGGTTTAAGGCACACGAACTCCTTTATAAGTTTCCCTCCCATCTCATCCTTGAATTTCAGTGTCTCTTTCTTCTGGCTTCTATCAAAAAGAACGTGGTCTTCAGCGTAGTTGGAAAAATCGAAGTGTTTTTTTAATTCGATGTTTTTGGCAAGGTCTTCAAACAAGTCTTCCGATACAATTTCATAGAGAAAGGAATCCGTATCGCTATATAGTAGTTTACACTCAAAGTTTGGCTTCATTACATTGAAGTGAAAGTTATACATGAAGCATTTCGCTAGATCCAGAATTGTCGAGCCAACTATTGTTGGTTTGTCCCACATAACTTTGCTGTTCTTTGTTGCTGCGGACACAAGTTTTTCGTCAATTATTTTAACTCCGTTGAAACTATTACAACTTGCCGGATCTAAGAGTTTTGATTTTGATTGCGTTATCTGAACATTAATTCTATTCCGTTTCCCTTCACAGGTTTTTCCATACGCACTATTGGACAACAGTTTGTAAAAGTCCTCTTCAAACTTGTTTTGAGCGCGTTCTCTCTTCTCTGTGTTCAACTCTATGTAGGGTTTCAACCATTTCGCCTGGTTGAATTGCAACACCCTGTGCACTTCTGTTGCCTTCAGTCCTAACTGTACATAGAGTTGAAGAGTTAAATAATGCAGTGTGTAATTCTTTTCTGTATACATTGTCTGAATTAACTTTTTGACTTTTGATTGTATCGGAATATCATTTTCTATTAAAAAATTTCTCTGGTCATTACTGAGCCATTCTTCTTTTATTATCTCCTTTGTGGGAGCTAATGGGAAATCGGAATGTGCCTCGTGTAGGACTTGAGGATATTCTATGTCCACCTCAACAATGTACCCAACTTCAGAATCTGCTTCCGTTTCCAAAACTTTCTGGAGTGTAACACTTGACGCCATAATGAAATTGTTCAAAGGTAATGGGTACTTTTCCATTATTCCCCCGTATAAATTATTTGCGTCAATTAGCCAGAGAAATATTGAGGGCTTTTGGTTATCGAATCCTTCCACAAACTTATTATTCGCTTGTGATAACCTTTTCGAAAACACGCTGGAAATTCCACCCCTCAGCATTGCTTCCGCAATATCAAGATGCTCTCTCACAGTTAGTAGTTCAATGTCTGCCTTACACACTCTAAGGAAAGCATCGCCTGATAAATTACTAGCTGTATAGTATTGCGCGCAGTCAACGGAGTACGTGTCGAAGCAAACTTTGCGGAAGTGTTCAAATACACATGCGAGTATAAGGGTATCGCATGTTAGATACAGGTCACTATACTCTCCAATATTAGAACAATTAAGTTTTGAAAATACATTCCTAGCGTGCTTCCACTCACTTTCAGTAACAGATATTTCATTTCCTTGCAGTTTATTTTTCCATAAATGTCGGGCAGGGAGTTCTGGCTCATCATATTTTTCAAAACTGGTAATGTATGAGTAAGGGAAGTATCCTTTTTGACGAAGCAAGTCCTTCTCTTCTTCTGAGTTTGAGCAAAAATGACTATCAATGTACACAAAGTTATTCTTGGGCAAGTTTTTGGCTAATGTATCAAGCGACGAGTGCATGAAATTGTAGCTATCTAAAAAACGCATTTCCTCATATTTATGACGAACATGTCCTTTGTTGGTAGTGTACGATCCAAGCCAAACTTTCAAGCTCAGTGATACGTATTTTTCTTCATTGATTGGAATGACAGAAATTGTGTTATTTTCACTCCCAGATTTCAAGGCACGTATCACATGATGAATATCATAGTTTGCCAAATTATGCGCAAAAATTGGTGTGAACTTAGTACGTTGTCTTTGAAGGTTACATAGTGTGTGCGCATAGCCCAAAAATTTTACAGAGAAATGACAATGGTCTAGAATTTTTACATCTTCGGTTGCAAAAGCTTCCTCGCAAATCCAACAGTTCTCGGTTTTATCCAAATGACTTCTATTACCAATAAAATGAGGAAATTTTTGTTTTTTCTTGTGGAATTTCTCAGCGAGTTTTTCAAGTAGTTTCACCAATTTTTCCATTGAGTCTGGTCCTCTTCTTAGACTGAAAAAGTATGGCACTGGATTGTCTTGTTCAATGACAACTAGACAAAAACTACTTGGTCGATGTTTTTCAATTACAGTAGTGCTTGATTTTTTCGGATCATTTAAAGCGTAACTAGTGGGCTCCAAAACTGATTCCAAATCAAAATAACATACGAAAGGACAGTAGGATCTAGCTGCTTTGTTTTTGAATGTTAGTTTTTTCTGATTTTCTGTTGGCATTGATATTTCAAGAGGTTCATTTGCTAAATATGTTCGTTGGTGATTTTCCAAGCTGGTTTTGTCAGAGCTAATATGAAAACAGTTTCGACAAAGAAAGTTACGATCGCTTCGCAACTGCACATCTGGGTTTTTTATTCTGCATGTTAAAGATTTGAGATTTCTAATTAGCACGTAATGCGTTTTATCGTTTTCAGTCAGGAGTAGAACATCCATTTGAAATGAGTTCGGAGATTTTGAGATCCGATAGGGTAGCAGCTCCTTCTTTTTATGTCTAAATAATAGGCTTTATAAATATTAAAAATTTTTGTTAAATTGTTACAGCTTCTTTTTTTACGTTTAAAATTACTTTTGCTTTTGGAAGTGTGTTCAGGATTAGTAATGATTTTTGTTAATGAAGCAACACATGACTCACCTGAAAATGTTGACGCTGACGTTGTTCACTTGCTCAAAGTGGGGGATATCGTTGATACTCATGGGGTACTTGAAGTCTCCAACAGGTCCATGGGCCAGAGGGTTGAACTCAGGGTTGAAGACCCGCGGGTCATCACGTTTCTTCCATCCAATAGTTTGAATATCGGAGGTCAGTTTCTGCTTGAATTGGTCGTGATACGCTGCCGTGAAGCAGTAGGCAAAACATTTGTGATCCGCCGTGTTCCGGATGTTCAAGGGCCACTTCTTGTGCTTCCTAAGATTTCTCGGCAACTCAATGAAAGACGAGCCTCGTATGGGACTGTTTTTTTTACCAGTTTGATGTTGATCTCGTTTATTTGATGAACTTTCCAGCCACTACCATGCGATGCAAACTGATAGATTGTCTTCAGCATTTGGTCTACTGCGTGAAAGAACTCCTGGTCGCTCCAGCACTGCACATCTACGGGGATATATGCACTATTTGGACTCTTTGGGGTTCATGAAGCACATTTTCACGGACAATGTCTTCTATTTGTTCGCGTCGATCACTTAGTGATTGCATCAGTTCAACTTCACCATCAGCTGGTCGCAACGCATATCGACGCACAACTCCATCGAAAGCTGTTTCCACGGGAGCTAGTTTTTGGGTCTCTTCTCTATCACTTTCCCAGATAGGATGACCATGGTCCTTCATCATGTGGTCAACAAATGAACGCTTGTTGCCAAACACGGTGAGGTCGTGGATGCAGTTGTTCCATTGCAATTTTTTATCGTTGTGCGCATTCTTTATGTGCTCTTTGACATTAATGAGAGTTGGGTCCGTGAAGTTGCACTGCCAGCACTTGAACTCCGGGTTATCTTCCACGATCAGATGTACTTGTTTCATATGTTTGCGAAGTCCACGTCGCTCTGTTTACTGCTTACCACAAAGATCGCAGCTCACAGTTTTCGAAGTTGAGGCCAATTTGGACAACATTTTGAATCAGGTTTTTTATTGCAAATTGCAAAGTAGCTGAATTTCAATTGCACAAGAGAGAAAATGATTGTTTTCAGTTGCGGCAAACCTCAAGGTTTTCACTTGACTTCAATCTCTAGATTCAGTTCGAGTCAATTAACGATCCGAACTTGTTTTGCGGTTGGTCTTTTTTTCATAAAGGAACATAAATGCCGCTCCTTTCATGTTTCAGTACAGTTCATTGACGTATGTCTCCGCCATAGGACAGATCCAGTTCAACCTTTGATAATATCAAAGGTTTTCACCGATAGTGTTGAAATTCGATTGAGTTTTCTCCAGTTTTTCTGCTTTTTTAACTTCATAAAATAAGTTCAGCTCAAACTTAATTAGTTTTACTGTCTTGATATCAGTTCAGTCTGTTAAATGGGAACATTAGAAACTCCTCTTTTTGTTTATTTGCGGCCGAAAGCAAAAGGAGCCCGTTGAGATCTGCCTGTACTTATTAATAATTCGACAATTTCAAAGCTTCCGACTGAATGTGGGGTCTTGGTGCCCAATATTTTTTCTTTGTAATCTAAACAGAGCTCGCTCAAGTGGCGAATGACGCTGAAGTGATCACATGGAAGTTCTAAGTTCAAAAGGTGTTCATTGATCAAAGTGATTAGTGAAATTCAATTAAAAAATTAGGTTTTTTCTCGAAAAAACGCAAAAATTTGCCTTAAAAGCGGTTTTTCTCAGAATTTCATCAAGCAAAGGCGTAGATTTTATTTCATTTTTGCATTCTACGGATCAATATAGACCCGGATGACTTTTTTCAGCTTTCTAACACTGTTTTTTGGCAATGTTTATTTAGTTGTCAAATTTTCACGCTTGAGTGATTTTTGCGTCACTTTTTTTGACTCCACAGCCGAAATGGTTAATTTGTGAGAAAAAGTGTTATGAACACTATTGTAGCCACAACAGTGACAAACATTTTCTATAAGGGCAAAAAAAAATTTTTTCATAATAATTTTTTTTACCAGGTGATCAGAATTGAAAACCATTCGAGCGTGAAAAACAGAAAAAGTTATTTTTTTTCGAAATTTTAGTAACTAATTAGTGTATGTGACTGCAGAGTACAAACTGTTATTGTGAGCAGAAACTGTGCTGACATTATAGAGGCTATTTAGTTTTTTGTTCACCATCTTTGAGGCTTAAAAGATCAAAAGGGAAAATAATCTTTTTATTTTTTTTAATTCGATTTAGTCTTCAAATGTTATGATTGTAACCCTTTGATTCAACCTAATCAATGCAGTCACATGGCAACTTCCCACCACAATATATATTTGTTTTCATTAGTTTTAAAAAAACACTAAAATTGTTCTTTTTTGTTCAAAAATGTCATTTTTCCATGCGCTTAATTTTCAATTCTGAAAGTTTGTTTTTGATAAAAAGTGTTTTAAAAAGGACTTCGAAAGAATCCTTTTGCTTCCGCTACAATTATACTTGGTTCTACAGAGCTCATTTAGCTTTGGACAGCAGTATGACAACATATGTAGATGAAACTTAGCTTGAAGTGGCTCGAAGTTTTCGAACTTTTCTTAAGCAGTAGAGATTTCTTTAATTTCAGCCAATTTTGAGTTTCTATAACATGTACTTCACTCATTGAGGTACTCTTATGGTATTTAGCAAAGAATCTAGAAACTCAGTCAATCGGTTATGAATTCACAATTCGTTGAGAAACTTACTTTCTCATTATAGAAGAAGACCAGAATTCAACTAAATTAGAATTTTTGTTACAATTCTCAGAGTTAAATAAATAAAAGCACAACATAGAGCCACAAATCAGAGTTATTTTTTTGTTGACAAGACAAACTAAAGCACCAGTAAAGATCACACAGTTTCAAACACAGTAAAGTTTTCAAAGTTTTTTGTTTTAAAAGTTAATTTTTCGTTCCAATTTTCGTTTTTTGGGGGCATAACAGAATTCAACCGGTGGTGTGTCAAATAAACTGGGCAACCTGTGGTCTTCTGATTTAGGGGTGTCAAGGTTGTCAACTGGGGAGTTGATCGTTGGAGTGAATGTTGCGTTTTGTGTGCTAGAGTCGGGAGAGTCTGGCGACATTTTCATATGCCACACGGATTCCAACGTCTCGATTTCATCCCAATATCGTTGCTGATTTTCGTAGAGAGGTACATTGGCAATTTCGTAGTCATAAAATTTTTTCCTGACTGTTGGTTGCAGAATTGAGAAGTCGAAAACATACTCTTTTTGGGTCTTTTCTCGTCCTGCTAGTGCGAATCCTTTTTTTTCCAAGATTGCCGTCTCAACACGTAAAATTTGTATTGTGTCTATCAAACTCATTGGTAAGTTGAAGTGCTTGCCAGGAGTCCATTGGTGATTGCCAAATTTTTGCTCGATGATTGAGACCGTGTTCTTGGCATAGTGAATCAAATAACGAGTGTCAAAGTCAGGAAAAATTTTTAAAATTACTACAAAGTTGCTCATTGCTCAGTTGTTTGAAATGAAAAATTAAATAGTTGATCTAAACAGCTTAGAAATAATTAGGTTTTCTGAAAGATTTGAACTTTGTAAATAAGACCAGTTTGGTTTTTGCTTCCGACAGAATATGACTCTGTGGTTTTGAAACTTAGCTGTACTACAATGAAAGTTGTTCTATAAACAAACCAACAAACGTTAATCTTATGACCTTTTCCTGCGGCAGTCAACGCCTCTGAAACAATTTATCAACTTCATATCAATTCAAGAGTTAAAGTAGCCCTGTAATATTTTCAATGTGCTTTCTTCTAACGTTATGGAGTGGAAAACTAATCGACAATTTACAATGGCTCCACGTGATAAAGTGTATTTCCTAAGGTCATTTTGTTCTTTCTCGGTATATATTATGACTTAGACCTGACTACTTAATTACCGGTTTATACAGCAATGTAAACTTGAAAACGCTTTGTGATAAGGGAGGTCAATGGGCGGAAAACCACCATTCTAAGTTTACTAGTTTGTCTCCTATTTTGTATATGCATACTGTTTTGTCTTCTGATAAGAGAATTCAGTCTTGTGGAAAAAACTATACTGACGCTAGGGTAGTATGTTGTGGTTTTCACTAGAATGCAGATTAGGTTTTCCCTAGGGATATGAATTCATGGTTTGAACTCACAATTTGTAGTCATGCCTAGGGCATTCATGTAAGAACAAGTTGTGGAATACAGCTACACATTTTATTGTGTTATTTTGTAACATGAAAACCACAAATCTTTCCGTTATCATACGATTTCAAATCGTATGATAACGGCAAGATTTGTGGTTTTCACGTTACAAAATAACACAATAAAATGTGTAGCTGTATTCCACAACTTGTTCTTACATGAATGCCCTAGGCATGACTACAAATTGTGAGTTCAAATCAAACTTTGACACTCGTTATTTGATTCACTATGCCAAGAACACGGTCTCAATCATCGAACAAAAATTTGGCAATCACCAATGGACTCCTGGCAAGCACTTCAACTTACCAATGAGTTTGATAGACACAATACAAATTTTACGTGCTGAGACGGCAATCTTGGAAAAACAAGGATTCGCACTAGCAGGACGAGAAAAGACCCAAAAAGAGTATGTTTTCGACTTCTCAATTCTGCATCCAACAGTCAGGAAAATATTTTGTGACTACGAAATTGCCAATGTACCTCTCTACGAAAATCAGCAACGATATTGGGATGAAATCGAGACGTTGGAATCCGTGTGGCATATGAAAATGTCGCCAGACTCTCCCGACTCTAGCACACAAAACGCAACATTCACTCCAACGATCGACTCCCCAGTTGACAACCTTGACACCCCTAAATCAGAAGACCACAGGTTGCCCAGTTTATTTGACACACCACCGGTTGAATTCTGTTATGCCCCCAAAAAACGAAAATTGGAACGAAAAATTAACTTTTAAAACAAAAAACTTTGAAAACTTTACTGTGTTTGAAACTGTGTGCTCTTTGCTGGTGCCTTAGTTTGTCTTGTCAACAAAAAAATAACTCTGATTTGTGGCTCTATGTTGTGCTTTTATTTATTTAACTCTGAGAATTGTAACAAAAATTCTAATTTAGTTTAATTCTGGTCTTCTTCTATAATGAGAAAGTAAGTTTCTCAACGAATTGTGAATTCATAACCGATTGACTGAGTTTCTAGATTCTTTGCTACATACCATAAGAGTACCTCAATGAGTGAAATACATGTTATAGAAACTCAAAGTTGGCTGAAATTAAAGAAATCTTTACTGCTTAAGAAAAGTTCAAAAACTTCGAGCCACTTCAAGCTAAGTTTCATCTACATATGTTGTCATACTGCTGTCCAAAGCTAAATGAGCTCTGTAGAACCAAGTATAATTCTAGCGGAAGCAAAAGGATTCTTTCGAAGTCCTTTTTAAAACACTTTTTATCAAAAACAAACTTTCAGAATTGAAAATTAAGCGCATGGAAAAATGACATTTTTGAACAAAAAAGAACATTTTTAGTGTCTTTTTAAAACTAATGAAAACAAAAATATATTGTGATGGGAAGTTGCCATGTGACTGCATTGTTCAGGTTGAATCAAAGGGTTACCATCATAACATTTGAAGACTAAATCGAATTAAAAAAATAAAAAGATTATTTTCCGTTTTGATCTTTTAAGCCTCAGAGTTGGTGAACAAAAGACTAAATAGCCTCTATAATGTCAGCACAGTTGCTGCTCACAATAACAGTTTGTAAAAATTTTTTTTGCCGTTTTGGCTACAATAGTGTTCATAACACTTTTTCTCACAAACGAACCATTTCGGCTGTGGAGTCAAAAAAGTGACGCAAAAATCACTCAAGCGTGAAAATTTGACCATTAAATAAACATTGCCAAAAAACAGTGTTAGAAAGCTGAAAAAAGTCATCCGGGGCTATATTGATCCGTAAAATGCAAAAATGAAATAAAATCTACGCCTTTGCTTGATGAAATTCTGAGAAAAACCGCTTTTAAGGCAAATTTTTGCGTTTTTTCGAGAAAAAACCTAATTTTTTAATTGAATTTCACTAATCACTTTGATCAATGAACACCTTTTGGACTTAGAACTTCCATTTGATCACTTCAGCGTCATTCGCTACTTGAGCGAGCTCTGTTTAGATTATAAAGAGAAAATATTGGGCACCAAGACCCCACATTCAGTCGGAAGCTTTGAAATTGTCGTAAAATTAATAAGTACAGGCAGATCTCAAGGGGCTCCTTTTGCTCTCAGCCGCAAATAAACAAAAAGAGGAGTTTCTAATGTTCCCATTTAACAGACTGAACTGATATCAAGACAGTAAAACTAATGAAGTTTGAGCTGAACTTATTTTATGAAGTTAAAAAAGCAGAAAAACTGGGGAAAACTCAATCGAATTTCAACACTATCGGTGAAAACCTTTGATATTATCAAAGGTTGAACTGGATCTGTCCTATGGCGGAGACATACGTCAATGAACTGTACTGAAACATGAAAGGAGCGGCATTTATGTTCCTTTATGAAAAAAAGACCAACCGCAAAACAAGTTCGGATCGTTAATTGACTCGAACTGAATCTAGAGATTGAAGTCAAGTGAAAACCTTGAGGTTTGCCGCAACTGAAAACAATCATTTTCTCTCTTGTGCAATTGAAATTCAGCTACTTTGCAATTTGCAATAAAAAACCTGATTCAAAATGTTGTCCAAATTGGCCTCAACTTCGAAAACTGTGAGCTGCGATCTTTGTGGTAAGCAGTAAACAGAGCGACGTGGACTTCGCAAACATATGAAACAAGTACATCTGATCGTGGAAGATAACCCGGAGTTCAAGTGCTGGCAGTGCAACTTCAGGGACCCAACTCTCATTAATGTCAAAGAGCGCATAAAGAATGCGCACAACGATAAAAAATTGCAATGGAACAACTGCATCCACGACCTCACCGTGTTTGGTAACAAGCGTTCATTTGTTGACCACATGATGAAGGACCATGGTCATCCTATCTGGGAAAGTGATAGAGAAGAGACCCAAAGACTAGCTCCCGTGGAAACAGCTTTCGATGGAGTTGTGCGTCGATATGCGTTGCGACCAGCTGATGGTGAAGTTGAACTGATGCAATCACTAAGTGATCGACGCGAACAAATAGAAGACATTGTCCGTGAAAATGTGCTTCATGAACCCCAAAGAGTCCAAATAGTGCATATATCCCCGTAGATGTGCAGTGCTGGAGCGACCAGGAGTTCTTTCACGCAGTAGACCAAATGCTGAAGACAATCTATCAGTTTGCATCGCATGGTAGTGGCTGGAAAGTTCATCAAATAAACGAGATCAACATCAAACTGGTAAAAAAAACAGTCCCATACGAGGCTCGTCTTTCATTGAGTTGCCGAGAAATCTTAGGAAGCACAAGAAGTGGCCCTTGAACATCCGGAACACGGCGGATCACAAATGTTTTGCCTACTGCTTCACGGCAGCGTATCACGACCAATTCAAGCAGAAACTGACCTCCGATACCCAAACTATTGGATGGAAGAAACGTGATGACCCGCGGGTCTTCAACCCTGAGTTCAACCCTCTGGCCCATGGACCTGTTGGAGACTTCAAGTACCCCATGAGTATCAACAATATCCCCCACTTTGAGCAAGTGAACAACGTCAGCGTCAACATTTTCAGGTGAGTCATGTGTTGCTTCATTAACAAAAATCATTACTAATCCTGAACACACATCCAAAAGCAAAAGTAATTTTAAACGTAAAAAAAGAAGCTGTAACAATTAACAAACATTTTTAATATTTATAAAGCCTATTATTTAGACATAAAAAGAAGGAGCTGCTACCCTATCGGATCTCAAAATCTCCGAACTCATTTCAAATGGATGTTCTACTCCTGACTGAAAACGATAAAACGCATTACGTGCTAATTAGAAACCTCAAATCTTTAACATGCAGAATAAAAAACCCAGATGTGCAGTTGCGAAGCGATCTTAACTTTCTTTGTCGAAACTGTTTTCATACTAGCTCTGACAAATCCAGCTTGGAAAATCACCAACGAACATGTTTAGCAAATGAACCTCTTGAAATATCAATGCCAGCAGAAAATCAGAAAAAACTAACATTCAAAAACAAAGCAGCTAGATCCTACTGTCCTTTCATATGTTATTTTGATTTGGAATCAGTTTTGGAGCCCACTAGTTACGCTTTAAATGATCCGAAAAAATCAAGCACTACTGTAATTGAAAAACATCGACCAAGTAGTTTTTGTCTAGTTGTACTTGAACAAGACAATCCAGTGCCATTCTTTTTCAGTCTAAGAAAAGGACCAGACTCAATGGAAAAATTGGTGAAACTACTTGAAAAACTCGCTGAGAAATTCCACAAGAAAAAACAAAAATTTCCTCATTTTATTGGTAATAGAAGTCATTTGGATGAAACCGAGAACTGTTGGATTTGCGATGAAGCTTTTGCAACCGAAGATGTAAAAATTCTAGACCATTGTCATTTCTCTGGAAAGTTTTTCGGCTATGCGCACACACTATGTAACCTTCAAAGACAACGTACTAAGTTCACACCAATTTTTGCGCATAATTTGGCAAACTATGATATTCATCATGTGATACGTGCCTTGAAATCTGGGAGTGAAAATAACACAATTTCTGTCATTCCAATCAATGAAGAAAAATACGTATCACTGAGCTTGAAAGTTTGGCTTGGATCGTACACTACCAACAAAGGACATGTTCGTCATAAATATGAGGAAATGCGTTTTTTAGATAGCTATAAGTTCATGCACTCGTCGCTTGATACATTAGCCAAAAACTTGCCCAAGAATAACTTTGTATACATTGATAGTCATTTTTGCTCACACTCAGAAGAAGAGAAGGTCTTGCTTCGTCAAAAAGGATACTTCCCTTACTCATACATTACCAGTTTTGAAAAATATGATGAGCCAGAACTCCCTGCCCGACATTTATGGAAAAATAAACTGCAAGGAAATGAAATATCTGTTACTGAAAGTGAGTGGAAGCACGCTAGGAATGTATTTTCAAAACTTAATTGTTCTAATATTGGAGAGTATAGTGACCTGTATCTAACATGCGATACCCTTATACTCGCATGTGTATTTGAACACTTCCGCAAAGTTTGCTTCGATGACTGACACGTACTCCGTTGACTGCGCGCAATACTATACAGCTAGTAATTTATCAGGCGATGCTTTCCTTAGAGTGTGTAAGGCAGACATTGAACTACTAACTGAGAGAGAGCATCTTGATATTGCGAAAGCAATGCTGAGGGTTGGAATTTCCAGCGTGTTTTCGAAAAGGTTATCACAAGCGAATAATAAGTTTGTGGAAGGATTCGATAACCAAAAGCCCTCAACATTTCTCTGGCTAATTGACGCAAATAATTTGAACAATTTGAACCCTTACCTTTGAACAATTTCATTATGGCGTCAGGTGTTACACTCCAGAAAGTTTTGGAAACGGAAGCAGATTCTGAAGTTGGGTACATTGTTGAGGTGGACCTAGAATATCCTCAAGTCCTACACGAGGCACATTCCGATTTCCCATTAGCTCCCACAAAGGAGATAATAAAAGAAGAATGGCTCAGTAATGACCAGAGAAATCTTTTAATAGAAAATGATATTCCGATACAATCAAAAGTCAAAAAGTTAATTCAGACAATGTATCCAAAAAAGAATTACACACTGCATTATTTAACTCTTCAACTCTATGTACAGTTAGGACTGAAGGCAACAGAAGTGCACAGGGTGTTGCAATTCAACCAGGCGAAATGGTTGAAACCCTACATAGAGTTGAACACTTTGAAGAGAAAACGCGCTCAAAACAAGTTTGAAGAGGACTTTTACAAACTGTTGTCCAATAGTGCGTATGGAAAAACCTGTGAAGGGAAACGGAATAGAATTAATGTTCAGATAACGCAATCAAAATCAAAACTCTTAGATCCGGCAAGTTGTAATAGTTTCAACGGAGTTAAAATAATTGACGAAAAACTTGTGTCCGTAGCAACAAAGAACAGCAAAGTTATGTGGGACAAACCAACAATAGTTGGCTCGACAATTCTGGATCTAGCGAAATGTTTCATGTATAACTTTCACTTCAATGTAATGAAGCCAAACTTTGAGTGTAAACTACTATATAGCGATACGGATTCCTTTCTCTATGAAATTGTATCGGAAGACTTGTTTGAAGACCTTGCCAAAAACATCGAATTAAAAAAACACTTCGATTTTTCCAACTACGCTGAAGACCACGTTCTTTTTGATAGAAGCCAGAAGAAAGAGACACTGAAATTCAAGGATGAGATGGGAGGGAAACTTATAAAGGAGTTCGTGTGCCTTAAACCGAAGCTTTACTCTACCTTAGCTGAAGGTGAATAAATACTAGCAACTTACAAAACACTAGTTCACTCAACCCAACGCTTGCAACTAACTATTAACTTGTAAAGTAGAATTATTCTTTAAAGTAACTGTGTTGTATTGTTTAGATTGTGTTAAGAAGTCGGCCAAAGGCGTCAGCAGGTTCACACAACAGCAACTTCTTCATAACATGTACAAAGAATGCCTGCTTTCTGGCCAAACGGTCAGAAAACCTAGTACCAGAATCACTAGCCAGTCCCATAATTTGATCACAATAACGACAAATAAAGTTTGCCTCAACAGTTTTGACAACAAACGATATGTATGTGACGGTAAAATAGACACACTTCCATTTGGTCATAATTGCATTGATTGGGAGGGCTTAAGCGACTGGAGTTTCGAAAGTGATAATGTTGCCAGTTTTGTGAACAACCCTGAATGGACCGAGGATATGCACTTAGAAGGGGGATATAATGTTGACATTTTCACTCCGCCCGACCCAGGGTTCAATCAAAGGGAATACTCAGAGACAGAATTACAAAATGTAGTAGATCTCGAAGCCGAAACTGACTCCAACTCTACCCCGACCCTTAACCCATTTCTTGATTTAGAAGCCATTGAAAGCCCCGAGGAGGGAATACCTAGATCTAAAAAACCACGTGCCAAATTATTTGAATCAGACTCCGATTAATTTGTATATATGTGTGTGTACTCTTATCAGCCCAAACTGTAATTCTTTTATACAATTTTGTCATAATTCTGAAATTAAACGTTTGCTCTTATTTCTTATTCTCAGTGCTAAGTTTATTCGAACTTTGCTGAGGGAAGCAATAAACATAAACAAAACCACTTTGACCAAACTCAGACACCATAAAATTAATATAAACTTTCCAAGTTCTGAGACGGTCAAATTTCGGTTTTCCCCTACCAAGACAAATTCTGTGGACTATGGCATGCTCAAACTTTTTTCGCCTATGGGAGATTGCTATATGGTCTGAAAAAGGACTTTCCTTACCAATGTGGTCTCAGCGCGAACTTTCCTTACCAAAATCCTATACTACTTCCGAGTTCGTCTCCAATTCTGGCTTTCTACTTTTTTCGATTTTTCAGCAATTACTATGCTCTCGGTTTCTCCTTGACAGCTGATACTCGCCGCTTCTGTTGCAATATGTCAACAACCGCCAAAATGCTTTCGTAGAGTGCAGCGTTGCCTTCACCAAAGATCACAATTATTGTTCAGCGGAGCAACAGGTCAGACGCCGAAACTTTTTTTTCGGCGTTGCTAATGATGCAAGACAAAGATTGGTACCTCAGAGCTCGGGATCTGGCCTATAGTGGCTAGGCTTACTAAATCGGTTGGGGTTCTCCTGGCCCACTCGGACTGAAAATATTTCCTATAAATTTGAACAGATATCAAAATTCTGGGGGCGTTTTCGATTTATCAGTTTGATCATCTTCACTTCTTGTGTTTTGCGTCGTATTGAGGCTCCCGTTTCCTGGTAGATACAGATATTTTGCTGCACGGCCAACCTGTATCTGAACGCAAAGTGTTTTGGCTGAAGAATTAATCACATCCAATGCTTAAGTGCTTATTCTGCTGGTTTCTTCAAAGCCTTTTAGCATCAAAGTGAAGTATACTGAGCACCTCTTAATTGCCCAGTTTTGTTGAACAACAAGTTTCGCTTTCTCAGTTTATGTTTTCTTCCGCCTCTGTTAGAGACGTGCCAAACACATTTGCCTATTGCACAAAATTCCAAGTTATCTACACTTTCGGTATTTTTGATGCTGCTTTTTTATAACTAACGAAAGAATCTCTGTCCATAATAAACAAGTTTTCTTGGGCACAACGCGCAAGGTTAGAAATTTCCTGACAAAGAAACATGACAACCTCTTTGTTTGTTAATATTATCAGTGAAGACTAATGAATTAAATTCCAGTGCGGCAGATTGAACCAATTGATCCATGCGAGCGAATAAAGTGTCCGGTTGTTTTTTTTACTGTTAACAAAGTAGAGTGAATTGCTCACATGCCAAAATTAACAAAGACCAGTCAACAATTGTTGCTGCGTTGAGCCAGTTTAGAACTTGCAGAAGATGATCGTTTTTAAACTGCTAGTGGTTTGTTTTAGTGAGCTATTTCTGTCAGGAGATAAGTAAACCAGCAACTTCTCAATGATTTTCAAGCCGTGTGTCATGTAAAAATAATTACCCAGGTTGAGGTGCCATCCGGAAGTGACCTCTGATCATCCGAAGTTCAACGCACATGGTGTGTTCCCAGACCATAATTACAGGGTCTGGGTTTTGGTTCCGGATGGGAATAGTCTGATCAGGGGTCACTTTCGGATGGGAATTGTCTGATCAGAGGTCAGTTCCGGATGGGAATGGTCTGTACAGAGGTCAGTTCCGGATGGGAATCGTCTGATCAGGGGTAACTTTCGGTCTGGGGATGGTATGATCAGAGGTCGCTTCCGGATGGGAATGGTACGATCAGAGGTCGCTTCCGGATGGGAATTGTATGATCAGAGGTCGCTTCCGGATGTGAATAGTATGATCCGGGGTCACTTCCGGATGGGAATGGTATGATCATAGGCCCCTTTCGAGCGCACAATAGTATGATCAGAGGTCGCTTCCGGATGGGAATAGTATGATCAGGGGTCACTTGCGGATGGGAATGGTATGATCAGAGGTCGCTTCCGGATGGGAATGGTATGATCATAGGCCCCTTCCGAGCGCACAATAGTATGATCAGAGGTCGCTTCCGGATGGGAATAGTATGATCAGGGGTCACTTGCGGATGGGAATGGTATGATCAGAGGTCGCTTCCGGATGGGAATAATATGATCAGGGGTCAATTGCGGATGGGAATAGTATGATCAGGGGTCACTTGCGGATGGGAATGGTATGATCAGAGGTCGCTTCCGGATGGGAATGGTATGATCATAGGCCCCTTTCGAGCGTGGTAAATCAGGTAAATATGGTAAATCAGGTAAAATATATAAATTCTCCGCATATCTCTAAATACTATTGTAAGTCTGGGTTAACAATTTGGTTCACTTTAAACTTGCCCCTTGACCCGATCAAATTTCTCCTAGAAACGTGTCTGAATAGTGGCATTTTTGCTTTGGGATAGTCTGATTGGAGATCATCTGACTTGAACAACTGTCGGGAAAATGGTCTGGGTTTAGTGTGGGCCATGATTGCAGAATCGTCTGGACAATGGTCTGGAGGTGGTCAGAAAATCTTTGGAAGATGGTCTGATCAATGGCATTTTTGGTCTGGGGATAGTCTGATCAGAGGTCATCTGACGCGCACAATCGTCTGGGCCATGGTTGCACAATCGTCTGGACAATGGTCTGTAGGTGGTCAGAAAATCTTTGGAAGATGGTCTGATCAATGGCATTTTTGGTCTGGGGATAGTCTGATCAGAGGTAGTCTGACGCGCACAATCGTCTGGGCCATGATTGCACAATCGTCTGGACAATGGTCTGGAGGTGGTCAGAAAATCTTTGGAAGATGGTCTGATCAATGGCATTTTTGGTCTGGGGATAGTCTGATCAGAGATCATCTGACGCGCTCAATCGTCTGGACAATGGTCTGGGTTTCGTCTGGTCCATGGTTGCACAATCGTCTGGAAATGGTCTGAATTGGGTCTGATCAGAGATCAGTTCCGGATGGGAATGGTATGATCAGAGACCATTTTGAGTGCACATTCAGCGCACACGGTGTCTTGAGCGCACATTAGTCTGATCAGAGGTCAACTTCGTCTCGGATGTTCTGATCAGAGGTTGCTTTCGTCTGGCACGGTCTGATCAGAGGTCACTTCCGGATGGCACCTCAACCTGGGTACTGGGGATGAATTTTTTGATTATATCATAATTCTTTTTGACTTAACCGAATAATATGACTCACATAATGATGCTTGATAAAAATATGAAATTGCTTAATGTTCTAGTAGTTTGTTACCTTGTTCGAAACTTTAGTTTTTCATTAAAAACTTCCCTTTAGAGTTGTTTTCAAACCCGAAGAGATAGTGTGGTTGTAGGAACTCAATTGTAGGAATTCCAAAAAGACCGTTGTTCATTTTTTTTAATCTGTTGGCATCATGCTTACCCAGGTTGAGGTGCCATCCGGAAGTGACCTCTGATCAGACCAAGTCCAACGCACACGGTGTGTTCCCAGACCAAAATTACAGGGTCTGGGATTTGGTTCCAGCGCACAATAGTATGATCAGAGGTCACTTCGGTCTGGGGATGGTATGATCAGAGGTCACTTCGGTCTGGGGATGGTATGATCAGAGGTCACTTCGGTCTGGGGATGGTATGATCAGAGGTCACTTTGGTCTGGGGATGGTATGATGAGAAGTCACTTCAGGATGGGAATGGTCTGATCAGAGGTGGATTCAAGCGCACGTTAGTCTGATCAGAGACCATTTCGAGCGGAATTTTTTTTGATTTTTTGTTTTTTTTACAGAGAGATGTCGGCAGCATTCTGATCACAGACAGATCTAGAGTCTGATGTCTTTGATCAGAACCAAAGGGGTCCAACTGATTGAACATGTCAGTCCCCTTACATGGAAATTTTGTTTAACTGTAGTATACGATGTTTTGTATGGAAAGCTGTCTAAATTTATTCATTGAGTTGGAAATATGCACTAATGTATACTAAATAATTTTTTACTCAGCAGTTGGGTTATCTTTTCTTTAGCAATAATACTTTTAGAATAGTCTTTTCTTTAGATGAATATAATAATGCAAACATCATTTCGTATGAAATGAATATATTATAACAAAAATCGTGCGGTGCGGTGATTTTGAGCGCACGATAGTCTGATCAGGAGTAACTTTTGAGCGCACAATAGTCTGATAAGAAGTGATTTTGAGCGCACAATCGTCTGGCCAATGGTCTGGGTTTGAACTGGGCCATGGTCGCACAATCGTCTGGACAATGGTCTGATTATGGTCTGATCAGAGGTCCTTTCCGTCTGGGAAAGTCTGATCAGAGACAGTTTCGAGCGCACTTAGAGCGCACACGGTGTTTCGAGCGCACTTTTGTCTGATCAGAGAATACTTTGGTCTGGGAGGGTCTGATCAGAGGTAACTTGCGTCTGGCACGGTCTGATCAGGGGTCACTTCCGGATGGCACCTCAACCTGGGTACCTGTTTACAATAAATAAAAAATAGTTGAGATAGCATTCGGAAACTGAATAATTTGTTCATGTCTGCTCAGCCAACTCATGTTTTTTTTTGGGGGGGGGGGGCATAATTTTGGTGTTTGTCGGATGGTTTGAGTTTGTGGGTCGGCAAGCGCACCTTGCCTATTCTCTTTGTTTCTTTGTGAATTATTGCTTGACTAATTAATGATATTGATCAGTGCCAAAGATATATGCTACTCTAATCCATCATTAATGTTGAAACTTAAGCGTGTTGTAAGCATGTTGTAACTTAAATATTAGAGTTGAGCTCGCTCAATCAAATTGAGATAAAAGCTGAAATTCAATTTTTTGCCGTTTTTAAGTTCTCTTTAAAGTGGTTAAAGCGTTTGGGCTTGCGCTTTAAACAATTACGCATGTTTATGATGACCATAACATGCCTAAAACCGCAAAGGGTCAACTAAAAACATAAATATGTTGCTTGAATATTGAATCTAAATGGGAATGGGTTCAGAGTGGCATTTGGGGCGGGCAAGGGCTGTGGACACTTTCAGTTTCGATTAGCTGTATCCTTCTCAGCTCTAATTGGCCGTTCCTGTTTCCAACACACAGTGCAGTAGCTAATTCCCACTGAATTAGGGAAGCAATCGAGAGTGAAAAAACGGCGCAGATTGGTCCAAATAAAACCACGTAAAGAAGGGAGAGAGATACGAAATAATAAGCTACTGAAATTCACTGTGAACAGAATTAAGCTAACTGACTGAACAAATTTGAAGTGAAAAGTGAACAACTGTGCTAATCTCTTCATCCAAAATCCAAATTTTTCCATATTGGTTCCACATTTCCTCGTAGGAGGCCCGGATAACGTGCCTACCAATTTTTTCACGGCTCATTTACTCTTCGACTCTATCTTTCCGCGATACTTTCTGGCAACTTTGCTCATTTTTTTCCTTTTCGTCACTGTATGCGTGACACATACAAGAAACGATTGTGTTTATAGTTAAACTTTTTGCGTCACATCTTTCCGTCAAATATTAAGTTTGTCTTGACGTTTTTATTTGTCTTCAAAATTTAACCCTACATTTGTTAGACAAAAAAAGTTCAAGTTAGACAATTTTTTTCTGAGCATAATTGTTACTCAAAATACTGTGCGCATTTTGTTGTAATTAGACGAATACTATTGCAAAAATAATATTTTCTATGCCAGTCAGTTAAAAAACCCGGGGCAAAAATTTAAACCCCCAATTTCATAAATTTATATCTCTGGAAATTCATCTTTATTTCGATTTTTTAACAATTTTGATTTCTGAAAGTTATCTAACTTTTCCTCCTGCCCAACAAAAATTCAAAAAAATCAGTGTTGGAAAGAATCAAATTTTTGCATCTTGATAGCTAAAATCAAAACTTGAGTTTAAAGCAATTCGCAAGATGGCAATTTACCTCGAGAAAATAATTGAAGCCCTGAGCAACGGCACCCGCAACTTCACCCGACACACTTTCCTTATCTCACTTTTGACCCTGATAGCCCTGACCGTGTTGCAGGGGTGGATTGTGGCCCTGCCCTGGGAAACCGACAATGGCAGCATCATCGGGATATCGGTTGGGCTCTCGGAGGTCGGATGCTTGATTGGTTAGTTATTATATCGGAGTTATATTGCAATTAAATGTCACATGAAGTGTCGACTTTTATCCATTTTTGGTTTAATTATAGCCGGAAAGCGACCCCCGGGACATTTTTTATAAAGTGTACTGCAGGAATCAAGTTTTAATATATTTGCCAATTTTCCTAATCCTGAATTCAAAAGTCTGAAAATCTTTGTGTTGAGACGTTGTGTTCGACATTGACGGTTTTAGATAATTATTCGCAAGCGTTTCTCCATTTTTAATCAGAGATTGTCAAAAACAATTTGACGCGAATTTTATTGTGTAACTAATTTTTGTTTTGCTTCTCAAATTCGCGAACTTCAGAAACTAAGCTGCTATTGTAAACTTGCAGTAGTATACAGGTTTGCAGCCGAGTAACATAAAAAAGTAGCACTTTTCGATTCGAAGCAATATTCTGCATTGTCATTACAAATACAATGTCATCAAAAATAGCACGAATGGAATTTTAATTACTAATTCGAGTGTTTTAATTTCATTTAACGTCAATGAAAAACTTCAACAAAGACTTCCGAAAACGACTCATAGATATCAATTAAATAAACATATAGAAACAGCAACAGCTTTGATGTTATACTAGCGGTTTTCGAAAAATTCTCTACTATAATTGTATAGGTTGGTTGAAGACCAGTGACTGGCATGTTTTTGAATGAAAACAAACTATTGTTGCGGCTGCTCTCCTATCAAAGACAAGAAAAGTCTTACACCACTATTTTGCGGCTGAAAACAAACGGCTGCTCTCCAATCAAAGATAAAGAATGTTTTACACCGCTCAGTTTGTTGCAGCGGTTCCAAATCTGTCCGAATATTACTGTTTTGCAGAAAAGATGCGTGAACTGTTTAATCCTTATACTGTAGATTATTGTAACTTTACTTACTACTCAATTAGTCCCAATAACTAATCTTCCAGCTTTGCTATTGAACTAGTTAAGGAATATGTCAAATATTTTTTTCTCCGGTGTGGCGATGTTCTCGGCGTTTCTTTGGAATAAAGCGAAATCTATTTCGTTATTTTCTCACGTTGTATTTTAAACCCAATCGCTCAATAACTCAATAAATGAAATTATGCCAGACTTCGTTAAAACCAAAAAACAAGCCTGACTCTGTACTTCGTACAAAAATTCTCTTAATTAGGAACTTTGTTCCTCAGAGGGAACTTTTGAGTATAAATAATCATCTTTTATTCACAAGTCATAGTTAAAATAAACTGTACAATCACAGAGACGGTTTAGAGAAACAAGACAGAGTAATAACTATTTTACTTTTCAAGAATTGTGCTTAAATGCGCACAGAATGCTAGTTTATTAAAACAAAATAATGAGTTTGAACTAATTTTTTGTAGTTCATAAAGCTCTTTTTATGTTGCTGGTGACGTAGTTGTTTAATGCCAAACCTGCATTTTTGGTTGGTTGTAGATTAGGATGTCGATAAAAATGAACCACGTTCCATAACGTCACATATTCAGTGTGAATTTGATGTCAATTTTGTTAACCATACAAGTATTGTCGAATCTTCTATAAACAATTGATTGATTCACACAACAGTAGTAGAAAATCTGAGGCTATTTGGTAATGACGTTTTCAACTTGTATAAACATCACAAAATTGATTTGTTGATAGTGATAATGTTGAAATTTGACTTAGAGCTAGTTTCACTTCAAGTTCTAATAATAGTTACAAAACATGTGTGTTGGGAAAGTGAACACGTCAATTTGGCTGAGAAGGTAGCACTGATTTTTGCAATTAATCCTATTGCAACTCTGCTACTTAATTTGGTCTTGAAAGAATTTTCATTTAAAAAATTTGGCTTAACACCGCCGGCCTCATTTCCCATCGCCGCGAAAACACTTTTTTTGTTTGGTAGTTTGGGATGAAATTTCTTTGGAATGAATCTTTGACGATCCAAAAGTTCTTCTGCGCACGGTAGATAGGGCAATCAAACTTTCTAGTTGCCAATCAAGAAGCGGTTGGTGTTTAATGCTTCTAATTAATTGGCTTTTGATCTAACTGTGGTTAGCAGTCTTGCGTCCAATGTCAGTTTGACAGTACATATCATAGTTGAAGGAACAACCTTCGTCACTGATCTTTTCCCGAAAAAACTTGCATCTTGTAGCCAATAATTCCCAAATTCTCCTAATGACGCGTGCTGTGGTTTGAACTATCTCCGATTCCTTATTGAGTTAGATGTTCCGCGATTGCTTAATTGCTCCAGGCCGCACTGTACTCTGCAAATTCTTTTTCAGCTTCAACAAAATTCATCGCGTTGTTGCTGATTACTGAGCTTGGTTTTGAGGTTGCTTCTTCTTAGTTTGGCGCCTGAGTCCTTTTTCGTTATGGAGGAGCAGGAACTGTATGATTTTCCTGGTTGCTGATTACATGCAGACTGATATGTTGAGGGTAGGTTTTCTTCACCTGAGGCAAATATTTAGTTCCCTTTTCTTTCGGCTTACTTTCAGGTTCTTTCAACAAGGCCAGTCCAGTTAGCCACTCAAGTCTCTTGAGTTGCTCGACGTTGATTGCTTGCGTGCCACGGTCCGCTGGGCTGTTAATTCTGCTCACATGTTTCCATTAAGAAGCATCCGGTGTATCAAGTATCTCATCTATGGCGACACACACAATGTGTTTAGAGTGGGAGCTGTGTATCTATTGCAAAACTGTAATTGAGTCTTAGCAAAAAGTGCAGCTGTGCCATCATTTCATGTCAGTCTGCTCATTGACAATCTTACCACCTGCCTGAAAATCTGCTCATTCAATCTTACTACCATCACTGGCGCTGGCAATTCCGAGCCTGGATTGGAAAAATTTCTCATTGGAGTCTCTCTGCATTTTCCAATTACAATTGCTAAGTCAATTGAATACTCTTTCTGTGGAGAGCGCAGATAGGCAACTGCCAATACTGCATCATTGGATGGGTCAGCATTTACATGAAGTTCGGATTTTGCCCTCACTCTATTGAAGTCTCTGCTATCGATGCTTACTTCAGCTACAATTGGAAGTTTTTCTATCCACGTCAGAAGTCTGGTTGTTCACCGGGCTTAACTTTGTTGTTCCAATGTTGTCATTTCTTAGTCCAGACTCCTGTCAGGAGCCCTATCATCTGATTAGCAAATGGAGCAAATAATCTTATTTGGTCAAATGTTGGAGGCACTAGTAGCTGAACCTTCTTCTCCGTTTTGGTTGTTTAAACTTCTTTATTGCTACCTCTGCTAAGATGAAGGCTATCATCAATGACAGTCCCTGGTAGTCCAAGCACTAAAGATACCTCTATGTTTGCTTCAACCACGACTTCACTTCGTTGTTAAACAATTCTTCGAAAATTTATCGTTGGTGCTCATTTACCTCTTCAGTTGTTGTCCACGATGAAGGAGAAGAGTTTGAAACTGATTGAAGATTTCGATTGCTTCTTCTGGCGTTTGTGACCATTTGATGAAATCGATCAAGTAGAATTTGTTTTGTATCGCTATTGCTGCCGCTGGATAAAATTATTTTATATTGAGAAATAGATCACACCTGATTTGTTGTGAGGATCAACTTGAATGGTCTTGGGGAGACTCTCACGCTGTGCTTCGACGATCAGATGAGGTCATCAAATTTTTCTCTCTAAAGTGCTCAGCGCACCGCCATAGAACTATCGATAATAAGTCATTTTAGATATTTTTGCGATGCCCGGCAGTAGCGTTTTCAGATGGCTCTCTTTCTCTTTGTGCGAAATTGTTTGTCGATCAGCAGAGCTATAAATATACTAGACTACTCCGGTCATTTGAGAAGGTTTCCCTTGAGGTCGTTCAACTTCTTCTTCGGTAGGTTACTGCTAACCGAGTAACCACTGTTGTATCGTGAACCAGTTTTTGGGGAAGCGTACTGTCTCGAAATCTTTTTTGAACGATCACGTTAATTTCCATATCGTTATAATTGACTATTCCTGTTCAGTTCAGTGGTTGTTTCGAATTGAACTCTTCGCCAATCTGGCTTTAGAATGTTGTCGGTTGTACTGGTCCAGTCCCAAACATCTATTCTCATTTGGAATCAATTAATTGGCGATTTGCCCGTGCACTGGATGACTGAGATGGGCGATCCTCATTCTATAATATTTTTTTCTTCGCTTTTCTCTAGTTCAGTTTCCGGTAGTTGATGCTTTTTTAAAGTACCTTCATTTATAATTCTATCTCTAGCTTTCTTCTCTAAAAGCCTGCTGTTCTAGTATGAATTTTTCCTCGGTTTCGATATCGAATTTCTGTATACAGTTTTTATGGCTTTGCTTCGACGAAGAAATTTCCGAAACGTTTTCTGTACATTGACCGCTCGTTGTTGCATCGGTTTGTAAAATTTTGAGCAACTTAATTGACCTTTTGGTTGTTGTCAATGCACTCAGTTCATCCACTGTTTTACTCACCTTTTTTCCTTGCTTTCATTTCCGGTCGCTTGCTTTTGCTCATTTATGCAAGCCAACGATTTCTCCAAAACCTGATTGAAATCCCTTGCTGTCATTTGTTGATCTGCACCAATACTCATTGGGTAGGATTTTAGCCTGTATCGATACTGTAGCGGCCTTGAGATTTCTTCTACCAGCATATGAAAAATCTATTAGTGGAGAAACTCTAATTCGTCAGATCTATCTGAATGTTCAATTATTTTGTAAGATATCTTTTCTTGTTAACTTCTTCCACTAACGCTTGATACAGTTCTTCGTATTTGTTTTGTGCTTGTTGATACTGTACTGATACCCAAATTGTGCTGATTACTTTCGAATTTCCTGGTTTTTCCGCGTCGCTTATTCCTTTTACGCAGGGTTTGCACTTAAAGTTCTGTCTTGAAGTGCAACTTTTTTATTCAACTCCCCAACATCATCTGTTGCTTCGTTAGATTTTTGTTAGTTGGTGCTTTTGGAGTTCTCTCCATCGTTTGAAGAGCAGTTTGCACTATCTGCATCGGGGTTTGAAATGTTACGGCTGATCTCCTATCAAAGAAACTTCACAGGGAAACATTCCAGGAAAACTTCACACAGCCCTGTTTGTTCCAGTCCTTTCAAGTGAGTCCTAATACTCTATTTTTGCGGGAAGCCTTTATGAAAAGCTTCATGCGCATTATTGTAGCTTACCGTTGTGTTATCTAATACGAAATGAGTGCAAATGACTAATCGTTCAACGTAGCTGTTGAACATTTTTTCCGCTCAGAATAAACAAAATCAAATTGAAACAATCAAATATGACTTGAGATTTTTTATTTACCTTAATAAACAATTAAACATTGTAAACTCCTCTTTGACCAATTTTTGCAGAACACTCCTAGCCACTGGATAGGGCAAACAGTTTTTGCGTCCGTTATGTTGATATTTTTTGAGACTTCAGTATTAAACCAAATGTAGTTTTGTTATAACTGCACGTTGTGCTTTTCTCGCACACCTAACACAATTAGTGAAACTAAGCTAGATTTCGCTGAAGCCATTACGAGATACCAACTCTATCTCTTGTACAAAGTTGCACTAAGTTAGGAAATTTCTTCCTCAGATTTCCAAGTTGAGAACATCAACTTTATTTCTTTTTGCGAGTCAAAGTTAAGTTAAACTCAGTCACAAGAATTTTACCGCGCAAGAAATGTTCTTCAACGCAAACTGTATGTCAGTTTATTTTGACCAAATTATTTGATTTCCAGTTAATTGTTGTAAGTTTTTCAAGCTCCTTTTACGGTGCTAGTTGCATGAATTTGAATGTCACATTCGTTGGTTAGTTGTTGATAAGAACGTCAACATAATATGAACAGTTTCTAATAACATTGCTTTTTTTGGCGTAGAACTGATAGCAGTATATGTTTTTTTACCAAATGGAAATTTGTTGAGTGCTCTGTAACAACAACTGGTCGATTTGCACAACAATCGAAGAGATTTGACGCAATTGGGAAATGACATTCTCAAGTTGTATATAAACATCACAAAATTGTTTTGCTGATGGCGAAGTTGTTCAAAATTGAGTTTGATTTAGTTTTTAACTTCATGTGCTAACAATGATCACTAAATAGTTGTGTTTACAAACTGAGTTTCAACCAACTTTTTGGCTTTTAAACTTCATGTTTTAGGAATCATGATCATGTCACGCTAAATGTGCTTTTATACAAATAGATTCTTTCAATTTCGCAAATACATAACGCAGTCAAGTTATCAGGAAAATGGCCTGTCTTCCCTATGTTCTCTGAAACTATTTTCAATTGTTTTCATTTTTAATTTCAACCGAAATTCTTTTGTAAATTATTTGCCCAATCTTATTGTCTTCCCTTACCAAAGACACGAAATAGCGTATACAAAATGTAATTGAAGGTCTAGAGGAATTGTTTTCGTTAGAAGAACTGCCTAATGAAACATCAGTTTTTGCTTCTCCAGAGAAATTATTGTCCAGGCTTAGAACTGATATTTTGTTTCCCGATATCTCATATTGTTTTTGCAGGACTCGTCTAGCGATATTTTCTATCTACTTAAAAATGATATCTCTGATGTAGACGAGAAAAATGCACGTCTCCATTGACTTCTTTCACTTCAAGTCTGCTACGCGAAAAATTCCTGCGTAAATATTTTTACTATCAAAGCCAACCAAAAGACTCCAACGATTTCAAATCAGACGGAAAAAATTCGATGCATTGAACTATTTGTCCACGTAGATTTCGAACTCTAATTGATAATTATGAAAATTATTTTCAAGTTTTTTGAAACATTGTGTTTTTATGGTCTTTATAAATTGCAATGGTTAGCCCCATCACTGGTTAAGTTATACAAACAATTTTTAATACCAAAATGATATTCAGTTTATTTGCTTACGTCTGAGTTCCCGGGTCGAGACCGAATGATTAACTTGTAAAAACTTGCAAGTTTCTTGCAAAAGAGGGTTAACTTGCAAGATTATGCAAGTTTCTTGCGAAAGAGGGTTAACTTGTAAGATTATGCAAGTTTCTTGCAAAAGTTGGTTAACTTGTAAGAACTCGTAAGTCGAATGGTTAACTTGTAAGTTTCTTGCAAGCTCGTTCCGGTCGAGCACAACTCCTATTGGTTAATTCAATTTAAAATTCAGTCATTTATCGTAGAAAGCGCGTGGGAGTTAGTTGCTCTGTTTGTATAACATAATACAATTCGACCTAAGTAGACAAAATGGTTGCTTTTTGAATTTTATAAATTCATGAAAGTTGCTTTTGCAATTCCATTAAAAAACTGTAGATCTCAATTAGCTACTACACGATCGCTTTTTTTTAAAAAATTTTCCCAAAATATTGACTTCGATTGAATTTTCAACTTCATATGTCAGTATTGTCTCAAAATAATTTAGCGGCCCTTCATTTTTATACCCTTATTTATAAATTAATTCACGCTTTTCCGGATTCTATTTTTTTATAAACACGCGTTTACATTCATCTCTTGTAACGTTTTATTTACGGTTCAGTGCGTATGTGTGCGTGTGCATGTGTGTGTGTGTGTGTGTGTGTGTGCGTTCGTGGTGTGTGTGGTGTGTGGTGTGTGTGCTAATGGTTAACTTGTAAGTAACTTTCAAGTCGAATGGTTAACTTGTAAGAGCCTTGTAAGTCGAATGGTTTACTTGTAAGAACTTGCAAGTCGAATGGTAAACTTGTAAGAACTTGCAAGTTTTTGGAAGAAAAACTTGCCAGGCGATGCATCTCCTTGTAAGTTTCTGCCAGAAACTTGCAAGCTCTTACAAGATAATCATTCGGATTCGACCCGGGTTTAAACCGTGAGACGAGTTTTGGGAAGAGAGTCGGCTAGCCGTTTGTCATCCAAAAATAAATTGACATTCAAGAAAAATAGTAATTGATTTAAAAACGGTTGAATTTTATGATATTTGTCTTGGCCGCCTTTTCTGGCTAATGTGCTGCATAAAAATGAAAAATTTTTCAATGAGCATTTTTATTGCGCTTTACTGTTGCTCCAAACATAAAGTTCAATTTTTATGACGTTACAAAAGGTCCAAAAAAGCTGAAACTTAATTTATAAAAGAAAGCACTTGAACAGGTAAATTTCATTATCATTCTTACATTTGATATTGTTTCACAAAAAAATACTGATGTATAAAATTATTCCCAATTTCTTAAAATCTCCAATTCTCTTCGTGGTTTTTCGTTCTATATTATCAACCTTTCTTTGGTTTAAGCGCTTCATTTAATGACAATTTGTATAATTGTTTGACACTGGATTCGGTTATTCAACTATTTTCCGATAATTAAATTATATTCGATTAAAATCGTTGAGAATGTAACAGAACCTTGTAGTCTGATCAGCTTCGTGGAGAACAAGTGTCTTGATAAGTAGGAATTAAAAATAGGAATAATTTTAGACGTCAATATTTTTGGGAAACAAAATAAAATGTAAGTTTTATATTGAAATTGACTGTTCAAGTGCCTTCATTTATAAATTAAGTTTCAGTTTTTTTAAAAAAGAATTAATTTTTCTGATGAACTATTTTACCAAATTATTTCTTTAAGTATAGTTGTTATGCAACTCACACAATCGTAACATGTCAATGATCATCAGAGAGGACAGTAAACAAAGTCCTAAGACCTAATTAACACTACCCTGAAGATGAAGTGTTCAGATTGTTTTGAACAAATAATTTAACATTAATAACGATGGTATTGAATTTGCAAAATATATAAATTTACAAATATTAATAGTCAAAATTTAAACTCAAACTAAACTTCCGTGAGCTATCATATGCCAAAATCAATTTTAGAGCCTCAATTTTTTCCTATGGAACAAATTTAAATTATTTTAATGTATGATGTTTTTAAGATTGTTTTGAAGTTTGCAAGCGAATTTTGTTTTTCTATTACTATTATACACTTGTTCCCATTTTAAGCGTTTTTATTCAAAAAAAATTTTTGATGGTTTCAATTATTATTGAATAATCAGTTCGAAATTTTTGATTTTTTGTTTTAATGACGATCTTCCGAAATTGTACGATGACAAATCTCTCACTCGATTTTGACGTTCAATTTTACCGTGTTACAAGTAACGTTTAGGTTTCCAATTTTGTTCCAAATGCTGGGTGAAATTGCCTAAAGACGAGGAAAAAAAAGAAATAGTTTACCCAAACAAAGTTTGGGAGCCATCTGTACGACTGCTGGGTTTTTCGGACACTTTTTTCTTTGATAGTTTTATGTATAGTAATAACAATGGTACCACTGGGAGTTTAACAGTACAACTTATGAATCTATCATGCTTTTACATTTTCAAAAGTGACCTTTACATTTTGAATAAACGAAGAAGATAAAAATTATTCTTAAAGCTACGCCTTAGAATTTGACAAAAAAAGATGTAGATGGAAGTTCAACTTCAATGCTTATGCTTGATTTCGCATTTTTTAGGAGAAATAATTCGGTTGCAACAGGAAAAATGGGTTGGTGAAGACTATTTATAAATTTAAAGTTTCAGTGACACGTCTGTTTTTCTAATAACAAATTTAGTTATGATCTTAATTATAGATACTTGTTTCCACTAAAATACAACTTTCCAATAAAAAGTAAAATCTGGTGGAAATTGCTTTTTCCTGGGGTATTTTGAAACATTTATTTGGTTTTCGTCTAAAATAAAGAAAATCAGTGCCCTAAAAGTTCAAATTGGATTTTTTTTATAAAAAAACTAAGTTTGTGTTCTTTCTCCTACCCATTGCTCGGCGAATTTTTGATTGGCCAGTTGTTCTGCCCAACATAACGGTTGGGGATCAATAAATTTTTTCCGCTTCAAAATAGGCTCTTAGAGCAAAAAAATGTAGTCACCGCATTACTAGATAGGATACAAATGAAAAACTCACAGTTGAAAATTTGTCTCAGTTTATTAAAAAACAATTTAGAAACAGGAACAAATAAAAATAAAAAACTAGAATTCCCAAAAGCATTTTCTCCATCTGCACCAGCGTAAATATTTTACCTGATATACGTTTTTAACTGTTTGCGGTAGAAAAAAATTTAAAAAATTCTACTTTTTGAAAGTTGCATTAACATTTTTGTCACATTTTTCTCCCATGCCAAATCGTAAAAATTGTTCTTATCCTACTTAATTAATTTTGGAAATTGTTATACTCAATAGACAAAAATCCCATCATTCCAAAAATTGTCACCGTTTCCGTAGCAATTAATTTTTTTAATTTCATTAATTCTAAAATTGAATAATTTTTTTGCATTTAAAAAAAATATAAATGTTTCAATTGGAGCTTGGCTTTAATTACATGATTGAACTGTTTATACAAACAATACAGTTGACTGCTGATATTCGATAAATGGAAAATGGGATTGAAAATTTTCAAACTCTTGCTAATATTTTGTCTTATTTATTGTTGCGTTTTCTCTAAGCAAATAAGCTATTTTCTTATCCTGTCTAATTATCTCAGGTTATTTTCAACTTAATTATCAGCAACAGCTTGCTATCACCGTTTTCGAAGAGAAAATTGAAAATTGGGTTAGGTTCGCTGTCATGAAATTATTCAGTTCATCTCTAGCTTCTTTAGCTCTAACGTTGAAGCCCAGTAGTCGGTTGAAGAAAATCAAGTAACTATTGACAGAGTTTTATTAAATCATGGCTTAGCTACCGAATCAAATCGTTGTTACTATCACGTGTGTTTCTTTTCCATTTTTCGAGGGAGTTTTTAAAGGCACGATATTGTTGGTAACAAGCTCTAAAATATCACGAATAGGTTTACTGCTGACAGACTTTTTATTAGGAGACGCATTTACTCTATTTAAACTACACTAATCCGCGAAATCAAGCAAAACTGATGTTTATGAAGAACCCTGAAGACTTTCTATAAAACGCCTTTCAATTTTTCTTTTCGTTTCATAATTTTGTGGTTTGATCATTATATTTCGAGCATTATATTAACGTAACACTAAAACAGCCACATGGAAAATTTATGTTTTTAAATCCGAAAACCGGTAATATCATTCGCGTTTCTATCTCGTGAGCGTTCTCCTTTCAAGTGTTTTAGAATGCAATCAAAACAAACTGCAGTGTTGTTTCGATCTACAAAATTAAATATTAAAATTCAATTTGTTGTTACTGTGATGGACGTAAATTAGTTTTTTTCTCTCTTTTTCTAAGGGGGATACAATTTATTGATCCAAAATACCACTTCAACGCAGTTTTTCCCAATGAAGTGTACCTTTTTGAGGTGATTGTTTGTGTGCAATTAATGCCCAATTTTACATCAATTGAAACTCATTATCGACATAAGGGGAAATGGACAGTTTTTGGATGAATTTACACGTGTTGTTTACTTTGTTTACCTCTGACGTCATATATTAAAGGAGTGTTCGTCAGCTCAACAAGAAACGGAATTACGCAAAAAAATGTGCTTGGCTTTTTATTTCTCCAAAATTACGCAATTTTTCTTGTGAATGGAATATTAATGAAGCGAGAGCGTTATGATTAGCACAAGTGGTTTTTTGGTAATTTCTGTTATTTCTGTTTAATTGGAATTTCAGATGTGCTCTTTTCCTGTCCATTACCAAAATGTATTTTCAATTGTTTGCGTTTTGAAAGCACAGTATAAACACGGCGGAGCTTGTTTGTGTTTACCTCTGAATTTGAGTACTGAAGCCTGAAACCAATTTCCCTAAACAAACTAATTCAGAACGGCCAAAATTGCCATTTTTCACTTGAAGCTTGAACAAAATGTGAAAATTGTCAGCGATGTTTGCCGCAGCATGAATGAAAGAAAAATTCACGATTTTGAAACGCAATTTTCAATAATATCTTTGAATCGAGTTTCATCAAATTTCTAATGAAAGTGAATGCGAAAATGTTGAAAAACGCAGTTTCCCACACAAAGATTGTCTAGAAGAAAAACAATTTTAAATTTTTTTGTAGTTTTTGCGCAACACTACTGCTAAAACTAACAAAAACTCAAACACTAAATTAAATTAATTGAATACCACAAAAAACTTGAGGAAAATACTATGTTCTGTGTGCAATATCGAAAATTCACACTTGAGTCACCAGATATTTTTGTGTAGAATGCGAAAAATGAAGTCACACAAGCATTCTTGCATATTGCATAATTTCTTGTTCCTTAAGTGGGAAGTTAGCGAAAAATCGAGTATTCATACTCGATTTCGCCGGGTTTTTCACGACCCATGTTTCAAGAGCAGAATTGTAAGCGTGTGTGGAAAACACTGTCACTAGGTTAATTTAGTTCAAATTTCATTCACAGTTGGTTATATGTGCCCCACTTTTCTCCATAGTGAAAACCTGGGACAATCTTATGTCACTCGATACCACTTTACAAGTCACTAGTTTACACATTCTAAGCAACTCTTTCCAAATAACTAAAATAGTGTCAATTAGACTGATTTGAAAGAAAACCTAATTTGTGAATAGTTTCAGAAATGTCTCGTTCGATATCAATTATTGATTAAGAAGACAATTAGCAGTTTTGCAATTAGTCACATCACTGTTCTTCAGAATAATTAAGTCATTGAAAATTGTTTCAAATAATTACTAATGAAATTCCGACAATAAAATTTTAGGCTAATTGCATGCTAATTGCAAGAACATTTTTAGATCTAGTTAACGCATAGAACGTCTTTAGATCTAGTTAACGCATAGTAGCACAATGTTTAATTGTTTCACATTAAAAAAAATCAATTCTGTTTGAGCTGAGGAGCTTGATCAAAATTTGATCAAGTCTAACTGAAAAGACTAGTAGGTGGTCAAAATTGGCATCGTCCTATTTGAAGTTGTGCTAAAAATCGTTTCATGTGACATGCGCGGTCTTTTCTTGCACGCTTTGGTCAAAGTTTATTAACTAAAATTCTGTCAAAATACTTTAAGAGAAATTGAATTCTCAAGTTAAATCATTTATCGCTATATTGGGACTTGCTTTGGCTCAATTAAACTATTTTCAGGCTCAAAAGTTTTTTTTTATCAGAAGTGAGTTTTCTTTGCATTTTTCAGTCGTTTTCTTCCAATAATATGAAATATTTTTACTTTTAGCAACACAATATTCTTTTACAATGGTTCTTCATAAACATTGAAAATTTTGATGGTCTTCTAAAGGTAATTTCTTTTGTTCAAGTGTGACGTTTTTGAGTCAAGCAAAAGTTTAGCGTCACAATTCAGTCCATCTAAATTCCAGTTGCCGAAACTTGGGTCAAGACGAGTAAAATTTAGGACAAAGTCGAAATGAAATGAAAAGAATTAGGCCGATGTTTTTCGGACGTTTTTTTGTCAAAAAGGTTTAGGATCGACCGTTTTTTTTAGGCTGTTATGGATTGAGTCGAGATTGATATTTCCACAATACTTTTTTCTCGAGGATTGCTTTTCATCAGTTGTACTGGACCAATGAGTTGATTACTAGTCTGTTCACACACACAAATGGTGTTGCAAGCCCTCAAGGTCTTGAAAATTATATGGTATGGAAAATTGGTCTGGAAAAGTATCGTGGTCTAGAAAGGTATGGTTCGCACAATCTTTCAACAGAAAATGTTTTGAGTTTGGCATGGTCTGCTCATCGGCCAAAGTCTGGCGTAATACGATAATATCATTATATGAATAAGATCTGGCCAAATGTGAAAGTCTGGAGAACAGTCTGTTCCTAAATCGATTCAACGTCTGGCCAGAGGCCAAAGACTGCGGTATAATTTTGTCATGTGCCAGACTGAATTCCAATCAGAGGTAAAACACAGTAGTATGAGCTGATTAGATGTCAATTTAATTGCTGCTCAGTACTGAAATTATGGATATATGTTCATTATATGATCCATAATTCGGCCATTTTATTTTGATATGTCTCACTAAAGTCAAATCAATGTTCTTGCGATCAACCAGAGATGTTGAGATTGAAATTGAGTTTCAAATTCAGTCATTACAATTATTTGACAATGTGTTGCAAAAATGAAGATTTGCTTCAAGAGCAGATT
This sequence comes from Convolutriloba macropyga, assembly GCF_964194025.1. Classification (NCBI taxonomy): domain Eukaryota; kingdom Metazoa; phylum Xenacoelomorpha; order Acoela; family Convolutidae; genus Convolutriloba; species Convolutriloba macropyga. Next base: position 13,352,956 of record NC_134471.1, on the reverse strand, counting down.
TGTAAGTGTGTGTGGAAAACACTGTCACTAGGTTAAATTAGTTCAAATTTCCTTCACAGTTGGTTATATGTGCCCCAATTTTCTCTGTAGTGAAAACCTGGGACAATAGGGTTTTGGGTTGCTTAATATTTTAATTGGGTTGCTTTTATCCGTGAATACTCATCACAAATGTAAGCCCTTTCTGCCAAGATATAAGTAAATTATTTCCACATTTTTGCGTAACTAATTTACATGGTTGAAAATATATATGAATTTTGAAAAATGGGGATTAATTGTGGTCTCTAGATTGCACAAAAATTCAATGTTTATTGAATTTTGCCTTTTCGCACATTGGCCACCTAATGGTTGTACTAATTTTTCTCGTGAGTCATACGAAAAGCCACGAGATTAAGCCTGCTTCTTATCTAATAGGCCATCTTCTGGTGCTTATGATCTTCTCTTAAAATGTTGTGACAGAAAACTCGGCTTTTCGATAGAACTTACGCAATTTCACATGAGAACGTCTTTAGATCTAATTAACGCATAGTAGCACAATGTTTAATTGTTTCATATTAAAAAAAATCAATTCTGTTTGAGCTGAGGAGCTTGATCAAAATTTGATCAAGTCTAACTGAAAAGACTAGTAGGTGGTCAAAATTGGCATCGTCCTATTTGAAGTTGTGCTAAAAATCGTTTCATGTGACATGCGCGGTCTTTTCTTGCACGCTTTGGTCAAAGTTTATTAACTAGAATTCTGTCAAAATACTTTAAGAGAAATTTAATTCTCAAGCTAAATCATTTATCGCTATATTGGGACTTGCTTTGGCTCAATTAAACTATTTTCAGGCTCAAAAGTTTTTTTAATCAGAAGTGAGTTTTCTTTGCATTTTTCAGTCGTTTCCTTCCAATAATATGAAATATTTTTACTTTTAGCAGCACAATATTCTTTTACAATGGTTCTTCATAAACATTGAAAATTTTGATGGTCTTCTAAAGGTAATTTATTTTGTTCAAGTGTGACGTTTTTGAGTCAAGCAAAAGTTTAGCGTCACAATTCAGTTCATCTAAATTCCAGTTGCCGAAACGTGGGTCAAGACGAGTAAAATTTAGGACAAAGTCGAAATGAAATGAAGAGAATTAGGCCGATGTTTTTCGGACGTTTTTTTTGTCAAAAAGGTTTAGGATCGACCGTTTTTTTACAGGCTGTTATGGATTGAGTCGAGATTGATATTTCCACAATACTTTTTTCTCGAGGATTGCTTTTCATCAGTTGTACTGGACCAATGAGTTGATTTCTAGTCTGTTCACACACACACAAATGGTGTTGCAAGCCCTCAAGGTCTTGAAAATTATATGGTATGGAAAATTGGTCTGGAAAAGTGTCGTGGTCTAGAAAGGTATGGTTCGCACAATCTGTCAACAGAAATCGTTTTGAGTTTGGCATGGTCTGTTCATCGGCCAAAGTCTGGCGTAATACGATAATATCATAATATGAATAAGATCTGGCCAAATGTGAAAGTCTGGAGAACAGTTTGTTCCTAATTCGATTCAACGTCTGGCCAGAGGCCAAAGACTGCGGTATAATTTTGTCATGTGCCACACTGAATTCCAATCAGAGGTAAAAGACAGTAGTATGAGCTGATAAGATGTCAATTTAATTGCTGCTCAGCGGTGAAATTATGAATATATGTTCATTATATGATCCATAATTCGGCCATTTTTTTTGATATGTCTCACTAAAGTCAAATCAATGTTCTTGCGATCAACCAGAGATGTTGAGATTGAAATTACGTTTCAAATTCAGTCATTACAATTATTTGACAATGTGTTGCAAAAATGAAGATTTGTTTCAAGAGCAGATTTGTAAGTGTGTGTGGAAAACACTGTCACTAGGTTAATTTAGTTCAAATTTCCTTCACAGTTGGTTATATGTGCCCCACTTTTCTCTGTAGTGAAAACCTGGGACAATAGGGTTTTGGGTTGCTTAAAATTTTAATTGGGTTGCTTTTATCCGTGAATACTCATCACAAATGTAAGCCCTTTCTGCCAAGATATAAGTAACTTATTTCCACTTTTTTGCGTAACTAATTTACATGGTTAAAAATATATATGAATTTTGAAAAATGGGGATTAATTTTGGTCTGTAGATTGCACAAAAACTCAATGTTTATTGAATTTTGCCTTTTCGCACATTGGCCACCTAATGGTTGTACTAATTTTTCTCGTGAGTCATACGAAAAGCCACGAGATTAAGCCTGCTACTTATCTAATAGGCCATCTTCTGGTGCTTATGATCTTCTCTTAAAATGTTGTGACAGAAAACTCGGCATTTCGATAGAACTTGCGCAATTTCACATGAGAACGTCTTTAGATCTAATTAACGCATAGTAGCACAATGTTTAATTGTTTCATATTAAAAAAAATCAATTCTGTTTGAGCTGAGGAGATTGATCAAACTTTGATCAAGTCTAACTGAAAAGACTATTAGGTGGTCAAAATTGGCATCGTCCTATTTGAAGTTGTGCTAAAAATCGTTTCATGTGACATGCGCGGTCTTTTCTTGCACGCTTTGGTCAAAGTTTATTAACTAGAATTCTGTCAAAATACTTTAAGAGAAACTGAATTCTCAAGTTAAATCATTTATCGCTATATTGGGACTTGCTTTGGCTCAATTAAACTATTTTCAGGCTCAAAAGTTTTTCTTATCAGAAGTGAGTTTTGTTTGCATTTTTCAGTCGTTTCCTTCCAATAATATGAAATATTTTTACTTTTAGCAGCACAATATTCTTTTGCAATGGTTCTTCATAAACATTGAAAATTTTTATGGTCTTCTAAAGGTAATTTCTTTTGTTCAAGTGTGATGTTTTTGAGTCAAGCAAAAGTTTAGCGTCACAATTCAGTCCATCTAAATTCCATTTGCCGAAACGTGGGTCAAGACGAGTAAAATTTAGGACAAAGTCGAAATGAAATGAAAAGAATTAGGCCGATGTTTTTTGGACGTTCTTTTTGTCAAAAAGGTTTAGGATCGACCGTTTTTTTACAGGCTGTTATGGATTGAGTCGAGATTGATATTTCCACAATACTTTTTTCTCGAGGATTGCTTTTCATCAGTTGTACTGGACCAATGAGTTGATTTCTAGTCTGTTCACACACACACAAATGGTGTTGCAAGCCCTCAAGGTCTTGAAAATTATATGGTATGGAAAATTGGTCTGGAAAAGTATCGTGGTCTAGAAAGGTATGGTTCGCACAATCTGTCAACAGAAAACGTTTTGAGTTTGGCATGGTCTGTTCATCGGCCAAAGTCTGGCGTAATACGATAATATCATAATATGAATAAGATCTGGCCAAATATGAAAGTCTGGAGAACAGTCTATTCCTAATTCGATTCAACGTCTGGCCAAAGGCCAAAGACTGCGGTATAATTTTGTCATGTGCCACACTGAATTCCAATCAGAGGTAAAAGACAGTAGTATGAGCTGATTAGATGTCAATTTAATTGCTGCTCAGCGGTGAAATTATGGATATATGTTCATTATATGATCCATAATTCGGCCATTTTTTTTGATATGTCTCACTAAAGTCAAATCAATGTTCTTGCAATCAACCAGAGATGTCGAGATTGAAATTAAGTTTCAAATTCAGTCATTACAATTAATTGACAATGTGTTGCAAAAATGAAGATTTGTTTCAAGAGCAGATTTGTAAGCGTGTGTGGAAAACACTGTCACTAGGTTAATTTAGTTCAAATTTCCTTCACAGTTGGTTATATGTGCCCCACTTTTCTCTGTAGTGAAAACCTGGGACAATAGGGTTTTGGTTTGCTTAATATTTTAATTGGGTTGCTTTTATCCGTGAATACTCATCACAAATGTAAGCCCTTTCTGCCAAGATATAAGTAAATTATTTCCACTTTTTTGCGTAACTAATTTACATGGTTAAAATATATATGAATTTTGAAAAATGGGGATTAATTGTGGTCTCTAGATTGCACAAAAAATTCAATGTTTATTGAATTTTGCCTTTTCGCACATTGGCCACCTAATGGTTGTACTAATTTTTCTCGTGAGTCATACGAAAAGCCACGAGATTAAGCCTGCTTCTTATCTAATAGGCCATCTTCTGGTGCTTATGATCTTCTCTTAAAATGTTGTGACAGAAAACTCGGCTTTTCGATAGAACTTACGCAATTTCACATGAGAACGTCTTTAGATCTAATTAACGCATAGTAGCACAATGTTTAATTGTTTCATATTAAAAAAAATCAATTCTGTTTGAGCTGAGGAGCTTGATCAAACTTTGATCAAGTCTAACTGAAAAGACTAGTAGGTGGTCAAAATTGGCATCGTCCTATTTGAAGTTGTGCTAAAAATCGTTTCATGTGACATGCGCGGTCTTTTCTTGCACGCTTTGGTTAAAGTTTATTAACTAGAATTCTGTCAAAATACTTTAAGAGAAATTGAATTCTCAAGTTAAATCATTTATCGCTATATTGGGACTTGCTTTGGCTCAATTAAACTATTTTCAGGCTCAAAAGTTTTTTTTATCAGAAGTGAGTTTTGTTTGCATTTTTCAGTCGTTTCCTTCCAATAATATGAAATATTTTTACTTTTAGCAGCACAATATTCTTTTGCAATGGTTCTTCATAAACATTGAAAATTTTTATGGTCTTCTAAAGGTAATTTCTTTTGTTCAAGTGTGACGTTTTTGAGTCAAGCAAAAGTTTAGCGTCACAATTCAGTCCATCTAAATTCCAGTTGCCGAAACTTGGGTCAAGACGAGTAAAATTTAGGACAAAGTCGAAATGAAATGAAAAGAATTAGGCGGACGTTTTTGACGTTTTTTTGTCAAAAAGGTTTAGGCTCGACCGTTTTTTTACAGACTGTTATGGATTGAGTCGAGATTGATATTTTCACAATACAAGACTGCGGTATAATTTTGTCATGTGCCACACTGAATTCCGATCAGAGGTAAAAGACAGTAGTATGAGCTGATTAGATGTCAATTTGACTGCTGCACAATTTGTGGTTAAAAACTGTTACAAAAATTTCTTAGCGGTGCACAAAAAATTCGAACAAAAAACATTGGTTACGCTGAAAGCTGATAAGAAGATACAAGCTCCGAGATAGTCTGATCAGAAAACTTTGATCAGTTGAAAATCAAGCAAAATCGCATAAGCTGTAGGAAAATAATTATCAATTGAAAGTAATTTTTTCAGATATTATTGCAGAAATGCAGATTGCGTTAATAGTGAGATTATTTTTTTCCGTTGCTCATGCAATAAGTAGTAGATAATCAGATATCAATAAAGGATACGAGCAACTATTGAGCATAAGATGTGTGATATGTTTATATTTGGATGGAAATTTAAAACTGTCGAAGTATGAAATTGGGTAATTTAGTGTTTATTATTATAGTTTTTGAAGTTTAACACTCAGGAAATCTTTGAAATTAACTGAATTCTTTTTCAAAGTTGGTCTGTCTTAGATTTTTGGAGTTTTAATATTTCGAAAAATACAGTCTTGAGAGATTTAATGCATACTAGTTTTACTTTCATAAAAATTACAGGAAATGTGTTAACTTTGACGAACCGTAAAAACTTGGTTAAATTTGATGACAATAAGATTGCAGCATATGTTATCGACATCGTTCATTCTTTGACCTCATGCCAAAGACCTCATGACCTCATTCTTTGACCTCTATTTTACCGCTAAAATTTTGTAAACTTTGATTGTGATCATAAACCCAAATTATTCGCAAAAAAGCAAGCAACCAAAAGGGGAACGTGTCGAAACTGATAGATAAATAAAGGTTGAGTTCTGACTAAGTTTTCCAGGATAACAAAAGGGACAGACAAAAAGCAGATCCCCAATAAGAGTTAGGAACAGCAGTCCCGCCAAACTCGCAGCTTAATATCTCGCCTTTGTCAGCATACTTCCAACAATTAATCAAAATTCGCGAAAAAATTCAGGCCTTTCCAAATGACGTTTTCTGCATCACAAGCCTATATTTGATGAACTAGCTACGAGCTAATGATAACCGAGAAGTCTGTCTGTGTTTCTTTGGATGTCGTGTTTTAACACAGAGAACATGTATCATAGCTTTCATTTGAAATATGGACAAAAGTTTTGTCATGTACCAGTTTTGTATAATTTTGTCGTGTGCCACACTGAATTCCAATCAGAGGTAAAAGACAGTAGTATGAGCTGATTAGGTGTCAATTTGATTGCTGCTCAGCGGTGAAATTATGGATATATGTTCATTATATGATCCATAATTCGGCAATTTTGTTTTGATATGTCTCACTAAAGTCAAATCAATGTTCTTGGAATCAACCAGAGATGTTGCGATTGAAATTAAGTTTCAAATTCAGTCATTACAATTAGTTGACAATGTGTTGCAAAAATGAATAAGCAAAAACGGAAAATGAATTTGCTTGTTCTGTTCTCAGACAATCGTTGTTATGAGTTACCTTGAAAACTGATAGCACAAAATTGACAAATGTCATAAACTATACATTTTTTTTTCACGTGCTACACAATTTGTGGTTAAATATAACTGTTACAAAAATTTCTTAGCGGTGCACAAAAAATTCGAGCAAAAAACATTGGTTACGCTGAAAGCTGATAAGAAGATACAAGCTCCGAGATAGTCTGATCAGAAAACTTTGATCAGTTGAAAATCAAGCAAAATCGCGTAAGCTGTAGGAAAATAATTATCAATTGAAAGTAATTTTTTCAGATATTATTGCAGAAATGCAGACTGCGTTAATAGTGAGATTATTTTTTTCTCCGTTACTCATTCAAAAATAATAGACAAGCAGATACCAATAAAAGATACGAGCAACTATTGAGCATAAGATGTGTGATATGTTTATATTTGGATGGAAATTTAAAACTGTCGAAGTATGAAATTGGGTAATTTAGTGTTTATTATTATAGTTTTTGAAGTTTAACACTCAGGAAATCTTTGAAATTAACTGAATTCTTTTTCAAAGTTGGTCTGTCTTAGATTTTTGGAGTTTTAATATTTCGAAAAATACAGTCTTGAGAGATTTAATGCATACTAGTTTTACTTTCATAAAAATTACAGGAAATGTGTTAACTTTGACGAACCGTAAAAACTTGGTTAAATTTGATGACAATAAGATTGCAGCATATGTTATCGACATCGTTCATTCTTTGACCTCATGCCAAAGACCTCATGACCTCATTCTTTGACCTCTATTTTACCGCTAAAATTTTGTAAACTTTGATTGTTATCATAAACCCAAATTATTCGCAAAAAAGCAAGCAACCAAAAGGGGAACGTGTCGAAACTGATAGATAAATAAAGGTTGAGTTCTGACTAAGTTTTCCAGGATAACAAAAGGGACAGACAAGAAGCAGATCCCCAATAAGAGTTAGGAACAGCAGCCCCGCCAAACTCGCAGCTTAATATCTCGCCTTTGTCAGCATACTTCCAACAATTAATCAAAATTCGCGAAAAAATTCAGGCCTTTCCAAATGACGTTTTCTGCATCACAAGCCTATATTTGACGAACTAGCTACGAGCTAATGATAACCGAGAAGTCGGTCTGTGTTTCTTTGGATGTCGTGTTTTAACACAGAGAACATGTATCATAGCTTTCATTTGAAATATGGACAAAAGTTTGTTATTTTTTTTTCTGAGAGATGGAATTGTTTTTTTTTACTTGATTGGACAAAATCTAATCTAAATATCAAGAACTCAATATATCAAAATAAGAAGTGTAATTTCACAGCTAACAATTTGATTCAATAATTGCAATTTTTTTCAGGTTGGTGCTGATTGTTGTCAAGATACAGTTTCTAATTGAAGCACGAAAATTTAAGTTTCATTTAATTCCTACCTTTTTGCTACCTTGTGTTTTGATAGAATGCACTGATAATTCTGCGCATTTTCTGAAAGTCTTTTTCTTTATTTTTTCTATAATCATCAAGCTTCATATTTCGAAAATAATTGTTTATTGATTGTATTACAATTCTCGCAGATTCTGCAGTTGGAATTGGGACATTTTTCTGTGTCACTAGTTGCCTGTTTTCGCCAAAAATTTTCCAGTTCAAAGTGTTTAATTAATTGATAAATTCAGTAAAAAGTATAACTATTTTTTTATTCGTTTTAGAAGTGATCTTCATAATTGAAATTGGATATTTTGTAAATTTTTTTAACTGCTATTTTTTTGGTAAAAGTTATCTTACTTGTATTTTTTGGTGATTATGAAGTCATGGATCTTCTGTTACCAATTGTCAAAATCTTTGATATGTTCGAGATGCATAATTCAGAAGAAAGTTGTTGTCTCGCATGATCTTGAAAAAGGCATGTTATTGGCAGAATATTTAGTTTCCCACATTATACTTTTAGATTGACTGCAATATAAGGTGTTTTATTGCCTGCTTTTAAAAAGTGACTGACCACAATTTGACCAAATTTAAAAGCAACTTACTTTGAGAACGAACAAATTTATTCGACTTGAGTAAGAATTTCACCTGTAAATGATTACTTTAAAGTTTAAGTTACGGGTACATAACTTGTTGAGCCCGAAAAAATTGGAAGAACGCGCCAATATTCCGTCCGGTGCTGGATTTTGTCATACGTTCAGATCTTGTTAAAAGGTCGGTTAAAACATATCCACAGCTAAAGATGGGGTTTTTACAGCACCCTGTTTTCTTCAAACTTTCTAAGCACTTTTTGTGCTATGTGAATTAGAGTGGACCAATGGCCCGATGGAACAAGTTGGGGTCGATTACTGTTGAAGTGGTGTTTCCGGGGAGGGGTTATGTTTTCACTTGCTTTGCTGAAAGGTCGCCTTGATGGCTGAGCTGAATAGCTAAGAAGGCAGCGACCTGAGGAAGACTAAGCGAGTGAAAGACTGAGAAAAAGGAGAGAGCGAGAGGGAAAGAGAGAGAGAGAGAGAGAGAGAGAGAGAGAGAGAGAGAAAGAGGTGGGGGGAGATAGGGGCCGGAATTGAGCAAACTTTTGTTCAAAGCCGAGATAAGATAGTCTTTGAGCAGATTTGGTCGGGATCAAATTGGCTTTTGTTCAGGGCCCCACGCTAATCTCTCCCATTTGTTCAGCTGAAAAGAGGAACGCTGTTGCATGCACAAAATGGCTAAACAACACACAGCATAACAACATCTCAAGGGGGGAGATTGTCATACAGCGACTACCCTTATTTTCGAAGAAGAGATGATCACACGCGTCATCACGACTGGGTCGAAAAGCGCGAACACCCCCAGTCACCCCTCTTACAATAACCCTAGCCGATAATACCTACCCACCTCTACCGCCATCCACCCCCCCCCCCCCCCCCCCTCCATGTTCACCTTTCCACAGTATGCACTTTACCTATCCATCGATATAGATAAAAACACAAAAGAAAAAAGATTTTCCGATGATTTGCTCAAAAAGACAGTGTGACTAAATGAACTAAATAGCAAATTGAGCAAATGAACATTCGATCGTGTTATGCTTTGGAATTATAGAAGTTGCAGAGCTTGCCTGTTCCTTCTTGTAGGGCATAACCGAGAGGGGAGAAGGATGGGAAGTTAGTGTTAGTGAGGAGGCGGGGTGGGGGATTTGGGGGGGGGGGGGGGGTGAAGGAATTAGTGGTTATAGGCTGGAGCTGGCGTTGATCTAAAATAGGGAGTTATCTAAAAATCAATCATTCAAGTCTTTGTTCTGCCTTCGATTGTCGCCGCCATGCAACTGCTGTTCCCTCTATATACCACCTCTTTCTACTACAACACACTAATGTTAATACTACCATTACTATCACTACTACTACTATTACTACTATTACTACTACTAGCTAGTTGAATGTACCTGTTGTTAATGAGCTCATCGTGAACAAGGATGCGCCGGGTGAACCAGAGCTTTTGCTTTTCCCTCTCCTTTCATGAGGTCACCGAAGGGAGATGCTGCTCCAAAAAAAAATCAAAGTTGCAGGAAAAATCAGGCCGGTATCAGTATAGTTTTATCCTGGGAAGTTTTATTGGTACTAATCAAAGCAAAATTTTAGCTTGATGCGCCAAATGGCTTAGCAAAACAATACTTGTCGCATAGCAATACAAAAAAACTAGACGGGCTCGCGCTGAGATACTGTTGACATCTTTACGGTTTCTTTGCGGTCTTACCAGTTCATAAATGATTTTTATTGTCCACCGATTGTCTTACTAAAGTCAGATATGATTTCCAGATACAACCCTAGTCGGGGCCAAAAGTTTATCTTGTAAGATCTTGCAAGATTCTTCCAAAAAATTTAGTTCCCACAAGAAAAAAAAGCATTGACTGTTCTCACAGAGTTCCAAATAGTGTAGATAAAATGTAATCAAATTAATATTTTGCACTCAAAAGTTGCGTGTTATAAAATTTGAGAATCACAAGAACAATATTAATAATTTGCATGTTTATTTAAATATCATCTTGGTCCTTATTCCTGATTTTACTTTGCCACTTTCCCCAATTCTTTAAACAAAAAAATTGACAGAACTTCGAGTTTCAAAGCTGCAGAATTATTTACACTAAAGAAAATTCTTTCAATGTTTCCTGCTTTTTTGCTATGACTTGTTTTGAAAATGGTAGTAAGATTTTTCAGTTTTGCAAAGTTTTACCGAGGAATAGTTTCATTGATTTGTCGTCGAAGAAATTTAGAGGAATTTTTCTAGGAGAAAAAAACGGTTTAATAGCTTTATTAAAAGCACGCTTTGATCATAAATGATTTGCGGGTAACCACAAAAGTCTTAACATTTCCATAATTTTTATGAAACTTAGTACTTAAAAATACTCTAATTTTTGTAAGACAGCAGATTTGACATTTGCATGAAGATTAAGGGTTTTCAACCCGGAAGTGAAAAATATTAAGCAAGTTATCCTTTCGTTTTCTAGGGCGGGACATTATTGTTTATTTTTTGGCGTCGATTCATCAAGATTTCTTCATCTCGTCTTAAAATTAAACCCGGTCCCAAAAAAGTTACTCTTTTTTTTCTATGCACTTCACCGCTAGTTCTTACAAGGGCTAGCACTGCAAATCTTAACCTGCGTTTATTTTTACTCCTATGGACCTATAAATTTATTTGCTGTTGTTTAAATGCTTTCAATCAATATCTTTTAAATTCCTTGAGAAGTTTGACGCAACTTTGCACCTTTTGTCAATGATCTAATAAAACTGTTTTCAACTATCATGAATATCCTCAAGAATACCCTCAGGTTTCAAGAAAGCAGTTGTGCTTCAGTTTCATAAACAATTGCTAGCAATTGTCGGCCAATTTATATCCTACCATCTTTGAGTTATGTTCAAGGAATGTGTTGTTTTTCTAGAAAAACTCAATAATCTGTATGAAAAGCAGTTAGGCTTCCTATCTAACCGCTCGAAAATTGATTCAATGGCTAGCGTAGTTGAAACCATCAAAGGGAAAAGAATGAATGGAAAAAATTTAAGGCTATCGTTTTAAACCTTCAAAACTTTCGACACCGCAAACAGAGAAATTCTTTTATTTTAAAAAATGGAAGAACTTAGTTCCCGTAGTCCGGCTTTGGAGTCGTTTAAATCATATCTAACGGTTAGAAAAAACAATGTCTTTTATGGAACAATTTTTTTCTGAGGAGGTTGTGTAAGAAAATAGAGTTCCTCAAGGCTCGGTTTTAGGATGTTTCTTGATTTTATTGTACTTGAATGATTTAGTGGAAGCATGTAGATACTCCACACAGTTTGATGATGACACTTGCTTGGTTTTTCGAACACACTCCTGTTGTAAAGCCTGAACACATAAATAACATCCGTCGCTACACTCAGTAATGCTGGAAATCAACCACTCGAAAAGCTTCTTTATTAAGTTTTTTGAGACAAAAAAAATGGCAGACGACAAAATGGAGACTGCTTTTTAGAGAACTGTTGTTGTTTCAATTATTTGGTATGGATGAAATATTGAGTCTCAATTAACTTTTGAAGATCACATAAAGTTTGTTTGCAGAAAAACTGCACAAATTCATTGTTATTTAGGCACGATTAAGGAAGCCATGCAACCTTAAAGCCCTAATTTTTTTTAAAAGAAGTACCAATGTCCCAGTCTTTGAGTGTGGAGTTTTGATTTATGGATGCACAACACTGAGTTGTCTAAGACAATTACAAAAAAAAATCTACAAATAATTTCTTTTTAAAAAAATTTTGACTCAATGTGTGGCAATTATTTTCAGGTTGAAGCTTTTAATCGATAATGAGCTGCACTTGAAGCAATAACTCAAGTTTATCCTGAAGTGTTACCACAAAATTTTTGAAATTGTTGAAATGGATGAGATGTATTTCGCGTATTGTAACCATAGCTAAGGGACACGTTCAAAACTGCACAACTTGTTATTCCAAAATTATCGAAGAATAAGCTGACAATAATGTCACTTCAACATAGTTTTCGAGTTTCATTGAGCTTTCTGTTGCAGAATAAAGCCTTGGCAAATGGACGCGTAAAATTGAAAATCTTGTCAAACGTTTCCAATATAGTTTGATATTGGAGAACAGGTTATTCAAAGAATTTGTGGTCTAGTAGCCTATTTTTTTATTTTAATTTTCTCTCTCGGGGCTTTTCATAACGATTCAATAGCATCGACAAATGTCCACTCCTGTTAGTAATTTTTAATGATTGGATTTTGCTTAATTTGCTCAGTTGTTGTCAAATATATTGGAGAAATTCAATTCGTTCACTCATTCATGATGTTTTATTTGATGAAAAAACCAATATTTACCAAACAATTTGCCAAAATGTTCAACTAAATTTATTTTTTAAACATAATTATACCTGCGTGAATAAGAAAACGTTGAATGCTTCATTACCTTCTGCTAATTGATCTAAAAGTTCTACCACCAAAATGCTCATCTATCTTGCACCGTGATTATAACTAACAAGGTACAACATGCTCGTTTTATCAAAATCTAAATTGCTTAACCATTTTTTTAAAAATGCTTTCATTGAAGATTCAAATCAATTCTTGAGCTTAAGTATTCTTAGAGGTCATTTTAACTATATCCCCAGCGAAGATTGTGATGAAGCAGAGAAACAGAAGGGTGATGATGGTGTTTTCCCTTTTCATTAAGCGGCAAATACCTGACGATTCAGGCGATGATAAAATGTTTCAGAAATTAAAATATTTCAGTTGAACATCGATACTATCACGGGATACGTTATGGCTTTTTGATTCATTGTCTTCCTTATTTTAGCTTAGTCATATTTCACAAAGGGTACTTACCAATTGGAAATTAGTTTTCATTTTGCGGATGTTTGTTCATAGGAATTCTCTGGTATAATTCACATTTGATTCGATATTTCTAAGTTTCGATTATTCTCCTTCTTGATTTTTTTGTATGAGTTGCTTAGAACATTTCAATTTTGAAATTGCACTTTCAAATTGGACCAATTTTTCTTGAAATTCGACTAAAACGATATGCGAACCAGTTTTGTGACTTGCGTGTCACTATTACACAAAATTGTCTGCGTAAACATTGTCTGTTCCATAAATTTGCTTTGATTAGCCAGAGATTCTAATCAGAGTGATGTCAAGATCATTTTAAAGACATCCAGAGAGAGCGGCGGGTTAATAACATGAACTCTCCTAAAAGAAACTGGAGAGATCATTCCCATTCAGACAAAATGAAGCTAGCAATGACCAGACTTCAGCTCATTTTTACTGGTTTACCGTCTCCAATTTTTACCTCGATTAACGGCATCTAGGCAATAAGCAGCCATGAACAGCCATTAGCTCGCTTTTCATACTTTCTTGTTCGTTGCTCAATTTTTATACACCACACCTAATTTTAAACATGCTCATAGTCTTCTTGATCAAGCAATACCCCTAAAGACTCAGAACACCAATAAGTATTAATAACAATAGAAAAAAGATATTGTCAAACATTCTTAAACCTGCGAATCAGTTTTTGAACTTTGTAAAATTGTGTATCAAAATTATGAAAACCTTCAATTAACTTTTGCTACATTTTTGCATTTTTACAAGGTGACATCATTTGCGCTAAATATTGCATGCAGCTCGTTTGAATAGATTACATAGTTATTCGTTAAAAAAAATTGAACTGTTTTTCGTCTGTAATAACAACAGAAAAAATTAATAGAAAAATGATGAAAAATATTTGGAATACAAAAGACGGTTGAACATTTTTTGTGTAACGAATTGTGTTAAGTATATGAAGTACAAAAATATGTGGTCTGAAGCCAATTGATCAAAACAACTCTGATCGTATAGTAATGTACATGATATAAAAACGAGAACAAAATTTTGCCGCTGCTACCAAAAGTATAGGCGACATAAAACAAACAAACGAGAACAGAAAGAGATACAATAAACTGACAATTTTTGAAGAAAGTTGCTTGAAAAAGGATAAATTGTAATCGACATTTGTTAGTTCTGAACGCGTAGCGTACCACGAAGTTATTCTTGATACCATCAACAGATCAGGACAGACAGCATAGAAACAACAGATGACTATAAAATGAAAAGACATGAATTTTCAACAATTTTCTTTCGAAAAAGATCAACTGACAAAAAGGAGTAAATAAGACGAAAAAACTAGAGCTTCCAATTTTTAATTAAATCAACGAGAGACAGCTGACAAAGGCCACTAAAAACCTGAAAAACAAACAACAAATGCAGCTCAGATTAAAATGGACTTTTTATTACTCATTTTGGACTCATGAAAATACATTTCGCCATTGTGCCACTTCTAAAGAATAATAAAGTTAAGGAATATGGTCAACCAGTTTGTTGCCAATAAAAGGAAAGTTAATTCCAAAATAAGAGTAGAGCGAACGTTAGACATTCTGGCGATCTTCAATTTTTAACCGGTCCTTTGGTTTCAGATTAAAAAAATTACAAAAAAACCTTAGTAAAATGTATTTATGGCATCAAGCGAAATTGGTACGACGGTATTGCAGAAACATTATCTGATGTAATTGAACGCAGAAAAAACCTTTATACAGTTGAACATACGAACTTTTTAGACAAACTGAACAACATAGGATTTGAAGGTCGCATGCAAAGTGCAGAAGTTGCGTATTGCATACCACAAGGAACACTACAAGAGAACTTCTCTTTCTTGTGTATATAAGCCAAATAGACTATTTGTGCATCGAAAACTATTTCTGATTGTATGCTCACGGTCTTGTTGGTGAAAAAAAGACAATCTTTGAAACTGGCCGCTGATCCGTCCATTGAACACAAACGAATTTTGAACCACAAAAAGACCTAATTTATTGATCTGGAATCAAAACGAAATTCTCAACAGCAAAACATTTTAATAAGAGACAAAGGCTTCACACAGAAGTCAATACTGAATTATTAAGGCATAGAATTAGACGACAATTTTGATTTCGACGAATTTACAAAAATCCTTTTTTTTAAATGACTGAATTCACAGAATTACTCTTCCAGCTCAGATTGGTTTAACTAAAAAAAAAACTTTTATCAAACTACAAGTTGCATGTTCCGCTAGTTTTGATTTATGGTTTTTTGTATATGGACCACGCAACAAAACTAGTTTTGCTTTCAGAGTCAAAAATGAAAAAAAGAACACAAGAATTATATTTAATTAGCCAAAATCATTGCCCAGCTGCATGGAATAAGAACTCACTCATATTTACTCGATAAAAGCAATGCACAGTTATGAACTGGTTAAGAAATTAGCTAAAAATTATAAATGGAGAATGTCAAATAGATGTAAAAAAATGATTTATAGCATACGAGTTGCAAACAAACGAGTCTTTTCTGCTTGAAGACAATTGCTATTAACTTCTAGTTCTTTAAGTCGTTTTTCAATAAATCAAAAGCAATTTTTAAATTTGTGCTAGAATTCAGTGTATTGAAATAACGTCAATTTTATGCTAATTTATGATTTATGAATGTATGTGATAACTTTTATAATAATATGTGAACCATTAGAAATATTACTACAAGGATAATATTTGTTGAAAGTTTTGTTCTGTTGTTAAAGGCCCTCTCGTGAGCTCCGGAGAGCAGTACTTTTTTGTACCGTACTCCAATTATCAAGGCGAACGTTGTGAAAATAAACTAACCAATACTTCTTGTACAATTTTATTTAGACAAATAAAAACCTAAGTTTCATCCAAATTAGGGGTAAACCTGTCCATGATAAAGCAAAGGCTGATTAAAGGTGAGAAATTTGGTTGTCAATGATAGCACTCGGACATTATGCAAACTTAAATTATGGAGTTCACATGAGAAATAAAGACTCTCTTTATTTACCATTTTAACCCACCTTTGCTTTTTTTATGGTCTACAATCATCGCTCACACTTCAACCCGGGCAAAGGGGTTTACTTTATAGATGCGGAACATTCAACCTTCTAGCATGGCGCATTTGTTTCAGGTGCGACGATTCTGTCTATCTTCCCTAGCCACAGACGCAACGTGCACTGTGTCCTGTTCCTGATAGGGGTGGTGGGGTGTCTGCTGGGCATATTCGCAATCACCCAGTCTGTTCACACCCCACTCCTTCTCATCTCGTTCACCCTTATTGGTAAGTCACGCATCGATCTATTATGTTCGCTGAAAATGATCCTAGGAAATAAGTTTCCAATTGAGCGTTTCTGAATGGGTTTCTCTTGAATAATCTATTCCTGTATAGTGATTCAAATCTTGCAAGAATCTTGCAGGAAGATTAAAAAAAGATTCTCGCGAGAGATGAATCTGGCTAGATATCCCGGGTTGATCACCATAAACCTGTAACAGTGTCCACTTGTGAATATGTGTTCTGACGCTCTAAGTATGTTTTGAGCTAGATGCAGTACCTTTTTTACAAATTTAATTCACAAAAATCCGACCGGGATTCAAAATCTTGCAAGAATGTTATAAAATGAAAGTATTCCCTGAACAAATTTTTGCCTGATTCATTTAAGATTATAAATTCTGCGATCACCGGGACGACCTATAGGTCGCTAGTCAGTCTTAGTGCTGATACTTTTCTGTAAAATTTGTTTATTATCTCCGGAAATGCATGGTTAATTGGAAAACTTGATCTGTTTTCTTTCGCTCGTGAACAAAAATTTGTTTTTAAATTCTGTGCAGAGTCAATAGCCTTTTTGCATTGGTCGCGTATGCTTCTAAGAGTCGACATTAACCATTGCAATTTATGTATACACAATTATAATTTTGTGTGAAATACTTGTTAACCGACTATTTATTCTGTAGCAATCTTTACAAGCGGTAACATCAAAAAAGCTTTTTCAGAAAAGGAATTGACCGTTTTTGACCAGTAATTTCACTGGAAAATTCTCAAAACTCTTTGCTTTTCTAACTGGTACAATCATTTTTCCGGTAGAATTGACCA
Organism: Convolutriloba macropyga; assembly: GCF_964194025.1. Lineage (NCBI taxonomy): Eukaryota > Metazoa > Xenacoelomorpha > Acoela > Convolutidae > Convolutriloba > Convolutriloba macropyga. The sequence continues at coordinate 13,335,613 of NC_134471.1, read as the reverse complement.
ATTTTGAACTTGAATTTTTTTAAGAAATGAAACAGCGTTTTCTAAATATAATATAATTACCATTTTTGACCAGTTTTTCTAATAGGAAAAGGACCGCTTTTTTGGGAGTTATTTCATTACTTTCAAACGGTCTTGACACTAATCATGCCTCACAACGTTGCATGATTATAATTTTTTTCACGAGATATGAGGTCCATAATTCGCGTTACTTCCATTGTTTTCAAATCTAAGAAAATGATCTAAGATGAAGAAAAACGGAAAACAATATTATTGTTTTTCTCGCATAAATCATTGAGTGAATAAATCAGTATTCTAACTAAAATCAGATTTTAACTGAGATCAGTTTTAGGATGTCTCTGGCTACAAAATTCAGGAAAACTGTGTCAACGTATGCCAAAATGTTGAGTTCATTTTGTGTATTACAATATGCTTACAAAAGCGATTTGGAGCTATATTTTTGGAGTCATTGTATGTTTGTTTTTCCTAATTTAGAACTCTAAAAAATAGGAACACTAAATTTTCTGCAAAAATCGTTTTCATTTTTGAAAATATTAAAGTAATATTAAAAATAAAAAAAGGGATTCGTTTCGCAAAAAAAAACATCTCCCGACTTTGTTTCATCTTTGCGTACCCAGAACTGATAGAGAAGAATACTGTTAAAATTACACGATTCCTGGTATTAGTAAGAAGGATATTTGTACCCAACAATCCCAAAACCTTTTCAAAAAACGTCTGCACTGAAATGGTTCCAGTAAAGCAACCAATTGACTTCCAGCTCTAGTTTTTTTTGACAAGGTACATCAACAAAATTCAGCAGAGAAACAAAATACATCTTTATTGAATGATTTTGCCCAATCAAATTGTTGAAATTAAGTTCATCTCAAAAATTTGGAACAGTCACATTTTATTGACACAAAGCCCAAATTTTCGAAAAAGTGTTTGAAATTTTGTAAACGCTCTGACTATCCAATTAAAACTTTAACTATCCTACTAGTGGTATAACCGTCCTTACAAGTTTGATTGATTAAAATCTGATAGGAATTCAAAATCTTGCAAGAAGGTTAATAATGAAAGTATATTTTTGTTGTTCTAAGTAATTGTTTCCTTGATTCTTGCTAGATGACCAATTCTGAGCTCAACAGGGCCGACTTCTAGGCTGCTTATCAGTATTAGTTTTTTTGTGAATTCCGTATATTACATCGATTACCTTGAAGTAGACGGTTTATTGGAAAATTTGATCAGTTGTCCTTCAGCTGTGAACAAAAACTTGTTCTTCAACTCTGCAAAAAATCAATAGCGTTTTCGCCTTGGTTATGTACGCTTCTAAGTGGTGACAGTACCCATTATTATTTTTGTTAACACCATTATAATTGTGTCAAATACTTTTTTAAACGTTTTATTCTTTGACAGCTTTTTCAGGAGGAAAAAGAAGATTATCACATAAGTAATGACCGCTTTTGACCGGTATTTTTAGGGCGAAATTTTCCGAATCCCTTTCCTCTTTCCTGTCTCCGTATAATAAATTGCTAACCTTTTTTCAATTGGGGGAACTGATCATTTCTTATCTTTAATTTTAGAAATTGATCAGCGTTCTGCAAATCTAAAAATTGGAAAGGGACTGCACTTTTGGAAGTTATTTTGTTACTTTCAAATGGACTGGACAATAATCTTTCCGCACAACGTTGCATTATTATAGTATTTTCACAAGATATGAGGACCATAGATGGAGTTACTCCCATTTTTTTTATCTAAAAAAAGATCTAAGATAAAGAAAAACGATTTTATGATTTTTCACGAAAAAAATCATTGCATGAATAAATGTGTATTTTAAATAAGATCAATATCAGGTTGCTCCTGGCTACAAATTTCAAGTAAAACCGCGTCAACATATGCCTATACCATGACGTTCATTTTTTTAGTACAAAATGCTTACAAAAACGCTTAAAACCTTCGTTTTTGGAGTAATTGTATGTTTCTTTTCTACTTTAGTACGAAGAATAGATAAAGGGCACAAAAATTGGGGCAACAATCTTAGCTTAATAATATTAACAATAAAAAGGTGGGATTTGTTTCCAAAATTAAACATTTTTACATTAATTTGAAAATAGTGCTGCGAAAAAATTAAATCTCCATCCTTTGTTTCATCGTTGCTTATCCAAAATGTGAGAGAAGAATCCTGTAAAAATTACATGATTCCGTGTTTCGGTAAGAAAGATATTTTTACTTGAGAATCCCAAAACTGTTTCAAAAAACGTCTGCACTGAAACGGTTCCAGTAGAGCAATCAATTGACTTCCAGCTCTAGCTTTTTTGACAAACTACATCAACAAAATTCAGCAGAGAAACAAAACACAGCTTTTTTGAATGAATTTGCCCAATCGAATTCTTGAAATCAAGGTCATCTCAAAATACTGAAACAGTCACATTTTAGTGACGCAAATCGCAAATTTTTTAATATGTGTTTAAAATTTTGTAATTAAACTTAATTAGAAGATTTTGTTTTTTTTGCTGATTCCCGACCACATTAATAAAATTGATTTTTTTTTACTTTTTTTGGTTTTTCGCAACTTGAATGTTTTCAAAAATTGTTGCAGCCGAAAACTATGAAAACAATTCTTCTGAAAATTCTGCCTGAAGTCTCATATTAGTCGAGGTTTTGCAGCGATCTCTTTTTTGTGTTTTCTAGAATCTGCTGTATGAAAATTGCCTGTTGTGAGAACTATGAAGTAGCCCTGTCATGAAAATTCATCAAGTTTCGCTTAATTAAGATTTGCAAATGAAAAATTTTTCTTTAGTTTTTGATAGTTAATTTAATTGAATGGTTTGTTTCCATTGAAAAATTTGGCGCAACACTATTACATTTTTCTCAAACTACTGGAAATTTTTTTTCTTTTAAATTTTGTGGCATGATATAAACATATGATATCCAAGTGTTCTAAATTTATTTAACGGAGTTATAAGATAAAGCTCTTGGATTCTGTTGAATTATTGTTCTGTATTTATTTTGCCCTCTTTTCGTAACCAAGTTTTTCATGGACAAATCTTTTTTCATCTATTTCAAACTGAGCAGTTATACGCTCAAGGCTTTACATGATCACGTATGAAAAAAGATTTGGACATTCGGTTTTTTGTTTTTAACAATTCGAAATAAGGTTGAAAAACAAAAAAATGTATCAATTTCAAGAAAATTTCATTTTTCCAATAAAGTCATCATTAGGTACTGATGATCCATGCTAGTCTACAGTTTAAACTCAACGCCAAACTCCACGCCAAATATAGGCTAAATTTCAGGCTAAACGCCACCTCTTCAAAAATTGTTTCAATTTAGTTATCGGAAATATTTTTTGACATCTAGATATTTTTCAAACTTTTGACACAGTATGCCATCTGAAATTCTGCTGTTTTTTAATTATTGTCTTTTATATTGTTCACTTCATAGTCCAGAAGCATCTCAGTGAATAACATGTTTGTTTTTAAGAAGTGTGATCAAATTGAGGTGCTTTGCGCGTTTTTACATTGGTAAAAGATCTTCTCTACCAAAAAATGCATAATTAGCCATTACAATTAGTGACAGACGCTCTTAAGGGTGTAAAAAATGAAATAATTGTTACGACATCCGACTATGGGAGGTCGAAGGACCCTAGTGCATTATTAGTTCGTAAATCTGAAAAGTTTTGCCTCCATTGCTGGTTTGCCTCCAAATTTGCCTCCAAAAGTTTTGCCTCCAAATTTTTACTTTGTGAGGAGGAAATGTCAGAATTTAATTAACACAATATCAAGTTGCATTCAATCAGATTTACATATCAAAACTGAAGCTAAGAGATTTTGTCAACTGATGATTTTAACTCGAGAAATATATATATATATATATATATATATATATATATATATATATAATCTTTTCTAGTCTTTTGGACTTTTAAGTGAATACGAACTCTTCCAAGATAAATAATTGGTCATTTTAAAAAAATATTTGCAGGTGCTGGAATTATTTTTGAGTACCTAAGTTACTCTATCAATATTATGGTTCAATAAGTGATGTTCTTTTATTGTTATCTCAATAACTTATTTTCTGTTGTTTTTATTACCATATCAGAAGCAGTTAAGGATAGCGCAACCACTACTTTCTTCAATTGCGTATTTGTATTTGTGTGTTATTAAGAGTAAATAGGCAAACATGTATAGGTTAAAGCATGTCGAACAATTTTTGAGCACATAATTTTTGTAAATAGATTGGGCTCATTGGAACTGACCGCGACCTACATAAGCTTTTAGTGTTCAATTATAGTTTACCCAAAACTGAGTTTGAAGCTTTTCTAACGCTTAAATGATCCGTGGAATAAGTTAGCATTGAACTTTTGTTATTTTGTTTTGAAAAAAAAGAAAAGTATAATATTTGAAGCTAAAACTGGTTTTTTGTCAAGTATAAACTTGCTCTATAAGAATAATTTGGAAATCCAAAAGTTGTTAGAAAGTATATCCCAGGCTGCCATCTCAGAGCGAAAATCATTATGTCAAGAACGACCCGGGTTGACCTATCTTGGGTACCATATCCAAGATCCATATATGGTTCCATACAGGCCACACAAAAATTTCTTATATCATCTTGCTATGCTTGCCAAGAATTCCTTATAAGATTTTTATATGTCATCCAAGATTTCAAGTTTAATTTTTTTGTTCCAGGAGCACATTCAAACAACCCACACGACATTAAAACCTTTCCGGACATAATAACATTTTATGTGTATGGTCTTGTATATGTTTCCCAAGACACTGTGACCTTCATTTTTTTTCAAATGTCTTGATGAGCTGTTCTCCACTCAGAATGCAATGCATGGCTGCTTTAAGAGCTTTTTGAGCAAAGTTGTCTTTTTCTATGGTCAGCTATATGTTTGCCAAATTATCATAAACACCATATATGGCCGCATATGGTTGCCAAGAAAATTTTATGGTGGTCAACCCGGGGAACCTCGGGGCGTCATGAGTTCAAAATTAAACGGTCTAGAAACCTGAATGAGCGTACGAAGGTCTAGACATAGGCAACTTCAAACGCGAGAATAGTCTTGACGTAGACGATTTTGAACGCTCGGAAGTCTGAGTATCAGCAACATTGAACGTGTGCGTTTATGACCAGGCTATCGTTCGTTCACAATTGCCTGTGTCTACAATGTCGTACATTCGAAATCTTTAGCTAACTTTTTCCTAGGTAAGCCAGACTTTTCTTTTCACTTTTGATTCCACTTACAGCTTGAATATTCCATACCAAACTTGGTTCAATTTGAATAACTCGCACGTCTTGAGGCTTGGAAGGCATGAAACTCTGGAAACTTGTACCTTTGAAAACACAAAGGTTTGCCAAAGGTCTCTTGAACTCAAAAAGATTGCACGAATCTTCTTGAGCGCACAAAAGTCTGGTCATAAGTTTTTATATTCTGTCAGGGATCTAATAATGGGTATATAGTTTATGATTGAAAGTATATTAGCAACCAGTTCATGATCTATTCAGCCCTATCAATGATCAAATCATTTAGGCGGCACTAAATGTGGCAAATAAGAGTTCATAACCGAGAGAATGTAAATTAAAACAACTCTAAAAGAGTGATGTTTACCCGTGCGCTGATTTCCGTGAAAAAGTGCCGCTAGAAAAGCAATACTTCTAGAATTTCAGCGTGTTGGCTATTATTTTTAAACAACCTAAATCTAAAAGAAATACCTCTGACGGTTATCCTGAAAGAACTGGGCCGATTCATACAAGACAACGCATTATCTTGTACTGATTTCTGTCGGATTACTGAAAATTGTTGCCGAACTTGTGCTCAATTCACGAGTCCCTTTTGAAATATTTTCTTTGTTTTTTGTTCGTACCTTGTCTCTTTGGTGTTTACTTTTGTTTTTAAACAGTTTTTACTAATATTCTGGCGAGTCTAATAAAGAGTTCTGAGTTTCTTCAGCAAAAATATCTATCTGTATTTCCTTATCCATAAAAACATCTTGTAAGAATCGATGGTTCTAATTGCCGGATCGGCTACTCAACTGTTTACTTTTGGTGAATTATTTTTTAAGGAAAGATTTATTTTTTCGCTTAACCACATACTATTTCGAATGAAACAAGGCGACTCGGTTATGTGCGATCGCACATAAGGTTGCGACCCCGCTCATGCACAATTTTGGCATGATTGTCTACCAAATGAGGAACATAGAAAAACTCAGAAATTCAAGTACGTTTAAAAAAATTGGTGTATGAAAGAAAACATTGCCTCGAAAGCAATTAACTCAGTGGTGGAGTAAAAATGGTGCATTAGATTGATAGTATGTGCAAAAATTAAGAAAGCGAGTCAAGACGAACAGCAAAATCAAACAACAACAGCAAAAATTCATTACATCAAAAACTTCATATCCGGTTTAAAAAACAAAATTTTATAACAAAGTCAAAATAGCGTAAGATAAAACTGATATTAATCAAAATAACTTGTAATTCACCAGAAAAGATATGGGAGAAGTCAATTAAAAGGCTTGGTAACAATTAGACAATAAACAACAAAAACAGTAAAGTTGAAAAATTCGCTTAATTTTTTTAAATCAATTAATTTCAAAGTAATGAAAACCATTAGAAATCAATGAAAATATCCCATAGGTGAACAATAACCAATGCTTCTATAGAAGGGATTAAGCATTGTTGATATTCAACTTTTTATGCGGTTACAAAAAGAACAACAAATAGACAACAAACAAAAAATCAATTAAAACTTGGCAGAAAAAGCTTTCGAAACCGTAAAGCCATTCCATCAAAATATGTTCCATTACACTTTTTGCGAGCACCAATACTGTATTATGTGACCTCTCATAAATGATGCTAAATAGCAAGTAGACAAAAATGAAAAAAATGCGAAATTAAGTAACACTTTAATTTTTTTTCGAAAAAAAAATTTCAAAGACATGAACGCCATTTATTGCAGACCGAAATAAAAAAGTTTTTGTCTATTCTTCCAAAGGAAGCCCTTGAGAATTGCAATTATCCAGAATATGTCTTACGTCTGCAAAAAGAACGTCAAACATGACAAAAATCAAAAATTAGTTTACTTTATTTTCCGTGTCGAAGCCAGTTAAGTCAATGAATTCTTACAAAATATTAGGTTGTGTGACACCAATCTCTTCTGAAACCTTCCTTTGCAACAAATTTGACACATTTAGCGTGTAATTAACGAGACTAGATAACAAACAGACAATAAAAGGAGCAGAATTGCGAAGTTTAAAAGTGTTGTTTTTTTTAAGATTGGAAAACAATTGTTCGAGTCATGAAAGCCATCAGCTATCTACCAATATCAGAATATTGGCTAATCAATTCTTCTATCAAATACCAATGAAACCAGCTCAATGAACAGGAAATTTCATACGACTAAAAAGACACAGGAAAACCGACAGTTAACGAAAAAAATTAAAAAAAAATTCAAATAAGTTCTTCGAGAAAGTAGTGTCGAAGACTTTAAAATCATAATCTATATCTTCAAGGATTTTAAGATTATCAATTTTGTCTTATTTTTAAAGTCAATAATTTTACATGTGAACTGTTAATAACGTGATAATGTGACAAAACTAGAAAACGTGAAAAATGGGCAAAAACATTTAAGTTAAAAAAGAATGTGAATTCTAGTAGTATCAAAGCCAGAAAATCATAACTTAAGGCGTAAAACCGCAATAGACATTGAATTTCATTTCAACAGAAAGAAAAAGCATTCTCTCATTGCAGGCAATAAGCTACAAGTTGACCAAATTAAGAGAAAAATGGAGCTAAATTTCAATAAGTCATTATTTACTTAAAAAATAAAATACATTTAAAAGTATTTTAAAAGGACCATAAAAGGACCAGAAGCTTTAAAGTAATGAACTATATGCAAAAATGTGGAGCTAATTTGGAAGCCAATTGGATCTATCATTAGTGAGCTTTAGTTTGAAATGTTCTGTTATTTAATTAATGTAGAAAAGGTCAAATTTTTTTAATAAAAAAGATCGACAGTTTACAATCCGAAATAAATTTGGATTATTCCATTTCAAGATTCGTCCAAACTAGCCCTGCTAATGCTATTTGGTCGTAAGGAACACTTAATTATTCGAATGTTATAGATATTGATATTTTGTTAGTTAAAAAATCAAAAATAAATGCTGCGTTTTTGATAATCAACGAATAAATTTAGCAAAAAACGGCAAAGTTTTTATTACAGAGCATTTTCAGCAGAATTTGAAGGAAAAAAGCCCCTTTTTGAGTCCATAAAGATTTTGTTAGTGGTGTTTGGGTCTGTAATTCCTGTAATATTAATCAAACTGGACTAAAAAAAACTTAATTCGTGCTGTTTTTGATGAAATTTTTAATTTTGAAATATTTAGCCAGCTTTTTTCGACAAAAAAATAAAAAAAAGTAACTTACAATGTTTTTTTCTCTTTACAAATAAAGATCAACAACTTTTTTATTAAAAAAAATAACAAATTTAAGCAAAATTGGCAAAGTTTTATTCAAAAATTCCGGAAAATGTGAATAAAATCTCACCGGAATTCACTCTATTTTCTCAAAATTCAAACCTCGATAACTTCCTGTAAAAAACGAAAATTAAAAAAATCTTTTTAATTCCATATTCTACGCTGGACAAGCTTTCTGGTGATACCAGTCTCAACTCTCTACGACGAATATATCGATCGGCCAAAATTCACGGAACAAAAAAAACCATTTGAGTATATAGTTCCTTCCCCCTCAAGAGGGGTCGGAACAATAAGAAATCAGGGTTAGTATAATAATGGGAATGATGAAATCAATACGGGAATCTGAATGCTTGATATCTTTGAGTAATAGTTGTTTCCAAAGGGATAAAGATGCAAAGAATTAGAAGAATAACAATCGTACTTCCAGCGGCTAAAATCCCAAGCACAGCTTTCATCCATTAATGTTCTGATGTTAACAGAAAATTGAGCAGAACTGTTTATTTTTATGCAGTTTTACTTAAATCTTTCTCTACGTCTAATGATTTCCAACGATCTGAAACTTTTCTGTCAACCAAGACGTGCTTGATGTCTTATCCACTTTGAAAAACTTAAATTGTGGTAAAAATATTGTACAATCTGTGTTTTTATGCAGTATAGACCTCTTTCGAAAAATAGTTGCTATTTTTTGGTTCTTAGATTGTTCTCGTAAAAACGCATTCTATCACTAAAGATGACTTTGAAATACGCTAATGTATAGCTTTTATGTGAAAAAAGTTTTATGGTTCTCTGGGTGGGATCGTGGGAATTAAGTTCGACAGTACATCGTCTTGGGGTGTCATCTAATGTCTTTATATACCTGGTCTGGCATATAATTCCCTCCCGGTACTTGGAATTAATAAACTCGGGGTTACTCAACTATAATTGTTTCTGAACTATAACTTGTTAGCACGAATCAAAAACGACATGTTCCATAACAACAACGTAGTATTTCGAATTCGAACCATACCGAATGAGTACTCAGAATGATGAAACTCTCAATTTCGAATACCTAAACAAGCCCAAACGGCGGGAGCTGGGAAGCCAAACCTCTATATTTTCTTTGACGACGTTAATAACGTGATAATGTGACAAAACTAGAAAACGTGAAAAATGGGCAAAAACATTTAAGTTAAAAGAGAATGTGAATTCTAGTAGTATCAAAGCCAGAAAATCATAACTTAAGGCGTAAAACCGCAATAGACATTGAATTTGATTTCAACAGAAAGAAAAAGCATTCTCTCATTGCAGGCAATAAGCTACAAGTTGACCAAATTAAGAGAAAAATGGAGCTAAATTTCAATAAGTCATTATTTACTTAAAAAATAAAATACATTTAAAAGTATTTTAAAAGGACCATAAAAGGACCAGAAGCTTTAAAGTAATGAACTATATGCAAAAATGTGGAGCTAATTTGGAAGCCAATTGGATCTATCATTAGTGAGCTTTAGTTTGAAATGTTCTGTTATTTAATTAATGTAGAAAAGGTCAAATTTTTTTAATAAAAAAGATCGACAGTTTACAATCCGAAATAAATTTGGATTATTCCATTTCAAGATTCTTCCAAACTAGCCCTGCTAATGCTATTTGGTCGTAAGGAACACTTAATTATTCGAATGTTATAGATATTGATATTTTGTTAGTTAAAAAATCAAAAATAAATGCTGCGTTTTTGAAAATCAACGAATAAATTTAGCAAAAAACGGCAAAGTTTTTATTACAGAGCATTTTCAGCAGAATTTGAAGGAAAAAAGCCCCTTTTTGAGTCCATAAAGATTGTGTTAGTGGTGTTTGGGTCTGTAATTCCTGTAATATTAATCAAACTGGACTAAAAAAAACTTAATTCGTGCTGTTTTTGATGAAAAAGTTTTAATTTTGAAATATTTAGCCAGCTTTTTTCGACAAAAAAAAATAAAAAAAAGTAACTTACAATGTTTTTCTCTTTACAAATAAAGATCAACAACTTTTTTATTAAAAAAATAACAAATTTAAGCAAAATTGGCAAAGTTTTATTCAAAAATTCCGGAAAATGTGAATAAAATCTCACCGGAATTCACTCTATTTTCTCAAAATTCAAACCTCGATAACTTCCTGTAAAAAACGAAAATTAAAAAAATCTTTTTAATTCCATATTCTACGCTGGACAAGCTTTCTGGTGATACCAGTCTCAACTCTCCACGACGAATATATCGATCGGCCAAAATTCACGGAACAAAAAAAAACCCATTTGAGTATATAGTTCCTTCCCCCTCAAGAGGGGTCGGAACAATAAGAAATCAGGGTTAGTATAATAATGGGAATGATGAAATCAATACGGGAATCTGAGTGCTTGATATCTTTGAGTAATAGTTGTTTCCAAAGGGATAAAGATGCAAAGAATTAGAAGAATAACAATCGTACTTCCAGCGGCTAAAATCCCAAGCACAGCTTTCATCCATTAATGTTCTGATGTTAACAGAAAATTGAGCAGAACTGTTTATTTTTATGCAGTTTTACTTAAATCTTTCTCTACGTCTAATGATTTCCAACGATCTGAAACTTTTCTGTCAACCAAGACGTGCTTGATGTCTTATCCACTTTGAAAAACTTAAATTGTGGTAAAAATATTGTACAATCTGTGTTTTTATGCAGTATAGACCTCTTTCGAAAAATAGTTGCTATTTTTTGGTTCTTAGATTGTTCTCGTAAAAACGCATTCTATCACTAAAGATGACTTTGAAATACGCTAATGTATAGCTTTTATGTGAAAAAAGTTTTATGGTTCTCTGGGTGGGATCGTGGGAATTAAGTTCGACAGTACATTGTCTTGGGGTGTCATCTAATGTCTTTATATACATGGTCTGGCATATAATTCCCTCCCGGTACTTGGAATCAATAAACTCGGGGTTACTCAACTATAATTGTTTCTGAACTATAACTTGGTAACACGAATCAAAAACGACATGTTCCATAACAACAACGTAGTATTTCGAATTCGAACCATACCGAATGAGTACTCAGAATGATGAAACTCTCAATTTCGAATACCTAAACAAGCCCAAACGGCGGGAGCTGGGAAGCCAAACCTCTATATTTTCTTTGACGACAAATCTCAGCACGCCACTGAGCTTCAATCGGAGTTTGTAACAGAAGCAAAATGTTTTTTTTTTAAAATTTTTTTACTCTTTATGGTTTCACAATGAAATTAATCTTTGTGATAATAGCGTATGGATGGGCTAGATTCTATGAAAATGCGGGGATCCGGAATAAGAAAAAGAAAAGAGTCAGCAAAATGTGGTGTGACGAGCACTATTAGTTTTATTAACAGCTCAAAGAGGAAATGACGAACAGATAAAGAAGGATCATTATAAATAAAATTCCCCCTAGTTAGTCCAAAAGACCACACAAAAGCAACGCAATAAATCCTCCGTACGTTTAGTTTTCCATGTAAGAAATCGTTGGTATGCTCCTTTGTTCGGTATGTTCAGCTTCAATGGGAAAAAATCTTTGGTATGTTTGGTTTCTTAGATATGGCCTGAGTGGTTATAAAACGTTAAATAACCGTCGGTGTATTTGATTTCTCAGAATCAGTATAGTTTCTCAGACCTAATATGTTCGGTTGCAAAGTTAGAATAATCGTCGGTTTGTTCAGTTGCTTAGAATTGATATATTCGGTTTCAAACGTAAAAAATCGTTTGTTTTGTTTTTCATATAGTAAGAGATCATCGGTTTTTGCATGCAAAATTTGAATACGTTCTTGAAAATTTAGTAAAAATTTATGATAACCTTCCATTCGCAACGGTTTCAAGCATGTCTATTGAACTGAAATTTATCAAAAATTAAGCTTTCCAATCGAAAGTTTATTGAGTTCCTTCCTTACCTGATTTATAAATCTGGTCGAAAAATATGCATCTTTTTTGTTATTCAAGTTAGAAAATAACAGATAGGCTGAACATTAATAGGGAATCGGTCCATTAAATCATACTCACTGGGTTTTGATATGATCATGGGAAACAAAATAAATAAGTCAATACTTATGATTTTATGATTTCCTGTGGTTTGAATCCGACGGCACCGAAAATTGCTCACTGTTAGGACCAAACAAGCTGACGTTAACAAACCGAACATACCGATATTTACACTCTAATGACGTTTAATTAGCCTGAAAATTGCCTGGAAAAGGGACTTGAAAATTTTAGTTTTTTCTTTTGGTTTGGGTCTTTTTAATCGAATATCACCTAAAAAATTTCAATTTTCTCACCTATTTTGAAATTTAAAAATAATGGTTGACTTTTTTCTCATAATAATAACCATAAATGTTCCATAGACAGACCTCCTTGTTTGTTCTTTCTTCTGGTTTTCTCTCGATATTTTCTAAATCATTTCAAACAACCTTTTTTGCGGACAAAAAGCAACGGGGCCAAAGATTGGTTTCGTTATAACAAATAAACAGCATTTTTGAGAAAAGTGAGGAAGACAAAACATCTATTCAAATGTTCATTCTCATTTTTTTCCTAACAGTTTCCTTTTCTAAACACGAGGCTAATATCATGTCCCGAGAAGGCCATACAGTGTCAGAAGTTTGCCTAATGTGGCCTTTTCCGGATAAGTTCAATATTTTGTTTTTTAATTTCCAACTATTTCAATTTCATAATTTGATCGTTCAACTTTTTTCTTCATTTTCAGACTTTCAAGATAAATCCGAATTTTTGCATAAAACTTTTTATTTGTTTTTTTAAAACGCGTTGTTTAATTCTGGTCCCACTATCTTAACCGAAGATACTCTATTGAAAAGAAACAACAAATTTGGGTTGTTGTGACAAGGTTTTAACAAAATCAAAAATTTGAGTGGATGCAGTTTTCAGCGTAAGCCCTTATTTCAGGTAACTACACCTCAATCAGTTTATGTAAAAAATACCTGAACAACAGTTGGGGTGCCTTTGACCTGAAGCTGAAATTACCTGAACAGAGTTGAGGCAAATTTGCAAATTTGCTTGAACTTTTGTAGTGTAAATCTTATGTTTGAAACCAAACATGCCATATTTAAAAACCGACGATTCTTTACGTTTGGAAACAAAAAATGCAGGCGATAGCTAGGAAAAAACGTACGGACTTTCGTCTTTTTGTCTAATTAACCTAAGACTTCATTATATTTACATACGGCCATTTGTGAACTGGGCATATCATTAACAAAGGAGCAGATTTCAATTATAAACTACAGACGTTCATACTTAGGTACGTGAAAAAAGAAACAAGTTTCGTTTTTAAATTCCTATTATCCTTCTATAGCATCAAGCTCTTGTTCCGTCGAACGATTTGGCGTGTTTTCTGATGAGTTGAAGCACCCGATGATTTCTTTATTGAGAATTGTAAATTTTGGAGCTTTCAATAGTTCGTTTTATTTTCTATATTTTAGTGAAATACCCGTCGATTTTAAGAAGAGCGCAGATTTTTTTGGTAATCAAATTGGCGTGTTTTGACTAACCCTATGCTCTATATTGATGGTTGCTAAAGAACATCAGACGATTACAAAAATGGTACATACAGCACCCGATTATCTTTAATTGGCGGAACTAGCAATTGTGGATTTTCGCAAAGAACCGCAACTGGGATTATTGTTCCGACCCCTCTTGAGGGGGAGGAACTATATACTCAAATGGGTTTTTTTGCTCAGTCAATTTTGGCCGATCGATATATTCATCGTAGAGAGTTGAGACTAGTATCATTAGAAAACTTGTCCAGCGTAGAATATAGAATTAAAAAGTTTTTTTGGAACTTCGTTTCTTACAGGGAGATATCAAGGTTTAAACTTTCGAGAAAACAGAGTGAATTCTGTTGATTTTATTCACCTTTTTTTATCGGAATTTTTGATTAAATTTCGCCAAATTTGCTAAAATTTAATAAAGTATTTCAAGAAATTGTTGATAATTTTATATTCAAAGACAAAACATTTTGTCGGCTATTTTTATTGAATCTTTTTTGTCACAAATCCCGGCTAAATATTTCACAAAATTCAGACTTTTTCATCGAAAACAGCGCGAAATAAGTTTCTTTAGTCCACTCTGATTAAATTGGCAGGAAGTTAACACCCAAACACCTCTAACACAATGTTTGTAGACTGAGAGGGGGCTAATTCTATTTGAACTTTCGTTGAGAGTGCTCTGAAATAAAAACTTTGTCGTTTTTTGCTAACTTTAATCGTTGATTATCAAAAACGCAGCATTTATTTTTGATTTTTTAAATAACAGAATATCTATATCTATGACATTCGAATAATTAAAAATTAGTGGACAATCAGCATCAGCTGGACTAGTTTTGTACCATTCTTGGACCACTACAACCCGAAAATTATTCGGATTGTCATCAGTCGGTTTTTTATAAAAAATTTGATCTTTTTTTTTTAATTAAATAACAGAACATTTCAAATCACAGGTTACTAGTGATAGGTCCTATTGACTTCCTAATTAGCTTCAAATTATTTTATTTAGTTGATTGCTGGAGAGCTTATGGTCGTTTTGACTTTTAAAATATTTGATTTTTAAATAAAAAATGGCCTATTAAACTTTGCCTCCATTTTTCTCTTAATTTGGTCAAATTGTAGTTTCAGCAATCAAAGAGTGTTCCTGTTTCCTACTGAATTCAAATTTATTCTCTATTAGGGTTTTACGCTTTTTGTTATGGTTTTCTGCCTTTGATACTACTAGAATTCACATTTTTTTAAACTTTTTTGGTACTTCTCACAATTTCTAGTTATGTCACATTATCACGTTATTGACATTTCATATATCACATTATTGGCATTCAAAATAAAGACTAGTTGATAATATTAAAATCCCTACAGATATAGATTTTGGCTCTTTACCGCTTCGACATTACATTCACGAAGAAATTAATTGTTTTTTTTTTTAATTTTGTCTTTAACTGTCGTTTTTACCTTGTCTTTTTTGGTCGTATTCATTTTCCTGTACAATGACCTGTTTTGATTGGCTTTTCATGCAAAAGTAGATGAGCCGATGTTCTGATAATAGAAGATAGTTGATGGCTTTCATGACTTTGAAAACAATTGTTTTCCAAAGTGAGAAAAAATAACACTTTAACTTCGCGATATTGTTCCTTTTATTGTGTGTTTGTTACCTGGTCTCATTAATTAAAGGTTAAAGATGACCTTGTTTATGCCAAGCGAAGGTGTCAAAAGGGATTGGTGTCACAAAATCTAAAGTTTTTTAATGAATTCGTTATGACTTTACTGGCTTCGACACGGGTTTTTCACAAAAAAAAAGAAAATTAATATTTAATTTTCGTCATATTTGACTTTCTTTTTGTAGACGGAAGACATGTTATGAATAATTGCAGGTCTCAAGGGTTTCCTTTAGAAGAAAAAACGGACCTAATTAATTTTTCGAATTTGTAGTTAATGGCTTCCATGTCTTTGGAAAAAATTTTTTTTCGAAAAAACAGGTATTACATGATCTTGCCTTCTTTCTTTTTTGTCTAATTGTTACCTAGTTTCATTAACGAGTGATCACATAATACATATCAAGGGCAGGTGTCAAAAGGCATTGGTGTCACAAAATCTAATGTTTTTATATAATTCGTTATGACTTTACTGGCTTCCACACGGGTTTTTCACAAAAAAAAGTAAATGAGTTTTTGTTTTCTGTCATGTTTGACGTTCTTTTTGTAGACGTGAGACTTATTCTGGATAATGGCAGACCTCAAACGCTTCCTTGGGAAGAATCGACGAATCCCTTCAAATTTTTCATTTTGTGAGTAATGGCCTGCATGTCTTTGGAAATAAATTTTTTTGGAAAAAAAAACAAGTTTTATATATTTTTGCTTTTTTTCTTTTTTGTCTAAGTTTTACCTAGTTTCGTTAATGGCGGTTACATAATACATTATTGGTGTCCGACGAAGGTGCAATTGAACATATTTCGAGGGCTAAAGTATGGCTTTACGGCTTCGAAAGCACTTTCTGGCAAGTTTTTAACTTTTTGTTTGTTGTCTATTTGTTGTTCTTTCTGTAACTGCATATAATATTCAATACCGACAGTTCTTAATTCCCTTCTATTAAGCATAGGTAACTGTACACCTATGAGATATTTAATTGAAATCCTATGGCTTTTATTACCCTGAAATTAATTGTTTTTTTTTAAAATTCAGCGAATTTTCTAATTTAAAAGTTTCCGTTCTTTTTTGTCTAATTGTTACCCTGTCTTATTTTGAGCTGGTCAATAATCATTTTTTTTCTGGTTAAATACAAGCTTTTTTGTTTATTTTCAGTTTTATCTGATGCTATTTTGACTTTGTTACTAAGTTTTGTTTTTTAAAAAGGACTTAAACTTTTGATGTAATTAATGTTTGTTGTTGATGTTGTTGTTTGATTTTGCCCTTCATCTTCCCTCGCTTTCCTTTTATCGGCGTGTGTCATCAATATTAGGCATCATTTTTCACTCCACTGAGTCATTTGCTTTGGAGGCTATCGTTTCGTTCATACAATTTTTTTGAAAAAATATTTCAATTTTTGTTTTTTTTCTATCTGTTTCTCATTTGGTAGACAATTATGCCAAAATTGTGGATGAGCGGGGTCGGAACCTTATGTGCAACAGCTTATAACCGAGCCTCCTTGTTCCATATATAACTTGCACGGACTCTGATAAGAGCCAGATGTCTTGATGAAATTGACGTTGTGCGGTGTTCCGCCTTCAGTTAATATTGAATGTGTAGTGTTTCGTGGTGCTGTGGCCGGACGTCAGAGAAGCAAACTAGTCAGCTTGCTTCACTAACGCCAGTGTTGGCGGTGTTTCAAAAAAGACCCTTGAGTTATAGTTACTTCGGCAAAATATGCTTGGGCTACCCTTTGCCCACTGTTGTTCCTTGTCAACAGTTAAAATTTTCGTGAGATTTGCTTCACAAATCTTCTTTTGCTACAATGAAAAAGTCATCTATTTCCTAACCATTGAATTACATCTATACAATCAATATTATGACTTGGTTTTTTTGATGTTACAGTTTTTAGCATGTGTTTCTCCTGGTACGGACGTGAAGTACCGAATTTAGGGCCCCGAGCTCATCCTGCAAAATGAAAATGTTCTATCTTCAAAATCAATTCATTCCAGGAGCATTCAAATTGTCTGCTTACTTAGCGAAACTATTTGGGATCCGACCCATCCATTTAAATTTCCCAGCCCTGAAAACTGGAATTGTTTGCATTTTGGGTGAACAAAAGAAACGTTTCCTAACATATCCGCCTTAGATGGGCTATTTCTTGCTGCAACACATTCAGCTCCCAGGTCGAGTTGGTCAGAACGAAGTGACCCCTGATCAACTTTCTTCGAGCGCACACGTTTCCGGTGCGCTCGAATTACATGGTCTGGAAATAATTGTCTGGGACGGTATCATCGGAGGCAATTTCGTGCGCAACCACAACCTGGGCTTCTTTTTCATATTTTTAGCACACTTGCATATTTGAAATCACATCAATTTTCTACGTTATTTTTCTGAGCTTTCAACTCGATTTATTTTATTGTGAACTCATTGCAAGTTTGTGCCTAAATTGAGTATTTTGAATTAATATGTCCTCATTTTTGACTATGTCTCCATACACAACTGTCATTTTTTTTCGAAGTTTTAGCAAAGCCTGTTTTGAGCTGCTTAACTGATTGCGAATTAGCCATGGTACACCCAAACACCATTCATACTGCCGACAGAATCTTGTTGAACATTACAAACCCCGCTTTCTTGTAGTGGACCACGACAAACAGTAATATGACATAATTGACAATGAAGTAAAGTCGAGAGTAGGATTCAAATATAGTCTCAGCCGAGTCGCTTCGTTTCAACCGAACAAATTTTTCATTGTACCTTGTATGTGTCTCCTTCCAGTCGTAGAGGGAATCATCGCAATAGCTCTCTCTGTAAAAGCAGAAAAACTCATAACTCACAAATTCAAAATTGCTCTCTCTTATGGATTCAAGACGAGTCACAAAACGAGCAAATGTAGGGTTTTGTCTTAACCGGGCAATTAAATTTTTTTCTGGTTAAATAAAAGCTTTTTTGTTTAGTTTCAGTTTTATCTGACGCTATTTTGACTTGGTTATTAAGCTTTGTTTTTTCAATAAGGACTTAAATTTTTTGATGTAATTAGAGTTTGTTGTTGTTGTTTGATTTTGCCCTTCATCTTCCCTTGCTTTCTTAATATCGGCATATCTCATCATTCAAATGCACCATTTTTTACTCCCCTGAGTCGTTTGTTTTGAGGTTATCGTTTCGTTCATACACCCCTTTTTTGAAAAATTACTTCAATTTTTGAGTTTTTCTATCTGTTCCTCATTTGGTAAACAATTATGCCGAAATTGTGGTTGAGCTGGGTTGGAACTTTATGTGTGACCACACATTACCGAGTCTCCTTTGTCCATATATAACTTGCATGGACCCTGATAAGAGCAAAATGTCTTGATGAAATTTACGTTTTGCAGTGTTCCGCCTTCAGTTAATATTGAATGTGTAGTGTTGGTGGTGTTGTGGCCGGACGTCAGAGAAGCAAACTAATAAGCTTGCTTCACTGATGGTGTTGGTGGTGTT
Organism: Convolutriloba macropyga; assembly: GCF_964194025.1. Lineage (NCBI taxonomy): Eukaryota > Metazoa > Xenacoelomorpha > Acoela > Convolutidae > Convolutriloba > Convolutriloba macropyga. Next base: position 13,316,546 of record NC_134471.1, on the reverse strand, counting down.
TCAAAAAAGACCTAGAGTTGTAGTTACTTCGGCACAATATACCTGGGCTACCCTTTTGCCCACTGTTGTTCCTTGTCAACAGTTAAAACTTTCGTGAGATTTGCTTCACAATTCTTCTTTTGCTACCATGAAAAAGTCATCAATTTCCTAACCATTGAATTACATCTATAGAATGAACATCATGATTTGGTTTTATTGATGTTACAGTTTTTAGCACTTGCCTCTCTTGGGCACCAAAAATCAGAAAGTTGGCAGTCGATCTGTTGCTGTGGAAGTCTGTTTGAAGTCGCTCTTTGATGTCTCGTGTTCTCTTCTGCTCTTTTGTGTCTCTTGTGTAGCCGAATTGTATTTCTTACTTCAAATGCTGATGATTCTGTTGAAAACGTTGTATTGAGTTGTGTCCTCAATAAACGCTGATCATGAAGTTATGGACACGTCCATATCTACAAGTATCTCTGAAATGACCTTGATGTCTGCTGTTGGAGAATTTGTCGACTGCTGTTCAAAAAATGCTGCTGCTTTTGTTGAAGTAATTCCAGCTGAAGTGTTTCTTGTTGTCGTGAAATTTCTGTCGATGTCTTCCGTCGGTGTTGTCTGTAGATTTTTGCTGTGTACTGGTTGTCAATGTGCTGCTTGTAGTGTTATATGGAAGTTGTATACTGGACAGTTGAATCGCTTTTTGTGCTGATTGTGTTTGACTGCTTACAGTTGTAGTTGTTCTGAATCAACATTTATATTGGCTGATTGGCGAATGTCAAATACTGAACGATTTCTGAAAATATTGTTGTTGCTCGTGAACTCATTGAAAGATGCTGGTTGACAAACTGACGCTCCCCGTGTTCCCTGCCTTCCTAAACCTACCACTACCTTGTACCTATTGCCTACATTTTACCTGTTTTTTTTCCAAATTAGAGTTTGTCGGAATACCAAATGTTTTAAATTAGTTTTTACCTCTGCTGTTAGGTTCTACCTAAGCTGATTAGTGTCATCTATGTATTCAAAAAACAGTTATCCTGTTGGTTCAACTACCTGCTGTTTTGCAAAAAGCTAATTGATAGTGAATTTGAATTTCCAAACCTACCTAGTGTCTATCCAGAATTTGTCTTCCTGTTAAACCTACCTACCTACCTAAAATTATTCCATTTGAAAATATTTTCTAATGTACGCTAAGTTTTGCTAATTTGAGTGTCCTGGTGATTTTCTAATTGAAATCCCTAATTGTACCTGAATGATACTTGAAAGTCCCTTCGATTTTCTAACACATCGAAATGAACTTTAAAAATTTCATTTTTCACTTTACCCTAATCCCAAAAATTAAATCAAGTTTGCTTCAGATTGTGTTTAAATTAATGTTCCCTATTTGCTATTGATGACCTTTATGTTCATTTGTCGTTAACTAAACTAAGTTTAATAGCTGGTTAAACAAAATCCCTTCTTGATGTTTTAACCAAGCAAGACCTTACCACATTATCTTTACCTTTGTTTACTTTTTGTACACTACCTACCGGCCAAATACCCCTGGGTGTGTTGTTTTCTAGTATCCATACCATGTCCCCTACTTCTATTCTGTCTACTGTTGAATGCCCATTTCGACGTTTTCTGAGTGTTGGGAGATATTCCATTAAAAGGCGTGTCCAGAATTCGTTCATGATACTGTGACATTGTTTCATAGTTCTCCTGTTCCTCTGTCGTTGCTGCTAATTGTAATGTCTGACGGCAGTCCTGTTGTCAATTTTGTCAAAAAATGTCCTGGTGTCAGGCTTTCCACATCGCCAAAGTCACTGCTGACTGATGTAAGAGGCCTGCTCTGCTGTTGAGTAGAGCTTCGACTTGGCAAATGAGGGTTGAGAAACTTTCTTCCTGGAGTTTCCTATTTCCGGCGATGTTGAAGAAGAGTCGTTTGCTCATCCCAATGAGGCGTTTCCATGGTTCACCAAAATGTGGTGCTCCTGGTAGAATAAACTTCCTTGCAATCTTTTTCGATTACGTATATTTCTGTATCTCTGTAGTCTGTAATTGTGAAGTTGCTTTTCTTCGAATGTCTTTTCTGTACTGGTGAAATATAAAGCGTTGTCACTGTGAATTCTTTTCGGTAGTCCTCGTCGGCTGAAGAATCGTTGGAATGCCATTATGCATGTTTCATTTTGCAAGTTACTGGTCACTTCGATATGAACGGCTCGTATCGTTAGACAGGTGAATAAGCAACAGCAAGCTTTCATGGCTGTGTTGATCTGGCTGTAGATTTCAAAAGGCCCAAAAAAGTCCACTCCAGTTGCTTTGAAGGCTACAGGTTTGACTGACAATCGGCGGTAACGCGGAAGATTTGACATACTGACGCTGGCAGTTGAGTTGTCTCTGTCATTTGCATTTGTAGCATCTATTTGAGATTTTCTTTATTACAGTTTTGCACTGAAGAACCCAATAGTTCAACTGAATGCTGTGTGTTTGCTGTTCAACTCCAACGTGACCATTGATGTTGTGTTGCATTTCCAGAAAAAAAGTATAATCCTGTTTCTGTCGTCTAAAATTATTGGCTTTATCGTTGCTGTTGAAGCTGGTGCGTTGGCTAGTGTGCTTTTTGAATGAATGATACCATTTCCGTCTATTCAAGGTGTCAACTGAATCAATCTGCTCTTTTTTTGAACTGGCCTGTTATGTGTTAGTTGATTTGCATCCTCGTCGAACGGTTGCTGCTGAGATAAACGAAAGAGGAATTTCTCTGCAACTATGATCTGTTGGTCATGTGACTTTTGTTTTGTTTCGTAGGTTTTTAATTTTGATGATGACGGCTCTGGGTTTCAACCACTGGCTAAACCTGTTGGCATCAATGAGGTCCTTATCAATTGGCTGTCGTCGCGTTACATGAGACTTCTGTTCTGCGCTATTTAAGAAGACATTTTGATGTTGTTGTCCGTCAGTTGTACAGTTGTCATTAGAAGATAAAAGAGACTGTGGTCCCTGTATCCAAAGAGATTTTTCTGTCATCTCTGTTACTTTAAGTGCTCTCGTTCCTTGATCTGCCGGGTTGTCCTTAGTATTGACGTAGTTCCACTGATTAGTGGTTGTGAGATCCATTATTTCGATAATTCAGTTTTCGATGTACATCTTGTGTTTCAATTTGAAATTCTTTATCCAACTGAGAACGGTCGTGCTGTCACTCCATAAAAAGATTTTGTCAAACTTGAATTTCATTTCATCTTCGATTGTTTTCTTCAATCTTGCTGCATAAAGTGCTGCTTGCAGTTCTAGTCTGGGAATTGTTGTTTGACGTAAGGGTGCCACTCTTGTTTTTCCCATAATAAAACAAATTGTGGTTCCTTGGTTGCTGGTTGTCTTGATGTATTCTACCGCTGCTGTTGCTTCCAATGATGCGTCGCAGAAAACACGAAGTTCCATTGTGTCCCCAAGTCCTGTACCACCTACCAATCTGTTTACCCCTACTGTACCTAACAGTTACGTTTCTTCTACCCAAACCTTGATGGCCTTTCCATTGTCTCCACTGATGGCTTTATCCCATTCGCGTACATGTTTCCACAGTTCTTGCAGTAGAATCTTTGCTCGGATGAGGAATGGAGATATGATTCCCAACGGATTGTGGAAACTCGACACAAATACAAAAACTTGCGTTGTGTCCATGTTTTCCTGTCCAAGTTCTTTTTATCTTTCGCTTTGAACGTTATTTTGTCTTCGTCCAAGCTCCAATGAATTCCAAGAAAATTTTTACTAAAGAGCTCCTCCACTGGTTTGCTAAGATCGTCTTGCATCTGCTGACAAAACTCACGGCTTTTGCTGCATCATTCTGTCAGGTTGAATTTACTTTTTTTCAGAGTAATCTTGACATCCTTGGCTGTAGTGAATGCTGTGATGGTGTCGCTGATGGATGCAACCATGTCATCCATGTAGAATGTCCGCTGAATTATCTCCAGATAATTTCGGTGATCTTTGATGTTGTCTTTGGTTGTCTGTTGCAAAACAAAATTTGCGAAAGCTGGTGAGTCCCTAGCTCCAAAAATGTGTCGTTGGTATTCGTACACCTCTAATTCTTGGCTGTTTTGTTGTCTCCACATGAATCGCAGATAAAGTCGGTCTTTTTGTCGTACTCCAATTTGCATAAACATCGCTTCGATGTCTCCCTGGATGGCGATGGCTCCCTGTCTAAAGCGTAGCAAAATTCCAAGCATATTTCCGAGGAGGTCAGGTCCAGCTAAGAGTTTGTCATTGAGGCTTGTTCTGCTTTGTGGTGCTTTGGCATTGTAGATTCTTCGTATCTTGTTGGGTTTGTTTGGGCTGACAAGACCAAAGTGTGGTATGTACCATCCTGTATCTGTCTGTCGATGGAAAGGTACTTTTGCAATGTAGCCTTTTTCCAGGTCTGCTTGAATGCCCTCATAATATTTCTTCTACTGTTCAGGTTTCTTCTGTAGTCTGTTGACGAGATGATTCAGATGAGTCAAGGCTTGTGACCGGTTGTCTGGAAAACTGCTGTAGTCTTTCCAGAGAAGTCCCGTTTCATAACGTCCATCTGTTTGTCTCACGCATATTGTAATAAGTATCTTGGTGGCCAACAAGACTTCTGGATCATTGGACTTGGTTTTGGATTCCAATTGAATTGTCTCGGCTTTCCACCAATGAGAAACTTCTTCGTTGAGGCAATTGCTGCAAAACAAAACAGTATGATGCATTGAATGTTGTGTTTTGCTGTCATCAAATACTGTATGAGGTCCAGAAATAGTTCAACCAAAATTGAAAAGACTTGCACTTTGTGCTGAAGATGGTGTTTGTTCCACTCTGACTGGTGAGATAAGGTTAATGTTGTCCTGTCCAATCATTACTGTGACTCAGAGATTATCCAGAGTTGGCATATTGACATGTCTAAGGTGGTCATACTTTCTGGCAATGTCTCCCGGGTGCTCCCTCAACTTTGGCAAATTGATCATTTCCGCAACATATATCTCTTTGAGATTGTAGCGTTCATCGTCTTCCAAATTTGAAATTTCTAATAAAGTTGTTTTACAAGTTTTTGTGTCTGTTCCGTTGGCTCTTTCCAAGACAAGTTGTTGACGTGTTTCTTTCTGAAGGCGTAGTTCGTTGGCTTTCTCCGAGAGAAGTATTGTCAAGCTGCTTCCTGGGTCGATGATGGCGTATGCCCGAACTTTGTTCTCTTTGTTATGTAAAATAACTGGCATGACATAGAGAAGATTCCTTGTTTTAGTTGCTGCTGTTGTGTCCTTTGTTGTGGTTGTATCTTTGTTTCTGATGACTGCAAATGAGTTACCATTTCCACTTGAGATGTTCAGTTGAGAGTTTGTTTGAACAATTGAGGTCAGTGTTCGTCCTTATCTACTGTTGGCACCGTGTAGCATAGTGTTGTGTCGTTGTCCGCATCCTTGCTCCTTGCAATTAGAGTTCGAGGGACAATTGTTGGCTCGATGGTTCGCTCCCAAACAATTTCTGCGAAGATTCAATTAATAAACCGTTTGTAGTCTTTCGTCTGCTGTCTTTGTTTTAAACATTGGGTAGTGGAATAACTGATGATTACCGTCGTTGAAGACACAAGGCAGAGACTGGCTGTTGCTGTTGCTTCCTCTTGTTGCTTGAAACATTTGTGTTCTGCTCCTCTCGTTGTACTGGATCCTGTTGTTGTTGCTAAAGTTGGTTATGTTCTGTGTTGGATGTTGTTGCTGCTGTTGTTCCCTGTTAGGATGAATTGGGTGTTGATGAAATTGTCGGGTTCCATTTAAATTGAAATTTCGTTGTTATCTGTCATGTGCTAAGGCTGGTGCTGCTTCGTCCTTGATGCATTGAACGTCCTTGTGCTTCGGCTATCTCTTGAATCCATTGGTTGAATTCTGCAAGTGCCGGCTGTTCATTTCTTTGTCGTAAAACAAACTGATTCCATTTGAATTCTTCGCTGTAAGGTGGTTTGTCAGTTGCATGCTTCAATATGGTCGTGCTGTTGAGATTGGCTTCGAAGTTCAGTTCTTGCAGTGTCCTTGTCATGGTGTTTATGAAATTGGAAAAATTTACAATTGTCCAAGGAAGAGATGTTGTTGGTGGCCTGTAGTTGATGAGTTTCTCCACCAAGTTGCTAATGATGACGTTTGGCTTCCCAAAACGCTGTTTCAACTAGTTTATTGCATCCTTGTACAGGTGTCCGTTGCAGGCAAATCCTTCAATTGCTGTTTTGGCTTTTCCAATTACAAGTCCCTGTAGATAGGCGATCTTCTGTTGACCACTGAGATGAGTGTATCCAATCATGAAGCTGAAACGGCTGTACCAATCTGCCCATTTGCTCGGGTCACAATTGAGTTTCTGAAGATCCATCTTTGAAAGAGCTTCCACATAAGGCGTATAGAATGGAACTCGTTGTGATAACGTTGTTGACATTTGCTGAGGTTGTATTGTCGGCTGATTGAATGTCTGTGTGTCACCCATTCCAGTTACTATGTTCTGCTGGTCGTTTAGGCAGTTTGAGTAATCTAGTCTGTCATAACAAAAGCTGTTGAGGTTGTCACGTTGAGCGGAATTGCTAGTTTCCGGTTGTTCGTTGTGAAAAGTTCTGTTAATTGATATTTGCTTTTGTCCAATTGCTCTAGTGTTGATGTTGCTGTTGGTTGCTTATTAATCGGCTATTGAATTAGCAGTTACTGTTGTCTCGTTGTTGTCTTGTGTTTTGAAGTTTGTTGTGGTGTTTTCTTGCAAAAGGTGATTCTAAATTATAATTTTCATGTCGTCGATGTTGCTCCACGTGTCAGTGATTTTGTCGATGTACACCTAGTGCTGATTTTCGTCAAGCTGTGAAATCAACTCGTAACTGGTTTCCTCGAACTCCGAAAATGTTCCCGCTGCCTTTTCGTGAACAATCTTTGCTGCATTTATGTTCCCACTGTCAATCATTTCAATCATTCATTGAAGGTTCTTCGCAATTTTCTCCCCCATTACCCTGAATTTTGTTTTCAAAACGGGTCGTTGCATGGTTCTGTTCGGCATTGCTGTCAGTTGGTTTGTATTCTGCTTTGTGTTTTGTGTTGTTGAAATGTTGACTGCGTTGGGGGGGGGGGCTTATTGTCGGAGGCGGGGGGGGGGGGGGTGGGTCTTGGTCTTTGGGGTTGATTCGTGGTCTTTGTCTTTGCCTTTGCTCTTGCCTTTGCCCTTGCCTTTGCCTTGAGTTTGCGCGTTCAAGCTGATTTAGGGGGGAGGAGACAACAGAAAAAACTGTGCGGTGTTCTGCATTCAGTTAATTTTGAATGTGTAGTTTTAGTGGTGCTGTGGTCGGACGTCAGAGAAGCAAACTAATCAGCTTGCTTCACTGACGCCAGTGTTGGTGGTGTTTCAAAAAAGACCCTTGAGTTATAGTTACTTCGGCACAATATGCTTGGGCTTCCCTTTGCTCACTGTTGTTCCTTGTCAACAGTTAAAATTTTCGTGAGATTTGCTTCACAAATCTTCTTTTGCTACAATGAAAAAGTCATCTATTTCCTAACCATTGAATTACATCTATACAATCAATATTATGACTTGGTTTTTTTGATGTTACAGTTTTTAGCATGTGTTTCTCCTGGTACGGACGTGAAGTACCGAATTTAGGGCCCCGAGCTCATCCTGCAAAATGAAAATGTTCTATCTTCAAAATCAATTCATTCCAGGAGCATTCAAATTGTCTGCTTACTTAGCGAAACTATTTGGGATCCGACCCATCCATTTAAATTTCCCAGCCCTGAAAACTGGAATTGTTTGCATTTTGGGTGAACAAAAGAAACGTTTCCTAACATATCCGCCTTAGATGGGCTATTTCTTGCTGCAACACATTCAGCTCCCAGGTCGAGTTGGTCAGAACGAAGTGACCCCTGATCAACTTTCTTCGAGCGCACACGTTTCCGGTGCGCTCGAATTACATGGTCTGGAAATAATTGTCTGGGACGGTATCATCGGAGGCAATTTCGTGCGCAACCACAACCTGGGCTTCTTTTTCATATTTTTAGCACACTTGCATATTTGAAATCACATCAATTTTCTACGTTATTTTTCTGAGCTTTCAACTCGATTTATTTTATTGTGAACTCATTGCAAGTTTGTGCCTAAATTGAGTATTTTGAATTAATATGTCCTCATTTTTGACTATGTCTCAGTACACAGCTGTCATTTTTTTCGAAGTTTTAGCAAAGCCTATGTTTTGCCATGGTACACCGAAACACCATTCATACTGCCGACAGAATCTTGTTGAACATTACAAACCCCGCTTTCTTGTAGTGGACCACGACAAACAGTAATATGACATAATTGACAATGAAGTAAAGTCGAGAGTAGGATTCAAATATAATCTCAGCCGAGTCGCTTCGTTTCAACCGAACAAATTTTTCATTGTACCTTGTATGTGTCTCCTTCGAGTCGTAGAGGGAGTCATCGCAATAGCTCTCTCTGTAAAAGCAGAAAAACTCATAACTCACAAATTCAAAATTGCTCTCTCTTATGGATTCAAGACGAGTCACAAAACGAGCAAATGTAGGGTTTTGTCTTAACCGGGCAATTAAATTTTTTTCTGGTTAAATAAAAGCTTTTTTGTTTAGTTTCAGTTTTATCTGACGCTATTTTGACTTTGTTATTAAGCTTTGTTTTTTCAATAAGTACTTAAATTTTTTGATGTAATTAATGTTTGTTGTTGTTGTTTGATTTTGCCCTTCATCTTCCCTCGCTTTCTTAATATCGGTGGGACAAAAAGACGATAAAATTTACTTTTTTCTTTGGGTCTGTTACTTATAACAAATGGTTTTTTGGTATATATGATTTTTGAACCCACGAAAACGGTTTGAAAGGTTTTGAAACAAAACAATTCACTTTGAAAAAAACAAAGAGGCCTGTTTGTTCTGTTTTAAACTGAACATGTTTTATTGAATGTGTCATTATGCTGAAAATAGTGGATGAAATACACACGTTTGGAATCGTTTTTCGCAATTGGATTTTTTGTTCTAGGTTTCCGATGTTTCAAATGCGGACTTTAACTCACAAATTTTTCATTCTTTTCTTCCCTTCCCCATTCAAGGCTCATTGTTTCTACGTCTTTCAAAGGTGCAAAAATGAAAGAAAAATCTTCGTACTGTTCAGAATTTAACATTTCGAACATTTTTCATACATCAGGTTTTGTTGCACTTCTTAAACTCACTGCATCTATGACTTGCTATACTATATCTTTGGAACTATTATAATTAAATAATAGTAACCGAGGTTTGAGTTATTGGTGGTCATTACAACTTTTTGAGCAAGTTTATGTTCACTTTTCTCTAGTTTTTCTGCAGGTATTGGTTATCAAATAGCAATTACTTTGAATCAATTACTTTGAAAACTTCAACCGATTGTTAATATTTGATGCATTTTTGCTGGGAAAAACAGAATAAAACATTACACTCTTATCACAGGCAGTTTTTGGAAAACGGAAGAAATGTCAAACAAAAAACTTCAGCAAATTTTGTTGTTTTTTTTTCAAATTTTCAAGTACTCTTTCCATTTTTTTCTCTATAAAAAAGTAGTTTATCAAGACAAATCAATTTTGATCTCAACGATAACAATTCAAATTATTCTTATCATATTGCAATTGTGACCCTTTTGTTGTTGATTTACAAAATTGGTTTTTGCTCAAGATAATTTTTCTTATACACTTTACTACTTTCTCAACAAATTCAAAACGGCCTTTTTGAAAAAAAACGGCTAAGCTAAAGTATACGGGCAAATACATAAACAAAATGGTGTGTGTGAACTATTAGCGAAATTTTTTGGTCGTTTTTTGTCTGCTAACTGATTTTCTTTTTCCTGTAATTCAGTAGTTTGTAGTCAGTACAGTACCAATTTGATTTAAAATCCAATCCACATCAGATGTTTGAACTAATTTCGGATGGTTTCTAACTTTTGAGAAAGCGTCTTCATCTGTCTCTGCTTAGGATACAATCAGTGCGATGCGAGATATCAAATAAAAAAGCAAAAACATTGACAGTTTCTCAGTCCTTACGACAAAATTCAGTTATTAGAATTTGATGGAAAGAGAATGATTCATCTGAAAGAGATAATTCATCAGACGAGCCTTTTGCAAACAAATATTGAAGTACGATTGTTACTCCTTATTTCTTTTTTCTGTGAGAATTTTACAAGCAAAATTTCTAAATATCAACATTTTTTTCTTCAGTATTTATTTTGTTGAACCAGCCAAAAAAGCAAGAGATGACAGATCCAGTAAAAGCAGCCGGTAAACACTATGTTTAAAACTATCAAATTTTTAAAAGGCCACTGTTAGTAATAAAAAGCAATCAACGCTCGCTGGGAAGAAAACGAAAGAAATGGAGTAAAAGAAAATCAAACAAATTATCAAACCTTCACGATCCACACGAGCACTGTAAAAAAGTTTCCTATTTTCCCACATACGAAAACACACACACACAGCCACGCACGCACAAACCCACACACATAAATATTTAAATATATATATATATATATATATATATATATATATATATATATACATATATAAATTTATAAATATAAATATATATATATATATATATATAAATATATACATATATATTTAATTATATGTATACATATATATACATATATATATATTTATATATATATATATATATTTAAAATATATGTATATATATATATATATATATATATATATACATATATATTTAAAATATATGTATATTTATATATATATATATATATATATATATATATATATACATATGTCTATATATATATATATATATATATATATATATATATATATACATATGTCTATATATATTTATATATAAATATATATATATATATATATATATATGTATTTGTATATATATATATATATATATATATATATATATTAATATACATATATATATATATATATATATATATATATATATATATAATATACATCTATATATATATATATATATATATATTTAAATGTAAAGCTGTATACATATTTATATGTATATATATGTATATATATATATATATATATATACTTTTATATATATATTTATATACATAAGTATATATATATATATTTATATGTAAAAATATATATATATATATATATATGCATATGTAAAAATTTTAGAAGAAAATCAGAAGTTTAAAGGAACAATTGTTATTATCATTGCAGAAAGAAAAACAAAATTTTCTCAATGGGCCTAATGTTTTGACAAAAAGTATTGCACACAAAATTTTTTGCGCAGACGTAATCAATATCACACTCTTCCACAGAATTTGATTTTTGTTGTTCAAGATATAGTAGAGGCCCTCAAAAAACTGCGGAATTTTAAATAAAATTTTTTCATTAACGATAGTACCTTTTGAACTGTGATTGAAACAATACAAGCAAATTTTTCAACCGCAGACATCAATTTCAACGCAAAAGATTTGCTTGAAGAATTATTGCATTTTAATTTGGCCGCCCATTTTCATGATCAGATAACACCATCACTCGTCAAACTTCAACGCAGTGCGTATTTTTAGCCTTATGTATTTTTAGCTGCATTACTGACGCTAACAAACTTACCAATCGTTTGAAAATACCTGCGAATGTGTCTTCATAGCAAAACTTGTAGCACTTTGAGAATTAAAAACTAAGGCCAAATGCAATGCTGTGTGAATTTTCTATAGTAACAAAGTTTTACAAGAAATATAAGAAGACAGTCGATAAGAACTCTGAGCCACATGGCTTTCGGCAAATACATCAACAGTAACTGAATTGTAATTATACTCTGATCGCTTTTATGTAGCTATGAAAACCAATTCATCCTAGGTAGCGGTTAATTTAGATATTGCTAAGCAAATTGTTACCATCAAATTTAATACTGTTTTTAAAAACTCACTTATGTTGGTTTTGGTTAAATGTTTTTACAGTTTTTGGTTCACGTCTGGTTAATCAACGGCAGAGTAAGTAAAAAAGGCAGAATCAGTGCACAATTTTCTCTTAATCTCAAGTGTGGGACCTCATTGATCAAAAATTGCGGTGTTTCTTTTCTCAGTGTACACAATTGATCTACTTGAAAAAATTTATTAAAAAGTCCGTTTAATATTCCAGTGGTACAAAAATAGCAGGACAGATTTCAGAAAATGAATAGCAGCAATTTGAAACAAACTGAGCTTTTGATTGATCTGGTTGAAATACACTTAATTTCAACATAGATATATTCGGCTTTCTGTAGCTCTGATTGAAAAATACAAGTGGTTTTCCGCTACAGTCAATAACAAATCATACGTCGAAAACCAAAAACCAGGAAAAAAACCTCGGATACAATTTTATATACAAGCTTATTTAGAAGCTTATTTTAGCTTATATACAAAAATTCAGAAATTGAATCATCTACGATGAGTGATGCAACGCGTGTCTAGTATACCACTTCCGCAATTTTTATCAATCAAAATCAATTAAAAGAGGAGGCTTGTGCTTGAAGACTCCGAGACTCGCGCATGAAGGTAAAATAGAAAACTTTTGTTATATTTTACAATGACAATAAAATCGGGTTTATAACAACTTTTTACTGTTTTTCTGTAAAATAAAAAAATTAGTAGAGCATTCATTGTTGTAGAAAAAAAGCAACTGTTGTTGAAATTGACAATCTTTAGTTTTCATATAAGTGTATTAATGAACTTGGTGTACTCACTCCTCCCGGGACGACAATTAACAAATGAGAAAATGGTTGTTACTCAAAATTTTGAATTGTTTTTTCTTGAAGATAGTTCTCTGCGATCAGAGTATTGCGTGTAACGATGGTGTGTATCAGCATTTATTAAGCGTCACCGGGGCAGTGTTACCTTAATTTTTTAAAGTTGTCAGCAAAGAGACAATAGACTATGAACTCTAATGATGCCAACGCAGACAGTGATTTTTCGAAGATGTCCATAATTATGTGAAGTACCCTGATCTGGACTCTCCTGAAATGCGACATTTGTTTTAATGTGATGCAAATCTTGCGTTCGTTTTTCTCTGTTTCGGGCTTTTTGCCATTTTGTTTGCAGTTCATCATAGCTCATTGCTTTGTTTAGTAGGTTGATGTTGTCGTCGACTTGTTGTTGTTCGCCGCTTTCGTTGTCTGTTGATCATGCATTTTTACTTCCGTAATCTTTTGTCTGTTGATTTCTAATGAGTATGAGCCTTGCATTATTTGATGATTGTTTCCTGTTAAAAGATGGAAGTTTTGTTGTATTAATTGCGTTTTATTTTGTGCCTTCCGTTGATCTGTGTTGTGTTATTATATAATTTGTGCTGAAATGAGATTCCCTGCTTACATCTGATTGGTGTTTTCTTTGTTTCTTTTTATTTTGTGCATGGGAAATGTGTTCCTTGTACGATATAGTGAAATAAACATCGCGTCTTACAAAAATCGTTCCGATGTTTTGTTCTTAGAGCTAACTTCATTCGCTTCTCACAAGTTTGTCGAGTCCTCATCATCATTGTTTTTGCTTTCCCTGCTATTATGCCTGGGTTCCATATCACCCGGTTCCCTTTTTTTGTCATCGTCAACTTCTACTCCATGTTTCCATGTTGTGGTTTGGTGCTGGTTTGTAGTTGTCGTTCTGATTCCAGAGAAGCGAGTAATTTAACTGCAGTGCTTTCTACGTTTGATCTGTTTCTCAAATTAATTGTTTACTGACGTTTGCAGGAGTGTTTTTGCTAACCGGCAAGGTGATGTTTTCCTGCAAAAATGGTTGTGCTTCTGCCCTTCTTTCGCACTCTGGCTAATGACTGTCGGAGTCTGTAGTAACTTCTCTTGAATGGTTTCTGTTGTATTTTTTCCACTCTTCATTTCACCTTGTTTGATCTATCAGTTTGTCAGTTTCCTTTTTTGTTAAAATTTGCTAACTGCTGAATGAATCAACTATCATCGAAAACAACTTCAAGAGTTTACAGAGAAGCTGTCAATTAAAAGTTGGCGGTAAATCTTCTCTGCGGTCTTTTACGTGCCAATCTGGAGTTCAGGACTTTAGTGTCTTAAACCATTAGAAATAGAACGAAGATCGTGTTTAAAATGGATAACTTGCCGTTCAAACATGGGTGAGAACGAATCCGTTGAAAATCTTATTCGCTATCTCTCACTTATTGTCAGTCAGTTCATTTTTGAATTTTGTAGACCTCTTTCTACTCATTCTACCGAACAAGTTTCTGATGGTTTTAACTTCTACGAAAGCCTTATACAACTAGTCAAAAACATCTTCTGGATGTGCAGGGAGCTGATAATGCAAAAATTATTTGTTAAAGCCAGACAAACTTTCTGGAAACGTTCTGAAGATAATTTCTTCAACACAGTAACTCGAATCAATAACCTACCTATTGTCTCAGCTAAGCAGTCTTTCTAACTATTCACTATCCAAGAATACGACTCAATTTCAAAGAGAATTTTAAAAAAAGAGAGTGTGAAGCATTACAAAGGTTCACCGAATCTCGGAATTCCATCCGGGAAACCCGGGAATCTTAGCGAATCTTATCTTTTCCCGGTAATCTTATCAGGAAACACGGAGTCTTAACTTTTCCCAGTAATCTTGACGGGAAAGCCGGGAGTCTTAACGTTTCCCGGTGTTCTTGGCAGGATCACTGGAGTCCTAACTTTTTGCGGTAACCTTAACAGGAAATCTGTTTTTACTGTGAAATTTAATGAGAAACTCGAGATGTTGTATATCTTTTCGGTAAAAGTGGAGGCGAACGTCGGGAATCTCGAAAATTTTACTTTCTCCCGCAACCGAATGATTTTTGTAAATATCGCAAAAATTGTTTGAAAGTAGTAAAAGCAGGAGCTTAGAAACCTAGGTTGGGGGGAGCAATTTTTTGCCCCATCATATCACGGAATATACTCAAAAAGGGGCCGTTGAGTGGCTTAACCGAATTAACATAAGGTTGGGGGGCTATAGAGTAGAATAGGAACAAATAATACTTCTAGCGAAGACTTCTTTTCTGAAATCCCCGCTAATATCTGAACTTTTCCATGTTTTCTTGCTGGGCTTTTTCCTCCACAAACTCTGATGAGATCCGTTTTTCCCTGCTTTCCTGCTGGGAATTCGATTTTCCCCGAGAACGCTGATAAGATCTGGGTTTATCCCCGGTTCTCCTGTTAGGAAACTTATATCTCCCTGAAACCCTGATAAGATGCAGGAAAAACCCTGGGTTTTCCTGGTAAGCTTCCCGCTGATAACCCGAAACCCCCTGAAACCCTGATAAGATGCAGGAACTCCCTGGGTTTCCTTGTAAGTTTCCCGCTATTTTCCTGTTTCCCCTGCCAGAAACACGTGTTCCCAAAAAGCCTGCCGGGAATTGCGGAATCTTATTCAAACATGGCATTTCTTACGAACAATGGAAATTTTCCCAGTAAGTTTCCCGGGTCTTTCCCTTGTTTTTCCTGGGTCTTGCCGGGAAACTTTTCGGGAATTTATTAAGATTTCCGGGAATCGGTGCACTGGGCAGGTAGAAATTTTTTTTCAGGATTTAAGTTTTCGGAGAAATGTTAGCTATTAAAATTTCATTTTGCCTAGTTGAAGATTACTGAGCTGATTGTACCTATTTTTCGCTGAATTCATTATATGTGAGTTAAATGGTTCTCAAGCAATTCAGTTACTTTCTTCATGATCAAAGCAGAAACACATATCTTATTCTACACATCCGATAATGTGATCATAGTTTATTTGCTCACCAACTGGAACTGGGGTTCGCTTGAAAGTTTGTTGAAAATAAGCTCGAACTGGAAAGGCAACAGTAAGTGGAAGGTAGAATACAATGTAGGATGCAGATATCAACCAAAATGCACGTAGCAATAGTTCCTTGCGAATCGTTCCTTCTGAACCCTGTTGAGACCATTCATTGTCCTGGGCAACAGATTGTCGCATTTTTACCACAACTCTCCAGTAAAAACAACGATACACGTCATTACGACGACATCGCAAATTTCCAAAATTATGTAACTGATTTCGTATTTGCTGATGAAGCAAAATCACGCCAATAATGAGCAGATGAGGTTGATGAGTGATTAACGAAGCTGCGAATAAATACGAGCTAAGGATTTCAGGACGTATAATGCCCGGAGGTTGGTAGGTTGGTGGCAGAGCAAATCAGTGCTGAATCAGTCTAGAGACATTCTGTTTTTTTAGGATGCCCAGTACTCTTTTCATGTCACAATTTACAAAGGCCAGTCTTGATTTTTGGGTAAAATTTGCTTTATGAAAAATAATATGATCAGCTTAACAAGGTTTGCTTTGTATGCGATTCGAACTTCCGCGTGGGTACTTGTAACATTTAATTTGGGTTGCAAGCCGTAGCCACTGAGCTAAATAGGCTTTCTGGTAATTGTCTACAAACTAGCCTACGTATAAATAGTTTGTTTTTTTTTACTATATTAATAACCAGTTATAAAGCTACAAAAGTATGACAATATTCTGCTCAGACTTAGTTTTGGGGTGTGAGTAATTTTCAGGCACTATACAGGACAGGTTTAGCCTGGGCGAAGTCTATGACCTCAATATAATCATAATGAAGATAAACTGCACATAAAGAAGCTTAAAATATTCTGGTGATGTAATGTTTCAGAACTGAATTCAACTTTTACACTTGAAATATGCTGGTTCAGCTCTGAACTGCTCTGAGACTCAAGTCCGAATTCAACAAATTTTCTCGCATTTTCTTTAAGTATTAAACACTTTGTGGCGGCTGATGTACCTTCTGTTTTCACTGTAAGCCATTCCAATAAAATTTGACATGTTCTGAACATTCAAGCACGTCAATAGGTTCTTCTGAAGAAGATATCTAAAATCGGTAGTTTGTAACTTCTTAAAAAGATGATGTAAATATTTTATCTATGAATCAATACTCAATAAAATCCCACAGTAGAAATTTAAGTTGATATTAGTCAAAGTTATCTTCCATTTTTCCCGCTAAACGTTGCTTTAAACGGTTGCTCGATGTAATGCAACTTCTAGACTTTGAAAATATATTTTTCCCAGATCCATTTTAAAATTCCAAAAAACTCAAAGAATCTAAAAAATGTACAAAAGAAGCGGCATTCTAAATTTTCTAAAAGCGGAGAGGAACTGGAGACGTGATCTGATGTTGTAAAAAAGCTTCTGTTTAAGAAAAGCCTCATTTTCCCCTAGAAAAAAAGGAATATAACTCTTCAAGGGTCAACTCAATTTTTCACGGGTCTTTTAATTGTATCTCGCAATTTTATATCGCGAGAAATTATACCAATCAGCCCAAAATACCAAAAGTAATGTTCTCAAACCTCAACTAGTTTTGAGTTTGGGAGTAGGGGAAATAGTGCTGAATAAACTATAAGAAATATTTTGAACGTTTTTGAAAGTTGCAAGAAAATCTCAGGAAATGATTGAATGTTTTGATGATTAGAACAGAATGTGCGAAAAGATCTTAAAGTGCTAAAAGTTGGCAATGAGCTGAAAAATGAATACAAATTGCCTTGTCAGGCAAGCTATTTTAACTGAAGACCATGCAGAAAATCTTGTCTATGTTTGAGAAAAGATATACGGAAAGTGCAATCTATGATGAAAAAGATGTAAGATTTCCACTGAAAATTCATTTCAATAACTCAGCTATTTTGCGAGACCTATCGACTGGCAGAATAATTTAAGGGGCAGTCAGTGAATTTCTCACATAAAATCTGGCAGAACTTGGACCCAAGTTTAAAATCAAAATAAATTCACGAGATAAACCGGCAACGTTTGAGAGTATATTCTCCGTCTGGTTTATATCATCTGCTACGCTTTAAACAAATAAATTAAAACAAAAAATATCCATTTTGCCATGTAATCCAAGACTCGGTTTTCTTCATAATCCTCAGTTTTATTTTTTGAATTTCGATGTGCTAAACATATGTACAAAGAGAGTACAAACCATTTTCAACGTATACATACTGAATTGTTTCAATGGCATCAAAAAGTAAGGCAGACCCTAGAAAGGCTCGTTATTGCAAATATTAGTTAGCAAATATTTCTGGAGCTAATTATGTGTCGATAAGTAAAGAAACTAAACAAAAAAAGTCGCGAAATTGTTAATGGAATAGGCAGGAATTATGTTAAACGAAAGACTTTTATGAAGAACTAGCAGAAAAAAGGCAATTTTCACGAGAAAATTTGATTTTTCGATAAGCATTTGAACCAACGAACTAAAATTGACACAAAACTTAGAAATAAATTATTTAAAAAATGAAAAACTGCTTGAGTAGAACTAAAAAAATGTACAAAAGTTGCGTTGGCCGAAAATGTCCCTCAAAAAAGTGCTTTTGGTTGAAAATCATGACGAAGTGATTTTTTGCCATTTCCTATCTAAATTTTCTCTAAAAGCCGCTGAAACGCATCGCAAAAGTTGATACCAATAAGAGGAAATTAAAGCAGCTCAAAAGATGGAATTCAATAACCGCACAGATTAATAATTTTACATAATTTTTTCATCTACGCTTGACAATATTTCTAAGGTTACATCTTTTTTTCACAATTGTCGCAATTTTTTTTTCTTCCCACTGATGAAGGAATGGAGTAAACTACAAAATCAAAACTAAGACATCGATGGAAGCTACATTACAGGGGAAAACAAAACATGGACTAGTTGATAAGCAAATGCAGAATTATATGGAAAGTTTCAGCTCCAACTTTGGGAAAGCTATCAAACCCACTCGGACTCATCAAAAGCAGCTAAAGTTACAACAACTAAATTTAAAATGTGTGTGCAAATTTTGTTGCGATTAGCATTCGACTAAGGGACAATCAAATTTAAAAAATGAACAAAATCAGAAATTTTGTTTATTTGAGAGCAAACAAAACAGCATCAAACAGTTTTTTTAAGAGATCAGGTACGTCCTCTATGACAAATGGATCAATTTATAAGAGAAAAAGTTAAACCCATGAAAGTCGGTTCTTTCGGTAGTTATCCTCAATTTTTAGTACAAAAAACCACTATAATTTTGCGATTTTGCTGTGTGAGCGCCTTTTCAAGACCTCGTTTCAACGTTTGCTGAAACACTTTGTAACAACTTTTTGCCATGCTATTGATTTCGAGGTAAATTTTCCAGAAAATTTTGACAGTGAGAGTTTCAAGAAGATAATATAAAGGAAAAAAAACCAACAATATCGAAACAAATTATAACATTTTCCCAAAAGGTTTTCTCTTGTTAGGTTGATTTTGTTTCAGGAACTATTAAACACAACAATAAAAATGCACTCATCGAACTCCGCATGACTCCAAAAGAATGAGCATGTCAATTTAGCAAGGAAAAAAATAGAAAAATAGTAATGAAAAAATTAATTTGTACTTCATTTGCTCTACTCAATACAAGATATAATTTACGTTTATCAAAACATTTCAATGGAAAGTATTTACCAATTCGTACACACACATATCTAAATATATAAAAGTGTGTCTGTGTACATAT
>NC_134471.1:13236682-13296919 GCF_964194025.1 Convolutriloba macropyga | reverse complement strand
AAAGGACATTCGGTCACTCTACACTCTGCAATCGCTAATCACGAACGTACGCATGCGAAGTGATCTGTGGCGTGACGATATGCAGGCTGGAAATGGTTTGGACGATCGTGACGTCAAATGTACGGCCAACAGTCGGAGTGTCTGGAGTTGGATGACTATGAGTGGAATTGTGTTCCATTGCCTGCGACACTTTGCAAAGTATCAATAAATTTCTCACGCACATAATAAATGGAAAGCGCAAATATATCTCGGCGCAAAGGGCTCAAAAACTGAAGGGGGTGGTTTTCTATGGTTTCTGTACTATTTGGTGTGCTAAGCGACGTCAATTATCATCCTGTTTCCTTAGTCTTCTGTCTTCTTGTGTCTGACTTCAGTTTTTCAAAAAACAAATCTTATGTAAAATTGTGTGTGCATGCGCTCGCGCATGTTTGTGTGTGTGTGTGTGAGTGTGTGTGTGTGTGTGTGTGTGTGTGTGTGTGTGTGTGTGGTGTGTGTGTGTGTGTGTGTGTGTGTGTGTGTGTGTGTGTGTGTCTGTGGGGGGGGGAGGGAGGGGGTGCGAGGGTTTAAAATTTACGTCAACCAAATTGATTCGACGCATTTTCACGCGCCGTGCAAAATTTTTTGTGATCCGCGCTTCAGGTAACATGGATTCCACTGTCGACACCATTATCTCTATCCAATAATATACAAGAGAAAACGGGTCTGCGAGAATAAAAAGAGATTGCACGCTCAGCTGCCACCACTCGCAAGTCACGGTTTATCTCAAAATTAATTCTCAGTCCCGAGTAACCTGAGTTAGAATTTACATGGGTTTTTTTCCCGTTTTTCCTAAACATCAACTCAGAGATAAATTCTAACTTAGAATTTTTTGTGATGAAGTTCTAAGCTTGAAAATCTTATTCATTTCGCTCTGTCGTACACAATCAATATTGTGTACTATATTTTGCAATGCGAATCACTATTAGAATTTCTGTTGAGTGTACTTGTGCGGCGAGTGCACTTAACACAATTTTGTATTTGGATTCGCTTAGCAAATCGCGTATCTGACACTTGTCTAGATAACTCAGATAGTAAATACGACTGACAAGGAATAAGTTAAGTTGAGCAACTGTACTCGAGGTGCAAAACTAAGAGAATGAAAAGTTATAACAGTTAGCAATTCAGAAGTCATAACTAAAGGTTAACACTTAATTCCCGGGGCGGGAATTTGGACAACAGACATAATGTGTGAATTAGAAGTGGCAGATACTGAACTTAAAATGACTTTATGATACGGCCTTCAAAATTAGGTACAACATTAAATAAGTACATCGTATAATAATTTTACTGCACGAAATAAAATGATTATGTATAACATTTCTCCCTTTTTATTGAAAATTAAAGTCGCATAAGATGAAATTTTAATAACAATATTTTATATATTAATACTTATTCACCGGTTAAATCGATATCGACAATATATTTACTGGTTATCATAGCTAGTCATAAGTAATAATATATCGAAATTTTAAACATTCAGAGTTTTTGTTTACATGTCCTCCTCATCAAGTATTCGCTCATCTGGAGATCTCTGATCTGCTGGCCGAATGCGGGGGTCAGTAGGCGATACCTCTCCTATGACGGGCGAGGGGAATGGATTTGGATTTGGTTCTACTCGAGTCGCAGTGTCCACAATCGTCTCTATCACTGAAGGTCGTACAGACGCTACTTCAACTGCACAGCGTTTCTTGAGGGGTTGTACAAAGTTCGGGGGGCACGAGTTGGACGACTCACCAGATGAATCGTCAATATCATACCCGTAATATTTCGAGCTATTTCGTGTCCTTTTTGTTGTAGTTGGAAGAACTTGGCGCATTGCTTCTACTGGTGCCGAAGTATAGGGTATAATCAATTCCGTACGTTGGCCTGATGGGGGAGATGCAATTATTACTTCAGAAGTAATATTTTGTTGATCGGGATTGATTTCTGGTTGTGATGTTGTCTCTGGCGGTACGAGGTTTGCCGGCACTTTTGGCATTTGTACTTGCATTGCGCGAGTAATATTCGATTTGTTGGACGAGACTCCGGTTCCCGTGTCACGTTTACGATGTTTCATCTTCCTATAGCCTTTCTGATTTTGCGTGAATTCATTGGTATGGCTCAGAATTTTGGCCTCCGTTGTCTTTTGGTGTACACGTGGCCCTCTACGGTTTACATAATCCATCAATTGTGTTTTTCGCTCATCGCGGGTGCCGATTTTGGCGATATCACTATTCCTGACCGTGACTTCCAGCTTCCCAGGTTCACGAATCACGGATGTATACTGGTCAGTCTTTTGCATCACAGATCTTGGGGCTAACACTTCGTAAAGCCCGTCGAGGTTCTTTTTCGAGCGTCTTTGGGGGTGTTTCTTACGAGCGATGTTGAGTGGCACTGTGTGTTCCTTGAGGGGTATAGGACGATGTGCTTTCGTTGTGTGCAGGAAAACTGACTCATTGTCTCCTGCCAGTCGTTCGTGGGCATGAGCATCCTTTGTAGCCTTGCACATATTCTTTTCAATTTCATCTTCACTACGATTATTCCCCCAATGTTCTTCTGGTAACAACTCTTTGGGTAAGACCGTCTCTTCGTCTAAATAATGATTTAAATTTTTCATAACTAAAATCAGAATAATGTGGTTTAGTACTTATGTTGCTAAGCGGAGTATTGGCTTTTCACCCAAAGTGTGATTCGAATGGCGAAAACTTTGTGTTTTTATGTTTATATATGAGGATCTGGTAGATGATTGATTTTAAAGCGGCTTTAATGGTGAATGAATTTAGTTCTTTATTAGCTTCTTTTATACATGCCAAGCGTTGTTTAATTGTACTAATTAATCGTTCTACTAAACCTATTGCTCGATGATAATGATCGTTAGCTGGAGCTGGTATTAGAGTGATATTATTTTTCATACAAAAATATTTTACTTGGTTCTCTATGAGGCAGCGAGCTTGATCTATTCGTAATGAGGGAGGATCTTCATGCATATGTATATAATTATCTAACAATTTAATGACATTGGAAGCATTTGCATTGTAAAAAATTTCAGCAGAAAGACATTTAGAAAATCTATCAATACCTGTTAAAATGTAAATTTCATGATCTTTCTCATTATTTTTAGGTTCTGCAAAATCTATCTGTATCTCTTGGTTTGGGACTATACACGGTTTATGAGCTTGGAATTGTTTTGCAGGAATTATAGATTTTGTTAATTTTTACCGAAGGCAGTGCATCGGTAATTTTTGCCTTCTATTGCTCGGACCAAGAGGTCGCGGTTCACGTATGGCCAACACAAACGCTGGACCATACATATCATCCCCCACCTACCCGGGTGACTGGCGTGAAGGTTTTCGATAAGCGCTTCCTTTAGGGCGTTGGGGATGGCCACCTTCTCGTCCATGCATACACAACCACTGCTTACGTGCAGGTCCCGCCAGTAGCTGTGCAGGTAGGGGTTTAATGCTTTTAATCGTTGCTCGTCAGAGCGGAAGATGCAGTCCCTGACTTCTTTGAGTACTGCATCTTTGCTCGTTAGGGATGCTATTAGTCCTTTGTTAAAAACCTTGCCAACTTCTTTGTCAAAGGAAAGGATTTGAGGGCTATTGGTGAGCGGGTTGCTGATATTTGAATACGATGATGATTGGCGAGGAGTGTTTGGGGTGGTATTGTCCGTGAAGGAAACGCGCGGCGAAGTTCGGCTTTAACGAGTTGAGGTTGATTTGCTTTTCATTGCGGACACTTGTTGGCCCATTTTTTATGAGATTGTTGAGTTTTCAATTAAACTAATTGAAGAGGAGGACGACAACTGAATTTCAGATTGGTTTGGGCAAAAAGCGACTTTTTATTGTTTACCAATTGGGCACGTGAATTATTTAAGGTATGTGAATTTTGAGTGCTAATTAAGGAAGAGATTTGAGACTTATTTCTGATTGACAAGTTAAAGTGGCTTAAATCAGTGAATTGATGCCGGTTTCGGTAAGCGAGTGACGCTTTTCCGGTATTTTATGTCTGAAATAGTGCTATTTGAGGCTTTATTTGTAGTGGTGTCTTTATGGTATTTGTATTATGCGACGCAAGTTTGGTTTTAATTTGGTGATTACTAGTGTGAGTTGCAAATAAGGAATTTGAGTTATGGGAACTATAAGACTGGTTAAATAATAGAGGATTATGCCCGGCGAGTGTTAATTCATTATGAGTAAAGAGTACTTGCGGATCAAAATCACAATCAGAAAGATTATGATTGAGAGTATTCGATTTCGAAGTGTGAAACTCCTGGGCAAGTGCTAATTGATTTTGAGTTAAATGTACTCGCAGTGCAAGTGTGCTATCAAATTTTGTATAATTAATGTGGGTTGAATTTTGATTAGGCTTTTGCTTGGCGAGCGTTGAATTATTTTGTGTTAAGCGTACGCGCTTTACGTGTTGACTATCCGAATTAATAGTGTTAGTAGGGAGCAGATTAGAGTGATAAATTCGCGTAGCGAGTGCTGAAATATCTATTAAGCGTACGTGCCTTGTGGGATCACTAATAAATACAGGATTATGTTTCAAGGGTAATTTTGAACTAGAACTTTGAGGAGCAGGTGACATATTGTCTTTTATTACTAATTTAGGTTAGCGAAATTTTTATTCAATACTTGTTTTGTATGTTGTGTGCTAGATTTTTGTAAATCAGATTTATTATCGTGATAAAATTTATCAAGTGCAACAGCCGAAATATTTTTTTTTCTTGTTGAAGTTTTTTTGCATCAGTTTGTATACGTGATAATGTCGCGACTAAAAATTCTTCGTCATATTTAGAAATAGTTTTGTGCCGGATGATAAGGGTTGTGGGATATATAATCAACAAATCCCATCTTTGCGCCTGGCAAATGCTCTATTTTAAATTGATAGGGTAAAAGTCGACCAACCCATCGAGATAAACGACTGTTGTAGCTTTTGTTTGATCTGTGATCTTTTAAAATTGAAAGATGAGCTCGGTGATCAGTCATGATAGAAAATTCTTTGCCATAAAGGTATTTTTTAAAATATTCTATGGACCAAATTACTCCAAGGAATTCAAGTTCATTGATGCTATAACGTTCTTCATTACTATTTAAAAATCTAGATGCAAAAGAAATCGATTTTCAACCACCAACTGTCAATTGTTCTAATGCTGCTCCAAGGCCGGAGCGAGAAGCATCTCATTTTTTTACGTGTTTTGAGTTGCGGATTATAATGGATGTTTTCTGTGTGATTCGCGGTTCGTGTTTTTATGGCATTAAAATGTATAGTGTGTTCGTCAGTCCAGATTTGTTTTGTAGATTTTTGAAGAAGGGGTCTTAGAGGATGGCAAAGTTCAGCTAGATTGGGAATAATTTTACTAATGTAACGAACCGAACCAAGGAATGAGAGTAAGTAAATTTTTAAGTGTGTTAGGTGGTTGCAATGAAAGGATTGCCGAAGTTTTAATCACTAGAGGTGATGTCCCTGATTGAGTAATATTATATCCCAACCATGAAATTTCTTGCTTCGCGAAATGACATTTAGGAAGATTGATGCGAAGGTTATCCGCTTCCAGTTTTTTAAGACAATTTACTACAAGTCTAAAATGATCTTCTTCTGAAACCTCACTTACAATCAATATGTCGTCCAAAAAACAAAATGTGTTTCTAAGACCGATTAACGTATAATCCATCGCCTTCTGAAACTCGGCAGGCATGTCTGTAATTCCATAAAACCCTGTTTTAAATCGGTATGTGCCTGTCATATTGCCACTGACCATAATAAAATTACAACGTTTGGCTGTCTCAGGGTGAAGATTCAGTTGGCTATACGCGTACTTAAGCTCTATAGTAGAGAAATAGATTTTTTCCGCTGGTTTTGTTTTGTAATCTGTTATTATTTGTGATATGGAGTTCATAAGTGTTTCAATATTTGGCATTTGATATTTATTTTTATGTATGGATTTGTTAAGAATTTTAGAATCCAAGGCTAATTTTATTGTTTGGTCTCTTTTAACTGTAATAACTATAAGAGAAAAAAATATTGATCAGAACAATTATTAAGTTTTCTATGTGTCCCTCTTCAACAAGTTTTTTAATTTCACTGTTAACCCGGTCTTGTAAATAAATGGGTACTGTTCTACCATTTTGATGTTTGGTTTGGAAACTTTTGTGAAATTTAGATTTAACAATGTGAATTTTTGATCTGCCAATGCGTGAAATAAATTGAGTAAATTGATTTGCTATGTGTGTTTTAAATGAACATTGAGTTGTGATATTGTTGACCATACTACCTTCATTTTAACGAAGAGTTTGAGTGATTGAAATTCCCAGGACTTCAAATAAGTCTCCGCCAATCAATGGTTTCGTGCAAGAGTAGAATTGTTGACTACTTACGTAGCGAGAGATTCATTCAAAATGCTACACACGCTGCCGGAGTCAATAAGGAGTCCTATTTTATTATTTCCGATCTATAAAGTTGTATTTTTTGGTTCGATTTGAATTGTGTTACTAGCAATGCCAGCTACCATATTATCATCTGAACTATCATAGTCGGATTCACATTGAGGATTGTAACTTTGTATTTTGGATCGCATTGACAGACTGATCAGTTGTAGTTTCCTCAATTGAGTTATTATTTGAGCGAGTGGGTTTAGTGGATGAAGACTTTGGCGAACGGCAAACTCGTGAAAAATGGTTCTGTAAACCACAATTATTGCACATCTTGCCTTTCGCAATACATTTATCCTTGTGATTCGCTGACCAAGTCAGGCCACAATTACGGCATAGTTGGTTTGACTGTCGAGTAGAAGTGGGGTATTTGGTCGTTGATTGGATTGGCGAAAAGGCCGTTGTGAAATTAAAGCATTGACATGCGATGCGGGTTGTGTGTTTGAAATCTGTAACTGATTCCGTTGTCCGAGTTCCTTGTTTATGGCCAAACGTAAGGCTTGTGGTGGTTCGAGAGTTTCTCTAAGTAATTCTCTTTGAATTTCAGTATCTTGCATATTTGCAAAAAAAAGATCTCTGATCAGTGTATCTTCTTGATTTCCAAAATTGCAATTCTCGGACAATTCTTTAAATTTGCCAAAGAAATGTTCGATAGATTCTCACTTTGACTGTTTGGTAGTGAGGAGCATGTACCTATCAAAGGGAATTTTTCGCTGAATAATGAACGTAGATTCCATGATCTTCCAAAGCTCCACCGTTGTCAGTATGTCCATCTTGAGATGCGGGTTTCTGCTACATATGATGCTTCTACTGTCTTGCGGTCTGCCTGTGTCCATGGCTTGTCTCCACACATGATTACAAACTCCATCTCTTTCTGACATCAATTTTCCCGGTTAATTTTTAATTGCGCATTTCTTGCTAGTCGTTCTCGTTCCGATTGGGCTGAGGAACCTGTTATTGTATTCTCTTAAATCGGTTCCAACTTAGTTGAACTCTTTCGAGCTTTGTTCAAGCAAAATGTCTAATGCAATATTCTCCTTCGCAAGAAGAGCCAGTTTTGCCTGCATCTGCCATTTCTCCCACTTCAGTTTGTACTCGGTTTTTCCCAGAAAGGCTCTATTCCGAGTGAGTTTCGTTTTTGCGTTGCTGACTGCGCCATGTCGTACACAACCAATATTGTGTACTTGATTTTGCAATGCGAATCTCTATTGGAATTTCTGATGAGTGTACTTGTGCGGCGAGTGCAATTAACATAGTTTTGTATTTGGACTCGCTTAGCAAATCGCCTATCTGACACTTGTCTAGATTACTCAGATAGTTAATACGACTGACACCAAATAAGTTAAATTGAGCAACTGTACTCGAGGCGCAAAACTAAGAGAATGAAAAGTTATAACAGTTAGTAATTCAGCAGTCATAACTAAATGTGAACACAAAATTCCCAGTGCGGGATTTTGGGCAACAGACATAATGTGTGAATAAAAAGTGGTAGATACTGAACTTAAAATGACTTTATGGTACGGCCTTCACAATTAGGTACAACATTAAATAAGTACATCGTATAATAATTTTACTGCGCCAAATAAAATGTTGATGTAGAACACGCTCATTAAGATATCTATTCCTTCATGGTCGGTTCATTTTATTGCTTTTAACATAAATGATTAATTAACTATTAATTAACATTTACCATTAACTATCTTTATAGTAGACTATGCCAGGAGTATGACTAGAGGTGAAACTCTCAATTCATACATGTGGCCCAGCAGTTTAACTCCGTACCAGCAGTATAATATTTAGAAGTAAAGAATTCAAGACAAATTTCACCAATATTAGAAATCTTGAAACGTTAAAAGTTGATAAAGTTGAAAAATTTTCAAATTATGCTTACGAATTGAATGTTTCTCACAAATATGTACTTTAAAAAATTTTGGATCAAGATCGAATAGAAACTTATTACATATAATTTAAAGATCATTTTATCTACAGAATTGGTTAATTTGAAGAGACAAATTTAATGAAAAATAATGATCCGCTTACATATAAGATCAGTATCCATTCTTCATTGAAGACGACACATCTAGAGGGTTTCAGTTACCCCGATATTTTAAATCTTTATCTAACCATCAACAGCGCAATGATAAATTCAACTTTGTGTGTAGAATTTACGTGTAGATCGCTTATAAACGAAAGATCTTTTCGAAAGGATCTAATTTCCAAGTGGACCTTGGTGTTATTTAGAGTAATTATAAACCTAAGAACTAACACTTTATCTGACAGAACACAACCAAATTTCAAACTTTTGATAATAGAATTAGTATGTTGAGTTAGAAAAGAAAACAGGGATCTATTCGGTTTTGCCCCCCCCCCCCCCCCCCCCCCCACCACCACCACCACCAGCTTAGTGAGCATAAATCTTTTATGACCCCCCAGGCACACGTGCTATGTTCTTGCATAGTAATGTGCTATATAACAACACATAATTTTTAACTGGGGGCATAAAAAATTCTGGGGGACAGAAACAGAATAGAATCCCAAACAGTTACATGAAATCAAATCCAAAAAGATAAAGCAAGTGATTGAAAAGTTTAACCTTGATTCTAGAATTTGAAGAAAGCGGGTGACAATTGAAATTTTTCGGGTCACACTTAACTTAACTTAACTTTAACCTACCTGTCAATTATAATAACTAAACTCAATATAGTCGAAGACTCTGTATAATTGAGTTACGCAATTGTGTATCTATTTACAGCATTAGTATGCATAATGAAAAGCAATAGAATCTTGCCTTTTCTTTAATCAAATTCAAACAAAGCAAGTTTTTTTAATCGCTTGTGTTGACAGAAGGAGGTCGTTATGAGGATAATGTTATGAGGAAAATGTATAGGAGAAACAATTGCGAAATATGTAGATGATATATTTTCAGCAAAGAAGTTAGTAAACCTCAAAAAAATCAAGTTTTGAATTTCAGTTTAATTTTGATGGTAAAAAAATTTTGCACGAAAGGATACTAGCTTTCCAATTTGTAATTTTTTTCATAAGCACAACTCAGGGGTGATAAAAAAGCTAATATAATATTTTAATTTTGTATAATTGCAATTTTGCAAACTTTGCCGAGATGAATTGTTTTGACAATTAATATGAAACAGAATAAACAATTATAAGAGAAAATAAAGGAATTTTTTAGTTAAAAAAGTCTCAGAAAATACATTTTTCAACACTAACTGCATCAGCGGGAACAATTTTCAATTTAGCAGTTGTTGCTTTTTCATGCAAAATCATTAACTACAGAAGAAACAGCAACAGTTTGATGTACTTTATATTCACCGCTTAATAATAAAACAAGAGAATTTGTTTAAAAAATTGTTCTGAAATAAAAGTGAAAATTGAATTGTATTTTTCTGTCCACAAAAACATTGTTGTCAACAAAATCAACAATGATATGCACATTTTCTATCAAACACTAAAAGTATTCAGAAAAAAATGGTTCACTTTCAATTTTTTTTTTGTAATTTAAGACATTAAAGACCTAAAAGACCCTAGATACGGCAGAGTTAATTAAAGGTACTCCTCAGCTCTTTTCCGAAACAGTGATTACCAATTACTAAACGCAAAATTAAAGAATACCCACAGTTAGGTAGACAAGATTAAATAACCGATAATTTGCCTGTTTCAAATGCAACAGAAATTATTTGAAAATGCTCTTTTTTAGTGATTGTTTAAAAAAAATTTACTTTTTTAAACATAAAAACGTTTGTTTATACACAAAAAACTACAAGTTTAGAAAGGATATCAACAAATTTCACAATTTGTGATGAGAACATCTGTAATAAAAGAAAACAAAAGAATTACAAATAACAAAATATAATTTACACCTCAATTTACTTCGGAAAAAATTGATAAAAGTTTCTGAAAAATAAGCTTATCAGATGCTTTGATTACGCATATAAACATGAAAAAAAACTTGATTTATATTGCTAAACCGATTGCTCTTTCCAAATTAATTTTTAAAGTTTTAAATTGCCTTGGTACGCCATAACGGTCTGGAGCAGCTGACTTGTTTCTGCTGACTTACCATGAAGGTAACACCTACTTTTTTGCTTTGCGCCTGTTCTTTCAGAATGTATCATTTGTTATAAAATTGATGTCTGAGTCCTCCGGCCTCGAGATTTTCAGATGTCTCTGATCTGGGGCGGCTGATCCCGGATTTTCTAAGATATTGGAATTGGTGGGAGAAATTTGCTACGATTATTTTGCTTCTATTTCACTAGTCAGTGGCTAACTAAAAACAGATTCGATGGTCTGGTTTTAGGGAAATTTTTGAAAAAGGGAAATTTTCAAATTTTTGAAGAAAGGGGAAAACAACTTTCGAGCCACCGAATATTTTGAAATAATTGCTCGCTTTTATATATTTTTTTCTAAAAAACGGAAATAATTTTGATGCCAAAACAGCATAAAGTTGTCAATGAGGTACTCCTTCCACTTTGTTTTGCGGCACTTCAAAAAGTTATCCCCTAATACTCATTCGAGTGAAGTAAGTTAGTGGGTTTCAAAAAACAATATTTGCTTTCTTATTTATTTTTTTAATGTTGGCTATTAGTTCAATTTTACTATTAACTTCAAGGCTGTAGATTAGTTCTGTTCTTACCTTGTAAAATGAATAAAAAAGAACCAATTCAAAAATGTCAGAGTGGTTGGGTAGTAGAAATTACTCATGTATTACTAATTTAAGTTTCGGGATTTCCACAAACATGTTCGGTAATTAATACTCAAAGATGTTTCTATTGTTTGTAGTAGAACTATTAATGGCGAATTCTCATCCAATATTGTAAGTTGAAGGACTTAAGTTATTCTTTTAACATTAAGATGAGCAGTTAATTTCAAGAAGAAAAAATCCTGGTGAGAGCGGCCTGGTGAGAGCATTATAACCAGGAAACCTTATGTCCCCTGCCATTGTTGCAAAAAAGCAAGCAGCATAAAGATATTAATCGAGATATAAGTAAATTTTGCTATATAACAAAGAACTGAAATGAAAACCACAAATACAGAAGACACTGTATGACAATTTTATATTCGCACGAAAAATAAAATATAATTTGACAACATTTCAATTTTGTATATTTACAAATTTGCAAGATTTGTCCCGATGAATTATTTTGACAATTAAAGTGGAAAAGAATAAATCACTTATAGGAGAAAATAAAGAAATTTTATAGTTAATCATCTTCAACAAAAGTTTCAGAAATTATACTTTTTTCAAAACTAAGTATTTGCTGGTCTTTTTATGCAAAATCTTCATATACAGAAGAAACAGCAACAATTTTATGTACTGTATATCTACCGCTTAATATTAAAAAAAGGAATTAGCTAAACAAAATGTTCCCAAATAAATGTGAAAAGTGAATTTCCTAACATTAAAATACATTGTTGGAAACAAAATGTACAATGATAAGCACATTTTCTATCAAACATGAAAAATTTTCAGCAAAAGAAATTTGTTCGCTTTAGAGTTTTTTGTAGTTTGAGGCATTAAAGACCTAAAAAAACACTAGATACAGCAGATGCACCATAGTTAAGGTACTCCTCAGCATTATAACCAGGAAACCATATGTCCCCAGCCACTGTTGCAAAAAACCAAGCAGCATAGAATCAACAACCCAGGTAAAAAATAAATTTTGTTATTTAACAAAGAATTAAGATGTAAAACTTAAACACAGAAGACCTTGGATGACAATTTATTATTCCTACTAGAAATAACCTTAAGACACAGCAAAACAAAAAAGGAAAAGATAATCTCGGAGGCCAAACTACAGAATCCCTCGATCCAGCTTTGCAAGAAGCTTTTTCTGTCGATAAAACTGTGAAGATTGTTGATTGCCTCGCATATATACGATGTTTTACCTAATTGAAAAGGAAAACAAAAAAAATATAGAAAAATGATACAGTAGATTTTTTGTAAACACAAATTTTTTTAACATTTTAATTTTATTTATCAATAATTGTGAGAGTATATCAATGATTTTATTAGCGTCAGTGTCAAGGCTGATTAATTCTCTATATAAAGTAAAGGCGCTACGTATTATGAAAATTTCAAAAAAAACCCAAATAAATAAGATGTCCTGTTTTAAATGAAATAAGATAAATAAACCCAAGGTAACTCTACTTGTTCCCCTGAAATAATTAGTCTAAAAAATGAACGCCCTGCATTAAATTTGGTGAAAGGAAAGTCAAGTGTCATAGTTTTCATTGAAAACAAACGATAAAAAGGTTCAAGACCAGAAATCCGGTTTCATTTCAATTGCGCTATCTACCTGCAACTTCTTTTGTTGAGCCGAAAAAAGTTGTCAACGTAGAAAAAGGCCGCCACAAGACCACCTGTTATCTGCTTTGAAACAAAGATTGGTGGCTTTTAACATTTTAAAAATTGATAATTTCAAAAATCTGAAGCCAACAGTTTGATCTAAATTAAATGGAAATAGAAAAAAGCTGCGAAAGCACTCATGGTCTGAAAATTTTCTCATATTTCTGAAAAATTTTGAAACAATCAGATGAGGTAGCATTAATCAATCATTATCTGCTATTTCTGCTTGTCATGAGATTAAATCAAGAAGTTTTTTCTTTCTTAAGGCAAAAGATTCAACTTTTTTAACTCAAGAAGAACTCTAATACCAATTGTACAGAACACATAAATGTAGCCTTTTTGTTCCATTTTGTAAACAATTTTGCTAGTGTTTCCTAGTCCCTTTCTAAGATAATTTGGAATGTGAAAAACTGAGAATGAAGTTTTTGGCATGGCTACAGTGACAAACTGGAAAAATGTACAAAATTGGTGCAAATCATTAAAAATGTAAGAACCAAGACAAATTGTCACTTTGCAGAAGCTACAGAAAAAAATACCAAAACAAAGTCCTGTTCATCTTCAGAAGCTACAAAAGCGCTGTATGAAAAAACTTCAAACGTGTGGACATCATATTAGTCAAATCAGCGTCAGCATCGGACTTTCTTTGTTGAATCAGTCATTAGTAGCATGGCAATATTCTATGAGAATGCAATAAAGTATACGAAGTTTACAAGTCTCTGATCTGTGCCTTTTTATTTTATGAGTCTTTTCGGCAAAGTATATTATGGAGTCTATTAGCAGAAAATCTTACAAAACAGGTCAACTCTGTTTTTGGGCTATATCATACCTCAAAAACAGTTATTTCGCTATAATTTACAGTTATTTTATTTCCAAAAAATACTAGGATCTACGACCTTGATCCTAGTATTTTTTGGAAATGAAAAGTTGACGTTTTCTTTTGATGATTGACTATTTCTAAATAATTTGATAAAACTGCATGACTGGCGGCAGTTATATGTAGGACAAATATTTTTTTTCTCCAGGTCTTCACCATCACAGTAAATTGTTTTTGCGAAGGTTGAGAGGCAGCTGAGATCAAACCGTGGGTTCTCCAGTCTATCCAACAAGTATGGCGCCAGGAGCTTAGCAGCTTTTTTCATCGATGAATTTTGTCAATCATTATCTGCCAATCAAATTTGCATACTAAAAAACATTTTATTATCCATCCAGTAAATTTTTTTCGATACGAATATTTTTTTGGTAAATAAAGTTTTCAAGTAAGCGGCTCTAATCCATCTCAAAATTGTCTCAAGTAAGTCTCTATCTAAATTCTACATTGTGAAGACTTCTCTTCAAATAAATTATTTTAGCTTTTTTCTATTGCCGAAAACCGTACTTTTTTTCTCCCTACAATGTCTTCACCAGTCAATCAGTTCTTAAGATTGAGTATTGGAATCTTTCTTTTCTTGTCTTTAAACTGTTAGAAACATTTTCCTGTATGTCAAAGGCCAGTTTTGGAAGCCTCAAAACATTTTTATTAGTGTTCTATTAATCAGGTCTGAATTTTTGGCCAGACCCAGAAGGATGAAACCGCTCTACTATAAGTAGCAATTTAACAAAACTGTAAAAGCCTATTTGAAGGCTTCTAGTGCAAAGATAGTATGACAAAACTTTAAATAGTGCTTCTTGTCAGGTGAAGCATACAAAAAATATAATTATTATAAATGAATACAAGCGAATAATAGAATTATTCAATTTTCAAGAAGCCAGAAAAATTATCAAGGGGTAAGGGAAATTGTAAGTAAAGTTGTGATTAATTCTGATAGACCACACTATTTTATAATAAGATGTCATGCTTACCAGAAACTTTTCACATCTCAAATTTCCCGTCAACTATTAGCACCACAATTTGGAGACTTATCGAAATACCACGCCATTCTGCTCATAGGAGCAAAATTTGGCTGCAAAAAAACGCTTCAAATGAATTTGTGTCAAAAATCTTTTTTTTTTAGTTTTAAGAAATTACTAGCTCCTTTGTTCATACTTCCTATTGTGCAAGTAATCAACTATCTCTTTTGCTTCTTGGCGTCAAGTCGTGCAAATCAATCTCGTAAATTTACTCTATCGTCAAACTCAGAACAAACTAACCTTAGGCAGTTGAGATAAATTAACCCTTTTTAGATTCTCAACGCAAATCTACATCCTAAGACAAAACTTATATTCGCGTCGCGAATATGTAATTTTGTTCTGTCTCAAAACATGACGCAGTCAGCAGTGCCCGATATTGGAAAACAATCCCTTGAAATTGGACCCTTTTGCCAACCAAGGAGACCCCACTTGGATAGGCTTGCTGGAATGTTTAATTTAAACAAAAATCTTGTCTAAAGAGTGATCTTTTGTTGACAATGCTTCTCAGCCCTTCGAACCGCCGAACAAGTTTACGCCACCAAACCATCCCAGCAATTTGTTTTTGCGAGAGAATGAATGCCACCCGAGATAAAGTAGTCGAATCTCCAGGCTATCCAACAATTATGGCGTCAGGAACTCAGCAGCTTTTTTAATCAATGACTACTCTCAATCATAATCTGCCAAACAAATTTACATATTCAAACAATGAATTTACGATTTAATATTGAGACTGTGACCATACTAAAAATAATTCTGGTACCCGTCGAGTTATTTTTGTCGATGCAAGTAACTTTTTATAAAAAAAGTTTTGGTTTAGACGACTCCAGTCCTTCTGAAAAACTGCCTCAAATAAGTCTATAACTATTCTAAAATTTGTAAAGACTTCCATTTGAATAATTTATTTTATCTTTTTTTATCTAATGAAAACCGTAATTTTTTTCTTCGTAGGAGGGTTTCACCAGTAAATCCCTACTGGCGTCAAGTCGTGCGTCAAGTCGTCAAGTTGGGAAACTCAATCCTGTAAATTTACTCTATCGTCAAACTCAGAATAAGCTACAGTTAGGCAGTTGAGAAAATTAAACGCGTTTTAGATTCTCACCAAAAATGCAAAACTTACATTCTATTTGCGGAAACAGTAATAATATCTTGTCTCAAAACATGACGCAGCCAGCAGTACCCAGTTTTAGGAAACCAAGCCCTTTGAATTGGACCTTTTCTCCGACCAAGGAGTCCCCGCTTAGATAGGGTCCCAGGAATGTTTAGTATCAAATGACAGCCTTGGCTAAAGAGTGAGATTTTATTGAACATACTTCTCAGCCCTTCGAAACGCCAAAAGATTTTGCACAACAAACCCATCACAGCTATTTTTTTGCAAAAATGGAAAGACTGAGTGCCAGCTAAGATAAAACCGTGGGTTCTCAGTCTATCCAACAAATATGGAGCCAAGACCTCAGCAGCTTTTTTTATCAATGGCTTCTGTCAATTATACTCTGCCAAACAAATTTTGATATTCAAACAGTGAATTTTTGAATTGATATTGAAACTGAGAACATACTGAAAAAAAATTCTAGTACACGTTGAAATATTTTTTCATTCCATCCAAATAATTTTTGGTTAAAAAGGCTTTTATGTGGACGTCTTTAATCCCTTTCAAAAATTGTCTCTAAAAGTAAGTCTATAACTAAACTGTAAATTGTAAAGACTCTGCTTTAAAATAAATTGTCTCAAAAAGTAAGTCTATAACTAAACTGTAAATTGTAAAGACTCTTCATTAAAAACAATTGCATTATCTTTTTTATATACTGAGAACCGTATTTTGTCTACGTTTCACCAGTAAATCAGCCCTTAATATTGAGTATTGGAATCTATCTGTTCTTGGCGCTAAATTGTTTTACAAATTTTCCTGTATGCCAAGGGCCAGTTTAGATGCCTTAAAAATTACTTTTTAGTGCTCTATTAATCAGTTCTGGATTTTTGGCCAGACACAGAACGATGAAACTGCTCTGCTTTAAATAGCAAATTAACCAAAACTGTAACAGCTTGTTTGAAGGTTTCTAGTGTAAAGATAGTATAACAAAACTTTGAATAGTGCTTCTTGTCAGGTGGACCATACCAAAAAATACATTTATGATAAACGAATACAAGCAAATAATAGAATTATTCACTTTTCAGGAAGCCAGAAAATTATCAAGGGGCTATGCGAAACTGTGTGTAAAATTGTGATAAGCATTGGTAGACCACACAATTCCACAAAAGGAGGTCTTGCTTACCAGAAAGTGTTCTCAACTCATTCTTGCCGTCAATTATTAGCACCAGAAATTTTAACATTTGGAGACTTATGGAAATATCACACCATTCTGCTCATAGCAACAAAATATGTATGTATATAAAATAAATTTGACAAAAACGCTTCGAATAAACTTAAATCAAAATCTTTGTTCCTAATTTTAAGAAGTTCTTCGCGCTTTTGTTTATACTTGCTTTTCAGCAAGTAACCAACCATCTTTTTTGCTTCCTCGCGTCAAGTCGTGTAAATCAATCTTTTAGATACACACTATCGTCAAACTAACCTGAGGCAGTTGAAAAAAAACGCGTTTTAGATTCTCACGGGAACTGCACATCCAATTCCGAACCTCATATTCTTTTTGCAAAAATAGTAACAATAATTTGTCTCGAAAGATGACGCAGCGAGCAGTATCCAATTTTGGGAAACCACCTCTTGGTATTGGACCTTTCTGCCGCCCCTGGAGACCTCGCTTAGATAGGGTTACCGGAAAGTTTAAATCAAATAGTCATTTCTGGCTTAAGAGTGAGTTTTTATTGACAATACTTCTCATCCCTTCCAGCCGACGAAAGGTTTTGCGCAAGAAAGCTATCACAGTAACCTGCGTTTGAGCAAATTGAGAGACTTAGTGCCAGCTGAGATAAAACTGTGGGTTGTCTTCCATGCAACAAATATAGCGCCAGGAACTCCGCAGATTCCTCGTCAATGTTTTCTGTTAAAGATGCTCTGTCAATGGAATTTTGATATTTGAGCAGTGAATTCAAGATTTGATAATAAGACTGTGCTGATACTCAAAAAAATACCTGCCGAGTTAATTTTTTCATTGGATCCCAAAAAGTTTTGCTTAAAAAATGTTTACAAGTAGAGCACACTGAAGCAAATCTGCTTCTATTGCTTAGTGTTGGATTTTTTCTTTTTTTTCGCGATGAACTGTTTCAAAAAAAACTTTTCTGTAAATCAAGGGCCAGATTTTGATAATCCAAAAATTGTTTTTGTTATCTATTTTTCTATTTGAACATTTTGACCAAACACCATCGCTCTTCTTTAGGTAGCGGTTTGGTGTTCGTTTTGGGAAAACCATGCTTCAAAAATAGTTTTTTTATATCTTAGTTAAATATTTAAAAATATTGCATATGATAAAGAAATGAAAACTTCAACATCAGGAGTTAAATTTTTCTATGGATGATTGACTACTTCGAAATAATATGATAAAACAACATGACTGGCGGCAGTTATATGTAGAACAAATCTTATTTGTCTCCAGCTCTTCATCATCAAAGCAACATGTTTTTGAGAAGCTTGAGAGACTGAATGCCAACTGAGATCAAACCGTGGCTTCTCCAGTCTATCCAACAAGTATGGCGCATCGAATTTAGCAGCTTTTTTCATCAATAACTTTTGTCAAATTTTCTATTACTCGTTGAGTTAATTTTTTTCATTCCATCCAACTAAATTTGATAAATAAAATTTTCAAATAAGCGACTCATTCTCAAAAATTGTCTCCAGTAAGTCTAAAAATCAACTGTAAATTGTACAGACTTCTCTCTAAAGCACTTAATTTGTCTTTAACGCGTTTTAGATTCTCGCTGGAATTGCCCACCCAAAACTGATATTCTCTTTCCAAAATTTGGTTGAGCAATATGCAAAATATATTATATAACTTTCAGCTGTAATTTTTCGTAGCGACATAGTAACTTAACAAAACGGCGCCGATTGATAAACTTTGATTTTGCAATTTTTCTCTAGACATAGTTAAATCAACAGTAAACATTTTTGAAGCGCTGAAAAATCTTTGATCAATGTACCTTTAAAATTTTGGGTTTCATCACATGCTTGAAGTGAGATACGGTTGCCTGAAAGTTTAAATGAAAATGACATTTCTGGCTAAAGAGTGAGTTTTTACTGACAATATTTTTCATTCCTTCAAACCGCCTAACGGCGTAGCACAACAAAGCTATAATTAAAAATTGTTTTTGTTAAAAATTGAGAGACTGAGCGCCAGCTGAGATAATACTGTAGGTTCTCCTGTCTGTCCAACAAATATGGCGCCAAGAACTCGGTAGATTTTTTTTCAAGGGCTTCTGTCAATAATACTCTGCCAATGGAATTCTGATATTTGAGCAGTGAACTCAAGAATTGTTAATGAGACTGTAACCACACTAAACAAAATTCAAATAACCGTGGAGCTAATTTTTTCTTTTGATCCGACCAATTTTGTTAAAATAAGCATTCAAGTAGAGGACTCTGATCGTTTTCAAAATTTGACTCAAGTAAACTATATTTATACTGTCTGTAAATATTTTTTTACTGCTGGAAATTGTTTTTTCTTTTTTGTCCGTATCAAACTTTCAGTTAATTTGCTTCTATTGCTTAGAATTGGATTTTTTCTTTTTCGGCATTGAACTGTTTAAATTTTTTTCCTGTAAATCAACGGCCATATTTTGATTCCTGGGAAATTGGTTTTCAGCGATCCAATGATCTATTTGGAATTTTTTGACCAGACCGTGGAATCGAAAATTGCTATTCTCTAACTAGCAATTTTGTGTTCCCTTTCTCGACAACCGTGATTCAAAAATGGTTTGGACTATAAAAAAAAATTGCACGTAAAGAAAAGCATTGAAACCTTCAACATCAATAGTTAATGTTTTCTATTGATGATTGACTATTTCTAAATAATTTGATGAAACTGCATGACTGGCGGCAGTTATATGCAGAACAAATCTCATTTGTCTCCAGCTCTTCTTAATCACAGCAACTTATTTTTGCAAAAGTTGAGCGCTTGAATGCCAGCTGAGATCAAACCGTGGGTTTTCTAGTCCATCCAACAAGTATGGCGACACGAACTCAGCAGCTTTTTTCATCAATGAATTCTGTCAATCATAATCTGCCAAGCAATTCTGCCATACTAAGAAACTTCCTATTAACCGACGAGTTTTTTTATTCCATCAAATTGATTTTAAAAAAAGTTTTCAAATAGACGGCTCCAATCCTTCTCAAAAATTGTCTCAAGTAAGTCTATAACTAATCTTTAAATCGTACAAACTACTCTCTAAAAATTTTATATTATTTTTTTAACTAGTGATAACCATAATGTTGGTCTCCGTTTCAAATTTTCACCAGAAAAGCAGCTCCTAATGTTGAGTATTAGAATCTTTCCTTTCTGAGTGCTTAAATATTAAAAATTTTTGCAGTATGTCAATGGCCTTTTTTGGAGACCGCATAAAAATTTGTTTCTGGTGCTTTAACAATCAGTTTTGGCCAGACTCAGAACTATGAAATCGCTCTGCATTTAATAGCAAATAAACAAATTAGTAGCATCCTATTTGAAGTTTTCCAGTGCAGAAGTGGTATGAAAAATATTCGGTTAGTGCTTCTTATCAGGTGAACCATAAAGAAATTTGAATAAAAGCAGAAAAAAAATAAATTTTTCAAACTTCAAGAACCCATAAACATTTTCAAGTGCTAACGGATGCAGTAAGTAAAATCGTGATTAATGTTGATAGACCACACAATTTCATACAAAAAGAAGTTAAGGTTACCAGAAACTTTCTACAACTCAAATCTGCCATCAATTATTAGAATCAATTTTTTTTAACATTTGGAGAATTGAAAATCCACTTTCGAAAACCCACATCTCTCTACTCATAGGAACAAACTGAAGTAACAAATACTGTTAAGTTAATTTAAAATTTTTGGTTACCAAATAGTTTCTTAAGCTTAAGAGTTAAGAAAATTAGAAACGTGGTTTTGGCCAATTGATTTTTTTGTGACAGCTGTGTACCAAAACCGCAAAACTTACATCCCGCGTAAAAACTACCTGAAGAATTAGGGTGAAACACATACCAAGAATTTTTGAGTATTAGTTAACTGCCATTAAGCAGACCAGTTTCAACAAATCTGGGCAACTTAAAACAATATGGAAAAAAATATTCAGTTATTTTTACATTGATTGATTCATCTGTTCGAACTCATGGCAATTTCATTCCACTTGTGCAAAATAAATTATATATACGAATACAAGCAAATATTAGAATTAGTCACTTTTCAAGAAGCCAGAAAATTATCAAGGAGCTAAGGGAAACTGTGTGTAAAATTGTGATAAACATTGGTAGACCACACAATTCCACAAAAGGAGGTCTTGCTTACCAGAAACTGTTCTCAACTCATTCTTGCCGTCAATTATTAGCACCAGAAATTTTAACATTTGGAGACTTATGGAAATATCACACCATTCTGCTCATAGCAACAAAATATGTATGTATATAAAATAAATTTGACAAAAACGCTTCGAATAAACTTAAATCAAAATCTTTGTTCCTAATTTTAAGAAGTTCTTCGCGCTTTTGTTTATACTTGCTTTTCAGCAAGTAACCAACCATCTTTTTTGCTTCCTCGCGTCAAGTCGTGTAAATCAATCTTTTAGAAACACACTATCGTCAAACTAACCTGAGGCAGTTGAAAAAAAATGCGTTTTAGATTCTCACGGGAACTGCACATCCAATTCCGAACCTCACATTCTTTTTGCAAAAATAGTAACAATAATTTGTCTCGAAAGATGACGCAGCGAGCAGTATCCAATTTTGGGAAACCACCCCTTGGTATTGGACCTTTCTGCCGCCCCTGGAGACCTCGCTTAGATAGGGTTACCGGAAAGTTTAAATCAAATAGTCAGTTCTGGCTTAAGAGTGAGTTTTTATTGACAATACTTCTCATCCCTTCCAGCCGACGAAAGGTTTTGCGCAAGAAAGCTATCACAGCAACTTGCGTTTGAGCAAATTGAGAGACTTAGTGCCAGCTGAGATAAAACTGTGGGTTGTCTTCCATACAACAAATATAGCGCCAGGAACTCCACAGATTCCTCATCAATGTTTTCTGTTAATGATGCTCTGTCAATGGAATTTGGATATTTGAGCAGTGAATTCAAGATTTGATAATGAGACTGTGATGATACTGAAAAAAATACCTGCCGAGTTAATTTTTTCATTGGATCCCAAAAAGTTTTGGTTAAAAAATGTTTACAAGTAGAGCACACTGAAGTAAATCTGCTTCTATTGCTTAGTATTGGATTTTTTCTTTTTTTTTGCTTTGAACTGTTTAAAAAAAACTTTTCTGTAAATCAAGGGCCAGATTTTGATTGTCCAAAAATTGTTTTTAGTTGTCTATTTTTCTATCTGAACATTTTGACCAAACACCATCGCTCTTCTTTAGGTAGCGGTTTGGTGTTCCGTTTTGGGAAAACCATGCTTCAAAAATAGTTTTTTATATCATAGTTAAATATTAAAAAATATTGCATATGATAAAAAACTGAAAACTTCAACATCAGGAGTTAAATTTTTCTATGGATGATTGACTACTTCTAAATAATATGATAAAACAACATGACTGGCGGCAGTTATATGTAGAACAAATCTTATTTGTCTCCAGCTCTTCATCATCAAAGCAACATGTTTTTGAGAAGCTTGAGAGGCTGAATGCCAACTGAGATCAAACCGTGGGTTCTCCAGTCTATCCAACAAGAATGGCGCATCGAATTTAGCAGCTTTTTCATCAATAACTTTTGTCAAATTTTCTATTACAGGTTGAGTGAAATTTTTTCATTCCATCCAACTAAATTTGATAAATAAAATTTTCAAATAAGTGACTCATTCTCAAAAATTGTCTCAAGTAAGTCTACAAATCAACTGTAAATTGTACAGACTTCTCTCTAAAACACTTAAATTGTCTTTAACGCGTTTTAGATTCTCGCTGGAATTGCCCACCCAAAACTGATATTCTCTTTCGAAAACTTGGTTGAGCAATATGCAAAATATATTATATAAATTTCAGCTGTAATTTTTCGTAGCAACATTGTAACTTAACAAAACGGCGCCGATTGATAAACTTTGATTTTGCAATTTTTCTCTAGACATAGTTAAATCAACAGTAAACATTTTTGAAGCGCTGAAAAATCTTTGATCAATGTACCTTTAAAATTTTGGGTTTCATCACATGCTTGAAGTGAGATACGGTTTCCTGAAAGTTTAAATGAAAATGACATTTCTAGCTAAAGAATGAGTTTTTGCTGACAATACTTCTCATTCCTTCAAACCGCCTAACGGCGTTGCACAACAAAGCTATCATTAGAAATTGTTTTTGTTAAAAATTGAGGGACTGAGCGCCAGCTGAGATAAAACTCTAGGTTCTCCAGTCTGTACAACAAAGAATTTTTGTCAATGGCCTCCGTCAAGAATACTCTGCCAATGGAATTCTGATATTTGAGCAGTGAACTCAAGAACTGTTAATGAGACGGTAACCATGATAAACAAAATTCTAATAACCGTGGATTTAATTTTTTCTTTTGATCCGACCAATTGTTTTAAAATAAGCATTCAAGTAGGGGACACTGATCTTTTTCAAAATTTGTCTCAAGTAAACTATGATTATACTGTCTTTAAATATTTGTTTTCTGGTGGAAATTGTTTTTTCTTTTTTGTCCGTATCAAAATTTCATTTAATCTGCTTCTATTGCTTAGAATGGGATTTTTTTCTTTTTTGGCACTGAACTGTTTAAATTTTTTTCCTGTAAATCAACGGCCATATTTTGATTCTTGGGAAATTGGTTTTCAGCGATCTAATAAGCTATTTGGACTTTTTTGACCAGACCGTGGAATCGAAAATTGCTATTCTCTAACTAGCAATTTAGTGTTCCCTTTCGGGACAACCGTGATTCAAAAATGGCTTGGAATATAAAAAAAATGCATATAACGAAAAGCATTGAAACCTTCAACATCAATAGTTAATGTTCTCTATTGATGATTGATTATTTCTAAATAATTTGATGAAACTGAATAACGGGCGGCAGAACAAATCTCATTTGTCTCCAGCTCTTCTTAATCACAACGTCTTGTTTTTGCGAAAGTTGGGCGCTTGAATGCCAGTTGAGATCAAACCGTGGGTTTTCTAGTCTATCCAGCAAGTATGGCAACACGAACTCAGCAGCTTTTTTCAGCGATGAATTCTGTCAATCATAATCTGCCAAGCAATTCTGCCATACTAAGAAACTTTCTATTAACCGACGAGTTTTTTTTTATTCTATCAAATTGATTTTAAAAAAGATTTCGAATAGACGGCTCTAACCCTTCTCAAAAATTGAAAAAGTTTCTCAAGTTAGTCTATAACTAATCTTTAAATCGTACAAACTACTCTTTAAAAATTTTCTATTATTTTTTTAACTAGTGATAACCATAAAGTTGGTCTGCGTTTCAAGCTTTCACTAGCAAAGCAGCTCTTAATGTTGAGTATTAGAATCTTTCATTTCTGAGCGCTAAACTGTTAAAAAATATTGCTGTATGTCAAGGGCCTTTTTGGACACCGCATAAAAATTTGTTTCTAGTGCTTTAACAATCAGTTTTGGCCAGACTCAGAACTATGAAATCGCTCTGCATTAAATAGCAAATAAACAAATTTGTAGCAGCCTATTTGAAGTTTTCCAGTGCAAAAGTGGTATGAAAAATATTTGGTTAGTGCTTCTTATCAGGTGAACCATAAAGAAATTTGAATGAAAGCAGAAAAAAGTGAAAAAAGTAAATTTTTCAAATTTCAAGAACCCAAAAACATTTTCAAGGGCTAAGGGATGCCGTAAGTAAAATTGTGATTATTATTGATAGACCACACAATTTCATACAAAAAGAAGTTAAGGTTACCAGAAACTTTCTACAACTCAAATCTGTCATGAATTATTAGAAACTATTTTTTTAACATTTGGA
Source organism: Convolutriloba macropyga (assembly GCF_964194025.1). Taxonomy (NCBI): domain Eukaryota; kingdom Metazoa; phylum Xenacoelomorpha; order Acoela; family Convolutidae; genus Convolutriloba; species Convolutriloba macropyga. The sequence continues at coordinate 13,272,190 of NC_134471.1, read as the reverse complement.
GAAACACTTTTTTTAACATATCTCTCTACTCATAGGAACAAACTGAAGTAACAAATACTGTTATGTTAATTTAAAATTTTTGGTTACCAAATAGTTTCTTAAGCTTAAGAGTTAAGAAAATAAGAAACGTGTTTTTGGCCAATTGATTTTTTTTTGTGACAGCTGTGTATCAAAACCGCAAAGCTTACATCCCGCGTAAAAACTACCTGAAGAATTAACGTGAAACACATACCAAGAAGTTCTGAGTATTAGTTAACTGTCATTAAGCAGACCAATTTCAACAAATCTGGACAACTTAAAACAATATGGAAAAAATATTCAGTTATTCTTACATTGATTGATTCATCTGTTCAAACTCACGGCAATTTCATTTGACTTGTGCAAATATATATATAAATATATATATATATATATATATATATATATATATATATATATATTATATTTATATTTATATATATATATATGTATATAAATAATTACAAATTATAAAAAGCAAAAGTGTAAAGTAAAACAAAGAACGAAGTTCAAGGGCATTTGTCTATTGCGAAAACTTTTTCTTGTAGCAACCATTTTCCTTTTCGTAAGGTAAAAAATGCTAGAAGTTTTTTGTTGCGAGTCTGATCACGTCCTTTGTTTGGAAAATTTAACATCAGGTTAAAGCTAATTTTCTCTCCTAGCTTTATTTTTGGTAATGAAACCATTGCGCTTGTGTTTTTCTTTCTTATAGGCTTGTACGTGGTAAAAAAATATCTCAGGCGTTCATATTATTGTATTATTTTCAAACGAATATTGAGTAAAAATATTATGATGTAAAATTGCACGGACTGATTTTGGTTTCACGTTGGCAAACTATCAGAACACTTCTAAGGCTAAGAATTTTGTACTGTTTAAATAAATTTCTGACTGCCTAAAAGTTTTCAAAGTTTTTTTTAGCAACATTATATTCTCTGTGTTTTAAAAGCTTCTAAAAAACTCAATCTATGCTCCACTTTCTTCCAAAAGTTTCGTCAAAATATATCTATAAATCTCCTCTCAATTGAAACGGGGAAAAAGAAAAGAAACTTGGAAGGATTCTAGCAAGTTGTTTCCTAAGATAATCCGGTAGCAATTTTTTGTCTCCAATCAAAACCTTTTTGCCCACAATAGTCTTTTTAAGTTTTTACCAGCGCAAAGTTTGGTTTTGCGTACCATATTCTAACACAATGCTGCGATGGTATACTCAAAAATTTTATCTGATAACCGTCATCCAATCATCTGCTAATTTGTCTCTGCGTTTTTGACTTAGCAACTCAATTGTTTTCTGTTTGCTTGAAAATATTTGATACAAAACATGGTTGAGCAATATGCAAAAAATTTTATATAACTTTCAGCTGTAATTTTTTGCAGCAACATAGTAACTTAATAAATCGGCGCCAATTGATAAACTTTGATATTGCACTTTGACTCTAGACATATTTAAATCAACAGTAAACATTTTTGAAGCGCTGAAAAATCTTTGATCTATGTCCCCTTAAAATTTTGGGTTTAATCACATGCCTGAAGTGAGATTGGGTTGCCTGAAAGTTTAAATGAAAACGACATTTCTGGCTAAAGAGTGAGTTTTTTTACTGACAATATTTCTCATTCCTTCAAACCGCCTAACGGCGTTGAACAACAAAGCTATCGTTACAAATTGTTTTTGTTAAAAATTGAGAGACTGAGCGCCAGCTGAGATAATACTGTAGGTTCTCCTCTCTGTACAACAAATATGGCGCCAAGAACTCGGTAGATTTTTTGTCAAGGGCTTCTGTCAATAATACTCTGCCAATGGAATTCTGATATTTGAGCAATGAACTCAAAAATTGTTAATGAGACTGTAACCACACTAAACAAAATTCAAATAACCGTGGAGTTAATTTTTTCTTTTGATTCGACCAATTTTGTTAAAATAGGCATTCATGTAGAGGACTCTGATCGTTTTCAAAATTTGACTCAAGTAAACTATATTTATACTGTCTGTAATAATTTTTTTTACTGCTGGAAATTGTTTTTTCTTTTTTGTCCGTATCAAACTTTCAGTTAATCTGCTTCTTTCGCTTAGAATTGGATTTTTTCTTTTTTGGCATTGAGCTGTTTAAATTTTTTTCCTGTAAATCAACGGCCATATTTTGATTCTTGGGAAATTGGTTTTCAGCGATCTAATAATCTATTTGGACTTATTTGACCAGACAGCGGAATCGAAAATTGCTATACTCTAACTAGCAATTTGGTGTTCTCTTTCGGGACAACCGTGATTCAAAAATGGTTTGGAATATAAAAAAAATTGCATATAATGAAAAGCATTGAAACCTTCAACGTCAATAGTTAATGTTTTCTATTGATGATTGACTATTTCTAAATAATTTGATGAAACTGCATAACGGTCGGCAGTTATATGCAGAACAAATCTCATTTGTCTCCAGCTCTTCTTAATCAAAGCAATTTGTTTTTGCGGAGATTGAGTGCTTGAATGCCAGCTGAGATCAAACCGTGGGTTCTCTAGTCTATCCAACAAGTATGGCGACACGAACTCAGCAGCTTTTTTCATCAATGAATTCTGTCAATCATAATCTGCCAAGCAATTCTGCCATACTAAGAAACTTTCTAATAACCGTCGAGTTCTTTTTATTCCATCAAATTGATTTTAAAAAAGTTTTCAAATAGACGGCTCTAATCCTTCTCAAAAATTGTCTCAAGTAAGTCTATAACTAATCTTTAAATCGTACAGACTACTCTTTAAAAATTTTATATTATTTTTTTAACTACTGATAACCATAATGTTGGTCTCCGTATAAAGGTTTCACCAGTAAAGCAGCTCTTAATGTCGAGTATTAGAATCCTTTCCTTTCTGAGCCTGTAGAATTCCTTTCTGAGCGCTAAACTGTTAAAAAATTTTGCTGTATGTCAAGGGCTTTTTTTGGAGACCGCATAAAAATATGTTTTTAGTGCTTTAACAATCACTTTTGGCCAGACACAGAACTATGAAACCGCTCTGCATTAAATAGCAAATTAACAAATTTGTAGCAGCCTATTTGAAGTTTTCCAGTGCAAAAGTGGTATGAAAAATATTTGGTTAGTGCTTCTTATCAGGTGAACCATAAAGAAATTTGAGTGAAAGCAGAAAAAAGTAAATTTTTCAAATTTCAAGAACCCATAAACATTTTCAAGGGCTAAGGGATGCCGTAAGTAAAATTGTGATTAATATTGATAGACCACACATTTTCATACAAAAAGAGGTTAAGGTTACCAGAAACTTTCTACAACTCAAATCTGCCATCAATTAATAGAAACAATTTTGTTAGCATTTGGAGAATTGAAAACCCACATTCGAAAACCCACATCTCTATACTCATAGGAACAAAAAAGTAGCAAATACTGTATGACGCATCACGTTAATTTATGGTTTTTGGTTACCAAATAGTTTTTTAAGCTTAAGAGTAAAAAAATGAGAAATGTATTTTGGCAAATCGATTTCTTTTGTGACAGCTGTGTACCAAAACCGCAAAGTTTTCGTTCTGCTTAAAAACTACCTGAAGAGTTTAGGTGAAACACATACCAAGAAGTTTGTGTATTAGTCAACTATCATTAAGCAGACCAGTTTCAACAAATCTGGGCAACTTAAAACAATATGGGAAAAAATATTCAGTTAATCTAATATTGATTGGTTAATCTGTTCAAACTCATGGCAATTGTTTTTTACTTGGGCATATATATATATATATATATATATATATATATATATATATATATATATATATATATTTGTGTATATATAGATAATTATAAATAAAGCAAAAGTATAAAGTAAAACAAAGAACGAAATTCAAGGGCTGATATCTATTGCGAATACGTTTTCCTGTAGCAACCATTTTCCTTTTCGTAATGTAAAATGCTAGCAGTTTTTTGTTGCAAGACTGCTCACGTCCTTTGTTTGAAAAAATTAACAACATATTAGAGCTAATTTTTTCTCCTAGTTTTCTTTTTGGTAGTAAAACCATCGCGCATATGGTTTTTTTTCTTATTGGCTTGCACGTGTTAAAAAAGATCGCAGGCGGCGTTCATGTTATTGCATTATTTTCAAACAAAAAGTAAAATTATCATGAAGAAAAACCGTACGGTCTGATTTTGGTGGCACTTTGGCAAGCTATCAGATCTCTTCCATAGCTTCGACTTTCGTACTATTTAAGTAAATTTCTGAGTGCCTGCAAGAAAACACTCAAAGTTGTTTTCGCAAAATTTGTTTCTCTGAAATTTAAAAGCTTCTGAAAAAGTCTGCGGCTTCTCTCAATCTGTGCTCCAGTTTCTTCAAAAATTTATCAAAATGTATTTATAAATTTACTGTCGATTGAAACGCGGAAAAGAAATAAACTTGGAAGGATTCTATTAAGTTGTTTCCTGAGGTAATCCGGCAGCAGTTTTTTGTCTCCATTTAAAATCTTTGTGCCCGCAATTGCCTTTTAAAGTTTTTTTCAGCACAGCGTTTGGTTTTGCTTACCCTATCCTCACACAATGCTGCGATGATGTACTCAAGAAAATTTATCTGATAACCGTTTAGTTTATTTTTCACTAAGTAAGAGCTCTTTTCTATTCATCTGCTGTTTTCTTCTCTGCATTTTAGACTTAGCAACTCAAATGTTTTCTGTTTGAATGATTAATTTAATACAAAGCATTTTAATACAAAGCAATTTAATACATTAATTTAATACAAAGCATGGTTCAGCAGTATGCAAAATATTTTTTATAACTTTCAGCTGTAACTTTTGGACCTCTTGCCGACTTTTGACCGCCCGTTGAGATAGAAATGCTGGAAAGTTTTATTAAAGATGACAATCTTGGCTAAACAGGGAGTTTCATTGACAATACTTCTCAGTTTTCCAACCCACCGAATGATTTTGCGCAAGAAACCCATCTACGAAAAGGAAATTGACGATACTACTGCTCAAGCAGAACGGCAGCGTCAACGTTGCAAAACTCAAAGTCTTCTGCGTGGAGAAAATCCTTGAAAAAATTGAAAAACATCTTTTTCTTTATATCTCTATGATTTCTCAGCCTCGAGTTAGAAGGACGTCAGAATTTTTCAGAAAAGATTTTCATGGAAATGCTGATGGCCTGATATATAAAAGTTTATTTTCCTGGGTTACCGCACCGCGAATACTCCCAACTTTAACAACATAAAAATTGTCAATCGAAACACTCCTCAAACATGCTAATTTTTGCTACAACTATGGATTTTCAATCATAAGAAATTGTGTCCGGTTAACGGGAAGAAATGTTCGGATGATGAAATAAAAAGTAACCTCGCCCAAATGTAAGGAAAACCAAAAATACGAAAACTGAAAAATCGAGCACTGAAAGATACAAATAAAAACCTCAACAGCATTGAAGTAGTGAATTTTTTTTATTGAAGGATGTGGGAAGCGTTAGCACCAATTTAAACGAATGCTTTGCTCAGCGCGTCTTCATTGAGGATGAATTCATTTTTGGTTTCTCAACGGGAAATAAAAAGACTTCGAAATATTTTCAAACGCCCAAAAACAAAGAGCACAATTGCAAATTAGGAAAAATACAATTGTGTATTAGGATAAACAACTGAGTATAAAATTTGGACGTAATTGTAGTTTAAGTCAGTCACAGACCTCTCCTGGGGAAGGACGTAACAAGCCAAACTGGTTGCACAATTCAACAATCTTTCATCACTTCAGTCAACGAAGAATCAATTGCGTGCTCTTTGAAAAAGCAGACACAAAAAAATTGTTGTTATGATACAGCACATCAAGTAGTTCATTCTTCCCAGGCCTAGGCCTCGGCTTATGAAAAGACTTTTTAAGTCTAGTCTGGGGTCAATATTGGCTATAATTACACGGTGGAGCTTCCTAGTTAAAGTCGAACTAATATCTTTTCATGGACCGAGCTAAAGTCTATTCACAACGAAGAAAGTCCAGTTAAGGTCTTTTCATGAGTCCACCATTAGTCTTTTTCAAAAATCAAAGTTTTTCCAAAAATCAAATTTGTTTAAAATTTTTTCCTGCTTTGTACATACAGAAGCAGAATCAGAGCAAGACTAAGTAGCTTTGCACCAGAGCAGTCCAACTTAAAAATCATTTGAAAGACTGCCAAACGCCTTAAGAATTTTTTCAAATCAGAAGATAAAGAGTTATAGCAGCTCGAGTATATTACCACATTACTTGATTCAGTGAAACCAGCTAGCTTAAGTGTATCGGTCCCAGTCCCATTAGCCATGACAAAATTTCGGCGTTATTCAGTTCGTTTTCCCTTCCAAAATTACGAGCTAACTTTTTTAAAGAAAAATGCAGGATTTTGATGGATTTTGGTTCTTTTGAATCGTAGAAGGTGAAGGAGAAATCTCATCAGCCAAATCAAAAGTCAAGTTTGACTAACAAAAATGAGAAAAAAAAATTGTGGCAGCTGAATTTTCCTGTATTTTCGATTAAAAAGCAAGCTTATATTTTGATGTCATTCTTATCTCAAATCAATTAAAACGTCAACACTTAATCCTAGTAGCCTCGAAATTAAAATCCGATGCAAACACATCACGAGACATCTCTGAACAATCAAATACAATTCATTCCTGTCAAAACCACTGTCGTACAGGAATTCTTTCTGTACGTATTTGTGAAATTGGCAGGTCAAATTCAGTTCAGTTTTGTATTAGAAGTTCGATGATTGCGCGGTGCGAAATTGCGTTATAATTCGTTTATTAATGTTTTGTCAATTCGAGACAAATTTTATGTGGTAATCACCCACGAATACAAGAGTCGAATTAGGATTGTTGATTCGCTTAGCGAAAGTCTAGAATTTTGGATTAGCTTCAATTCATCTAAATTGCGGAGCGAAAGTTAGTTGAGAAAAGATTCAACTGAAAATCGAAGTAAATTTAGAAAGAATGGAGATTAAGATTACAGCAGGAATTATTTTTCAGTTGATCATGCACTAAATATATGAACAGACAATTTTGGAAATTGCGCAAAATTAACAGGAAACAGTCTGAATGCACCGAATACGAATCATATCAACAAAATTTGAAAGGTTTGAACAATTAATAGTGATCTTCAACATGGACTGAAAAAAAAATAATCTAGAAAGCAAAATGAACTAAATTAAAATTAAGAAAAAATGAAATGAATAGCGCCGAAGATTATTAAAGGAATGTACCATATATCACATTGCCCCATTGGCAAAAAACTAAGTATAGGTTTGTTTATAACAAAAAATTAAAAGAGTTTTTGCTGGTTATTATGAATAATAAAATATTTGTTTTGCACGAGTTTGTAAATGCAACTTTTTTGATCAGATTCTGAATCTGATGCTCAATCGGCCTCTCTCACAGTCAAGGTTGTTTGTTCGTCATTGGGTGAAATATAATGATGTGTAGGATAGGGCGCATCTATGGAGCATTTTCATGAGTTAAGATTCGTGGTTTTGCTCGGTAGTCCACTGGATTGTAGAAATAGTCTTCATATTTTCGAATTGCTTTTGCTTCATTACCTGTCGACGTTTCTGTGGAGATGTAGCTCTTTTTGACAAAACTGTTGCGGGGGAACTTTTGTGTTGAGTTCATGGACTCGTCAGATTATGTAATTGATGGTGAAATTCCCTGTCTTTTGCTTAAACATTGTTGATTATTGTTAGTTGTTGTCTTTCGTTTGGGTCCTTCTGGTGGTTCCTTTATGATTTGCTCTCTGGTTATGGGTGTAGATTAAATGACTGCATTTTGCGGCGCGGGTTCGCATAATTTCTTAAGCATGACAGAAATGCGAACGCGCAGAGCGCGTTATACGTTAGAAGGGACTGATGAAACACAATTTGATTTGTCCGGAATTCGGCTGTGTTTAATCTTCTTGCCGTCCTCTATCTTCATTCTTGCATCACGAGCAAGTTTTGGGTTTAATTTTCCATTTTTTGCCCGTGGGTGCTCTAGGTCTTCAGTCAGCGTATTCTTTGAGTTCCGTTTGCCGTTCGGCTTTTGTCCCAATTTTTACAAAATCAAAGTTACGGAGAGTAGCCTCATGTTTGATTGGTTCTGTAAAAATTGATACATGACATGTCACTCTTGACTACTGATGACCCGGATGCTAATACTTCATACAGTCCTTCTAATTTCTTTTTGGATCTTTTTTTGGAACCTTCTTTGCTAATTTTAAGGACAGAGAAGCTTCCTTTCGGGATACAGGGAGACCGATATCCGGATGTTGGAAGACTCGGGATTCCTGTGCTGGGTCGCTATTGCGTGTCTTGTTGGCCTCCTGTGTGATAGTGTTTCTCCTTTCTCAAAGGCGACGTCGCTCTTGTTTCCATCCTCACATTCGTCTTCTGGGATGAGCTCGTCCCAACGAATTGTTTCTAGATCTAAAATTTTATTTAAAATTGGTTCCATTATTAAAGTAGCTTGATTTGGTTCTCTGGTTATTTTACTAAGGGGAGGACTAGCTTTGCGTCCAAACTGAGCTTCAAACGGTTAAAAATTAATTGTCCTGTGACGACATATTCGCAGTTGGTAGATTGTCGATTTCCTTGAACCCTTTAAATTAAAGGGCCTTTAATTGTCCGAACTAGCCTCTCGACTACACCAGTTGATCTGTGATCGTGAATTGGAGCTTCATTGGGCTGTATTTTATTATGATTGCAAAATGCTTTAATTTTCTGTCCGATTAGACACTTAGTTTAATCTAATCTTTTTACGTTTGGTATGCCATGCCAAAACGCGTAGTCTTAAAGATCTTTCGAACATTTTGTGCAATTGATCTTTCAAATACTTCGACCGGTTGTAATATTGAAAAACGACATTTACAAGCGATGCAAAAAAAATACTTCTCGGTCTTTCCCGTTGTAAATAGGTCCACCAAAATCTGTCTGAGTTTCTTCATTAGGAACTTTAGATAAACTTAAAGCCGCAAGAAGGAATAAAAGACTTTAAATTTTTAGAATTTTCAGACAGGGGTTTCAGTTTGCTGTCTTTGACAGCAGATCACGGTGCACTTATGGCCACCTTGCGCCCTAGCTCTCAAGATGTGTCGCGTGGTTTGATTCAATGTATGCTTCTTTTATAGAGTTGGGTTTCACGATTTTGTCGTCAACGCAAACACAGCCATTTTTCAATTGCAGCTCCTTCCAATGAGTACGTATATTGCAACAGATATGTCTGCTTCTCTCCTCGTTGTCCGTATTGATGCAGTTCTAAATTTCCTTCAGTATGGCGTCTTTGGTCGTCAGACAGGTCATCAGGGTGCTGGAGAAGATTTTGGAAAGGGCGAAATTGAAAGAGTTGATGTAGAGGTCGTCCGTAGAGGTGGATGTTATAATGGCGTTCGTCGTATCTGTGTCGGGCGTAGAAGGTGTGGTGGTATTTTGATGTCCAGCCTTATCTGCCAATCTCACTTTGAAGGGAAATGTTTGGCGAATGTTGTGCAGCGTTTCATCGTCTGAGTTCGACATCTTTAAAACTGTACAAAATGATTTAGCACTTTTTTGAAATTTTGAAGTAATTGTGGCGACTGAAATGTAGAGCGATTAAAGGCAAAAAGTAGGTTTGGAAGGTCTGTTGTGTAGCTAAGGATTGTAAAGTTACACTGATTGAAAATAAATTCGCTAATTATGGGTTATTTATTGCGTTATTGCTGATTTTAGAATATTCGCGCTTTTGTGCCGCAAATTCACTACATATTTTGTCACTTGTATTTAAACTATTTGCGCTCGCTTCATGTGCTTCTTTTTGCTACACAAAATCCGTTAAAATTTTAGTATTAAACAACAATTGCTTCGCGCTGCGTTTGATTGAGTCAAAATAATCAAAAAAACTGCTCATCATAAGTTGAACGGCTTTTTGGTGTGGTTCGCATAAAATATAATCCTTCAAACCCATTTTTGAGCCAGGAAGGTGATCGCGTGTGGAGTTAAAAAAAATTAGGCGGTCAACCCATCTTGCGAGTCGAATATTATACAACTTATGTGCTCTATTTCCTCGCGTAATAGAAAAGAGGCCCGATGATCACTGATAACCTTAAACGGTTTGCTGTAAAGGTAGTATTTAAAATGTTCGATTGACCAGACTACGCATAGTAGTTCAAGTTCATCAATGCTATATCTTTCTTCGACTGCGTCGGCTAAACGCGAGACAAATGATACAATTTGCCAGCCACCGGGGTACGTTTTTCTAACGCGCATCTGAAACCATTACTGTAGGCGTAACATTTTTTTCGTGTCTCTAGAACATGGATTAACATGTTCGTTATCTGTACCTTCAGAAATTTGTATTTTAGTAGATGAATTGTTAGTAGCTCGGTAAACTCTTTTGCTAGTGACTTTTTCGTGGTGCATGGGGGTCTATGTTATTTATCCCAACTTTTGGGCAAGGGTTTTTGCTTGATTGTTATTCCCAATTAGTCAAATAAATCGCGTCCTAATATGGGTCTGAATCCGTCTGCTACCACAAAAATTTTTGCACGTTGAATTTGCTAATCGTTAATTTTAACTGGTGTTTTTAATGTTCCTAAGGTTTCCACGGTGTCGTTTGAAAAAGACTTGAGTTTTAATGGCTTTTTTGTGACCATTTTGCTTGGATGCACTTATACATGATGTGCTTTGCAATTGACAATTTAATTTTTGTAGAACCGATTCCAGAATTGAGTAGCAAATTACATTCTGTGTTACCGATAGTAATATTCTTGTTTTGCGGTGGGATTGCATTAGAATTATTTTGTTTTAACATTCTACATAATTGTCATCAGAAGAATCCTATTGAGAATCGCATTGTTCACAATAATTAAGGAAATTTATGTTTTGATTATCTGAGTTATATGTAATTTTGTGATTTTTGATGTTGTTCACTCTCCACTACCTTGTTTTATATTTTTGGCATACTTTTGCACAGTGAATGAGAAGGCAAGAGTGATTACTTTTCTTACAAGGACAGGATCAACTGAATCTCGGTTCTCAGTTTTACTGGCCATGTCAAATAGTTCTTCCTTCTTTTGCACCAGTTTACTAGAAAATTCATTCATCTTAGAAACCAAGCATTCGGTTTTAATAATCCCGTCTTGCCTATCTATAGCAACTGTTATGTCTTTGTGGATGTTACGTAACTCGGATTCTAGATTAGATCCTGCATTATAGAGCTTTATTAATTTGTGTTGCTATTTGGCCATGAATTTCAAATGGCGAAATTCTCAATGTATAGTAACTTCTGGGCAGACACGTAAAATGAGAGTTATACCAAACCCCGGTGCCAACAACTTGATAATGAAGCCACCGAAGAGCAAGGACATGTTTAGTGAGTAACACAGTACTCAGCTGCCTTGATTAACAAGGGGCAGAGAGCGTCTAACGTGCTTTAAAGGGAGCGCGAGACTAAACAGGAAAACAGGCGAACGGCGAATGAGGGCCGGGTTGACGAAGCAAGACAAAATGTGCAACGAAATGGATGGGACTGAAAAGCTGAGCTAAAGCCGCACGGCGAAACTGGAAACGAAACAGACTGGGTGAAAACGCAAGTAAGAAACGGGCAATGAAACGGATGGGACGGAAACGCTGGGCAAACGATGCCCAACGAAACGGGAAACGAAACGTACAGCAAGAAAATGTCGATAAACGAGCGCACCAACGTGGCAGGAAAACGAATGGTCCGAACGGAAACGTCGAGCGAGTAGCGCGCAACGATCCGGAAAGACGGGAAAGGTCAGGCGGGAAACTAGCAAGCAACCCAGCGGAGAGGTGGGGTGTACTATGCTAGCAGACCAGGGCAACATACTCAACCAAACAAATTTTTCGTTACTCCAGAACAAACTTTATTCACAACCTAGCAAAACCCAAACCAAAACAATCAACCAGCATACTAACAATATTAAAGAAACTACAGTGAGAGTAAATTAAACTACAAAAGTTTATTTTTAGACTAAGACGGCTGGAAAACTGGAGAAAAAATCTAGCCGTAACTGGAGAATAAACTTAAGTCACACTCTAGAAGGCAACAAAAACTAACCATCTGACAATCATAAAGTTACAAGCAAACAAACAGGAGCAAAAATCAATATACTACAACAGGAGAGCCAGTAAATAAGTGTAGTTGAAAAATTCCAGGGACAATTTAGCCGTAACTGGTGTGTAAACTAAATCACATCCTAGAAAGCTATAAGACAAAAACAACAAACCAGCATACTAGCATAAACAAAAAACATCAAACCAGCAAACTTGCATAGACAAAAACAAAAACATACTTCATCACATATGACATTTTACTACATCAAAAGAATAAACAAAGCGGAGAAATACGACGTTGCAGGCAAAAAACTTGGAACCATGGGATGCGAAAAAGAAAAACGAAACGAGATTTATCTTTCCGAGATTTGGAAAGATAAAGGACGAAAAACACGCGGACGGTATGATATTGAATCGAGCGATGAGAAAAAAATGGCAATCAATTTTTTTTGTAGGCCGGAGGTTGTGAGTTTTTCGCACATTTTCTGAACTCAGTTTCACTCAATTGACGAACATTCTAGTTGGAAAAGAGACAATTTCGACATATTTGTCAAAAACTTACAATTTTGTCCCATTTTTCTCCCATTTAGTTCATTTTTCGACAAAAATTTGATCCCAGAACGGTATTCCAGTAAACTGGACGGTTTAATGCTCCAAAATACGATTTATCAACATTCGGCATTGATTTTCTAAGTTTTCTTTGAAATGCATCACAATTGAACAAAAGTTTTCAAAATTTGGCACGAAAATTCTCTTATTTCTTTACATAATTGAGGCTAATTTTTGTTATACAACCCATAGTAGACCATTTTTTCAACTTCCTAAAATTCGACCATAATCATTAACATTGAATTGTGTTTTTTCTCCGACAGGGGAGGAGGTGGGAAGAAACGGAATAACTAGCATAACAGTCGAACAGCAAAATAATTGCAATGCTTTATATTCATTAAATGAATGCCCTAGTTAACGAACCGGTGCTATGTATTCCCATTTAACGGATGAAAACCATATACTGAATAAATGACGTTGATAACGATGTCTTAGTTTTGCCCAGATTAATGATTGGGAGCGGCACCATATATGAAGCAGACAAATCAGTCTTTCGAAGTTTCAATTCACTTCTTTTTGATATTTATATATATATATATATATATATATATATATATATATGTATATATATATATATATATATATATATATATATATATATATATATATATACATATATATATATATATATATATATATATATATATATATAATACAAGTGATAACTCAATCATTTCTCAATCAACGAAAACATGAAGATAACTATTTCCGTTTTTGGAATAATTAGAACACGAAATCATTTTGTTTCTCAGGAAAATTGACTTCACATAATTGTAGTCAGTTCAATGGGAAACGTCAGATCATCGGGTGATTTACAAGAATAAACGTGGAAAAAAAATAACTTAAATTCAATCTGCAAAAACTGAACATTTTAAAAAGAAATTAGGTACAACAGGAGCTTCCAACAACAACATAATTGGTCGGATCTATTTTTTTGGCCCTACAGCTTAGTTGGCATGTCATTTTTTTATGTTCCTTCAGCAGTGCGTGCCGTATTTTTTAAAAATAATAACGTGCTATATAACATAATTTTTAAATGGAGCTTTTAAAAACACGGGGGGGGGGGGTCCGAAACGAAATAGATTCAAGATTCAGTTGGCCCTAATGTTGCAGCTCTATATGTCCCATTCTGTATCGCTCATTCTTAAAACCTGTAAAGAACAGTTTATATTTACATTTGAACCAAGCTATTTTTATATTTCTAAACAAAAGTTTCACTTTTATTTTATGAAAATAAATTGATCAAATGAGCTCCTGTGAAGATGAAACAGTGTATTAGGCGAATTTCATCTTTCAATTTTCAAGCTTTGTGCAGATTTCTGGACAGTGAATGTTTTACTGCTGACAATCAATTGTTTTGTTCAGGCCGTTCATTCGAAGACACAAGAATTCATAATGATGAAAATGTCACTTCTTCAACCAACACTTGTCGCATTTCTGGCCTTTTTGATTCATAATGTCAATGTTGAGGCAGACCAGTCGAAGTGTTACCCTGGCTCCACTTTTCTACAGGGGTCCTCGATGAATTACTGTCTCTACCTGGTGAATGTGACGTTGGGCCCTATGAACTTCACAGAGGCTAAAAATCAATGCAGTGCTCCATTTCCAAGTTTTGCCGGATACGTTGTTTGGACGAGAGGAAGGGTACGTTGTTAGAGATTTGAAAAAGCAGCCAAATTTAAATTGTGTATATGATCAGACAGTCGTGGCAAAAAAAAGAGGCTGTTGCTTCACATGAGCAGATCTCAGTCATATTTGTGAGCTCCAATTACATATTCTGTGGAAAAAAGTTGAGCGCTCAAAACTCCGGAAAAGTTCTGATCAGAGGTCATTTCGGTGTAGATGGTTTCGCCAGGGGCTATTTTTTGTCTAACCAGAAGCGTATTTGAGCCTGATGACAGGTTAATTTAAGCAAGCAAATGCAAAAGTCTGAAAAAGGTGCTTCAAACAACTTTTAGATGATGCCTTGAACCGCAAAATAGAACCAAAAAAAGGTATAATAATAATAACGTTGAAAATGATCGCCTCGTCACTCAAAGTTTGAAAACAATGTTTTAAAAATATATTTTCACATAACTAAATGCATTTAATTAGCCTAATGAAATTATGCAAAGTATGAAAACAATTGTGAGGAACAGGGCTTGTTTTGGTTTTAAATTGATTACTTTAGTAATAAGCTGATTCAGTGCTGAAATGATGTGAGACGATATTGTATTTTATGTTTAAAAACAGGAACACCTCGGACAAATATTGGACTGGGCTATCAAAGAAGGACTTCCAACTGACAGCCAGGCAGGTTTCTGGACAGTTTGGATAAGGAAAGAACTGGCGCCACTAGAACCTAACGGAACTCTGAGTCAGGAGAATGAGGACATTCGAAAAAACCGAAATCTATTCGTTGATGAGGATTTTCCTCAAAATGTTATGCCGAATGATCTCTGGCGTAATGAGACACAGCCTGGAAATGCTCTGGATGGTCGAGACGAATGGTGCACAGCCCAGAGTAGACCAGGGATGCAGCCGGAGTATTTCGGATTGGATGACTACGAGTGCAATGGCACTCAATTGCATTACGCAGTTTGCCAAATTGAGTTTATACAAACTGAAGGGTAAAAAACATCTCCCATCGTGCTTGTACGAATAAAGCACAAAACTAAATAGTTGTGAATGTTTTCTTTCCTAAATTTTACTCTCGCTTCTCTTCTTTAAAAATAATCTCAGCTTACGAAAAAATTGTTCCATCGCGCGTAGCCGAGTTTGCTAGACCCGCATTTCAAAATTGTTAGGAACAGAGTAACTCTAATTGCAATCAAACGCAAGTGAAAATAAAGGAAAGATCAGGCAATAAGTTGAATAATTAGCGCCTAAAACTTCTTTTTGAAGATTTGTTCGGATCCATTTTGGTAGTGCCGCCAATCGATTCACTTATTGTTTTACATCTTACCAAATTAAATTGTTTAGAACTCAAGCGAAAGCTCGTTCGTTTTTTAAACGGCTTAATGATAAAGACAATAATCATAATAAAAATAGTAATAATAATAACAATAATAATAATAATAATAATAATAATAATAATAATAATAATAAAAATAATAATAATAATAACAATAATAATATTAATAATAATAATAATAATAATAATAATGTTAATAATAATAATAATGATGATAATAAAAATAATAACGATAATAATAATAATAATAAAATAATAATAATAATAACAAAAATAATAATAATAATAATAATAATATTAATAATAATAATAATAACAGTAATAATAATAATAATAATAATAATAAAAATAAATATAATAATAATAATAATATTAATAATAATAATAATAATAATAATAATAATAATAATAATAATATTAACAATAATAATAATAATAGTATTAATAATAATAATAATAATAATAATAATAATAATAATAATTGTAACAATTATATTAATAATAAAAATATTAATAAAAATAATAATAAAACAATAATAATAATAATAATATTAATAATACTTGGTAGCCAGGATCAGGAGATCTGACAAAAACTTTGCAAACAAGTTCTTAAATTCTCTACTTATAAACTCGCCATAGAATATGTTACGTAGTAATATCAAGGTAAATAGCAAATTAGCGACTGGTTGTCAATTGCCTCCTGTTATGTCACCTGTTTACTTTATGTTAATTCATTGCGCAGCACATAGAAATAGGGCAGACGAGAAAAACCGCGATATGTTACAGTTGCCTCGTGGCTCACTAGATAATATTGCGCAAAACTCTTTTGATAGAGATAATCCAAATCCAAGAGATATAGGTACTCCAAACACTACTCCTAATAATACACCGCACAATAACACATCACTTACACACAACCAACTAGTTTCCACCAACAAATACAATTATTCATTATCACCTTCAATTCTACGCCAGTTGGAATATTCAAACACATTACTTTACATGGCGGAGTCAGCAAAACTCCATTAGGTGTAAACTCTTTCTCGGAAGCAGGCACGAACCCACCGAATGAATGGAAGCAATGGTTTTGTAGACTCAAAATGGCGATCATGGCACGCGATAACATTGAGGTAGACAAACTCCTCAAGCTCAAACCACAAGCAGCAGATTTTTTTAACGAGGACGAATTCGAAGGATAGACAGAAGACGAAGCACGTAATAGAGAGCAAAAAAAACGAAAGAAGGAGAGCTGATTTCGAGAACGAATGCAAAGCGATCGAGAGAAAAGGTGCACTCGTAGATAGAAAACCGTGAGATGAAGCTGACACAAAGGCAAAAAACCTCATTTATTTGTCCATCGGAGCAGAAGCACGAAGAGAGTATCGCCAGAAAAATCCCCACACTCGCACCACCCACGAACTCGTCCACGAACTCAACATCGCTTTCACAATTCCACGGAATACCGCACTTTACATATTCAAATTTTTCAAATCAATGCAACAATCACAAGAATCACTCGAGACATTCTATTGCAGAATGATTGAAGCAGGATCACACTGCATGATTGACAAACTAGAAGAGGATCTAGTAAAAGAGCACTTCATATACAACATGACAAATACATCAATCCAAATGGATTTAATTTCAGAAGTTTGCACACCACAACATTTGTTGAACTTCACCATAAACAGAGAGTAAACCAACAAGAAATCATCAGAGCACACACGAACAACACCAGTTGGGCACAAGTGTTGTCCATCAGAAATAGACCCCGGCCCACCCCCACACCACGTACTTAAGAACAACCAAGTACACCCACCACAGGCAAATTTGAACCATGTTATAAGTGTGGCCAACCATTCATAAAGAATCAACTCAACAAGTGCTCAGCACAGGAGTTTACATGTAAAATTTTTAGAAAGATAGGACACTTTAGCTCGATGTGCAAGGCGACAATGCTTGAAAGAAAAAACCATTCACTCTCAGACAGAATGACAGAAACAGACCCTCACAACATAAAAATAGACAATAAGAGTAGGACATGTCAATGAACATGAGCCCGAAATATAGGAAGAATCAGAAGAAGAAACAGTGGACGACGAAGCAGCCCTATATATTAAAAAACAAATGGAGGACTGGTCATCCGTCAACATAGTCAGATCCCTAAAAAATCAACCATGTCTCGGTAAACAAAGAATTGTGAGACGAATTTTGGGTCAAAACAAACTACCAAAACATACAACTCGACTGGCTAGCAGGTACCGGATCTTCAAAATCCTTCATGGAAAAATGCACAGCAAGAAACATCACCGCAAAAATCCCATCTACGCAAATAACAGATTTCAGGGAAAAAACAAAGTACAAAAGTTTCAATAATCAAAACATAGAGATCACCGGAGTGCTACACATAACTCTAAAATCTGGATAATGGAAAACCAACAACTGCAAAATATTGCTAGTGGTTCACCTGCCCCAAAAAGTGATGGGATGTCCTCAACAAGCTGGGAATCAGCTTAACAAAAGCCAAACCAACTGGTAAAAAAAAATTCGTTTCATATTTAGTCCGTCAACAGAAAAAACATGGATATTCAAAAAATAAAATCAACGTGGCAAAAAATCCACGTGGAAAAATTTAAATTCAAAGAAAAATTCAACCTCACACAACACAAAGGTAGGAGAGTACCCCTGCTTTTACTAGAACGAGTAGAAAAAGAACTCGAAAACTAGTTGATGACAAACAAATCATCGAAATAGAAAAATGCTCAGACAAGCATTTCATCAGCCCAGTTTTAATAACAGTCAAAAAAGACAGAAGCGTCAAAATTGCTTTAGACTCAAAATAACTAAATTGCGCAAAACAGAAAAAAAATATCAGATGCAAAGTATCGACCACCTCATAGATGCAGCGGCGAAATATATCTCCGAGCGGGGAAACAAGAATGGAACATTTTACTTTTCAAAAATAGACCTAAAATACGCGTATAGCCAAATACCGTTCGATACTCAACTAGAAAAACACTGCAATTTCCACATACCAGGTGTTAAAGCGACCGGAACATACAGATTCCAAAACGGCTTCTATTGGCTACAAGATGAGCCAGCAACGTTTCAATAAACAAAATACGTCGACCTAAAAAGTTGCCACAACGTATTTGCTTTCCTAGATGATAAACCAGTAATCACAAGAGGCAGTATAGGCAAGTACGAAATAAGAGATAGACAAAATACTCCACCTATTGGATGAACAAAATCTAGAAATCAATTTACAGAACTGCGAAATTGCAAACACAGAAATCACATGGTCAAGATAACACCAACCGGTATAATCCCAAACAAAAGAAAATGTTTGACAACAAGCAAATTAGAGCCACCAAGAACAACTTAGATCATTTATGGGTTGCATCCACCATCTGATTAAATTCACAACCAGACTGGCAGAATTATTCGAGCCACTCAGACCATTATTATCAAAAAAACAAAACTAGATCACAAAGGAGATTAGATTGGAAATGAGAACACACCGTCGCATTCGAAACAAAATAAATCGTCAGTATTTCAGAAAAAAATTATTTGATCAAAAGGAACAAACCAGAGTAGAATGCAACGCAAGCAAAAAAAAAGTTTCTGAATATGATTGGAATAAAAACACAACTCCATTTGAAAACCGGCTTAATATGTGAGACGTTTCCTAAAGAAACTGGAAGAAAGATGCATCACAAACGAGCTGAAATTACTTGCCATAGTTTGGGCATTAGAATACTTCAATTATTACCTATACGAAAAACCTACTACAAACAGATCACCAACCAATCTTCTTGGCACTCGAAAAGAATAGAAGAAATAAAATATATCAAAGTAGACTTTCTAGATGGACAGACAGATTGCTCCCATTTAATTTTACAACTGAACACATCAATGGTAAAAGCATGAGATTCGCTGATTACCTAAGTAGAAATCCCTGGGGTGCACCCGCACTGGAAATGAAAGACAACGAAAAATTCGTCGTAAACACAATCCAAGAGATAAAACATCTCTTTTTATTACATTTAAAAGATCCAATTGGAGTATTGAAACCAACTGGTAAAGGTGACCAATCAGATAACAGCACACAAAATAAAAGAAATGACGTCACACATACAAAACAAAACGCGCACGAAAGACAAAAGAACCACGTCACACCTTAGCAACACAATGGAACATCATAGAAGACAAAACCATTACAGGATACTAACCCCACACAATGAAAATTGTCACACCAATAAGAAAAAACACAGTAATCAGAAAAAAAAATTTTAGAAATTGTAACTGAACAGAAACCAAGACTAAATCATATGGTTGCTTGCAAAACCGTAGGTAAGTATAGAAAAACCAGGAGAAAAATGAGAAATTTTGTTTAGAAGAAGCCAAGCAACTGAAAGCCACATCAAATAGCTCCTCATCCGGAACTCCAGCTAAGCACCAAACAAATAAGAAAGGTGGCAGCAAAAACGAAATGAAACAACAACAACCCAGATCAAAAGCGGTTACCACTCCCAAAAGGTCAACCAAATGATTAAAGAAAAAAGATTCAAGAAAACGCCCGTGGATCCGCAAGAGATAAATTACAGGCAAAGTTTTCGTCCAAGGCTCAAAACAAGCCGCATTACAAAACAGTGAAACATTCGTTGCAATTCGTTCATTCATTCACTGACACGTCAGAGATGCAACAAACTGAGAGCGCAAAAAAATTCGACATCAAAAGTGGCACAAACCCCACACAAAAAATAGTGGCCACAAGCGACCCCACATTGTTTATGCATACATCACCAGACAGTCCAACAACGGATACATCCATGGAATACTCATAATTTCACTATATCGAGAGCCTCAAGTTCGAATGTCAAAAATCGAACCCAAAAATTGTCAAAGCAGTGGAGAAAATAATTGCAATCAATCAAAACTATAACAGATCATGCACACCAAAAGTAGTCTTTTTGGAAAACACAACAAGTAACCAAGCAACCTTCCAGCCCAAAAACGGAGATGACACAAAAGCCATAGAAATCAAACGAGGACGTATCCAAAAAGAACATGCCAACTTAATCTCGAGCATCCCAGCTGAAACGCACCCATTCTGGAACCAAGTACCATCAAAGCACCCAGCGAACAAAACGCCCTTTCATCCACCAAAGTAAACGCTCGAGCCAAGAGCAAAAACCTCCATCACGAGCAGCACTACGTCACAACAATACCATACTCCATCAGTATCTCCTGAACATGACGAGATTTCAGATTTAACCTTCGAAGACTTGAAGGAGCTAAACGAAACAACTTAACAGTGTTTCGTTTCCATGGGGAAGTGATATGCAGGATCAGGAGATCCGCCAAAAACAATAACCAATTTCTGCATTATCTACTAATAAACTCGCTATAGAATATGTTACGTATTATTATTAATCTAGTTAGCATATTAACAACTGGTTGTAAGCTGTTCATTTTCAGCAACCTGTTTTTTTGTGTTAAATCATAGCGCATCACAAAGAAAGAGGGCAGATAAGAATAACCGCGATATGTTACAGTCGCATCGTGGCTCAATAGATAATTATTTGCAAAATGGTTTTGAAATAGATATTCAACTGGTTTCCGCCAACACACACAAACGCTCATTATCACCTTCAATTCTACGCCAGTTGGCAGATTCAAACACATAACTTCACCATAATAGGAATAGTATTAATACTGTTAATAGTTAAAAAAATAACAATAAAATAATAATAATAATAATAATAATAATAATAATAATAATAATAATAATAATAATAATAATAATAATAATAATAGTAATAATAATAATAATAATAATAATAATAATAATAATAATAATAATAATAATAATAATAATAATCATAATAATAATCATAATAAAAATAATAATAATAATAATAATAATAATAATAATAATAATAATCATAATAATAATAATAATAATAATAATAAAAATAATAATAATAATAAAAATAATAATAATAATAATAATAATAATAAGAATAAAAATAGTAATAGTAATAAAAATAATAATAATTGAGATACCGACTCCATCCGGATCACTCAAAATTTCTTTCATTGCAACCAAGTTTACAAGTATAAGTATCTTTATATATAAACTCGTATGTTATATAATTAAATACATCTGTAAATATGTTATCTCCAATAGGAGAGTCGAGAGCTGTTCATTTTCACGCCTGTCAGCTAGCAGGTAATTTATGTTAGATCTTGCTTTCACACATATGCTAAGTGCTGACGACATAAACCGTAACAGACAACAGTCGGTTTGTGGCCAAAAATAACTTCTTGAACTTAATTCTTTTAAAAGTCAAAAGTTCATCTTAGGCAACTGGAGCGTACGCGGAATTCAATCCCCAGGGATTCAGGCTCACAGTCTTACGTTATACTAGATAGATCTTATCTACCCGAAGATACTACAGTATCTGACATCGAACGGTCTCCAATCGAAACAAATACTCTCGATCTTACGGCGCGGGTTGACATGGCGCAGTCAGCAATTAGAACTCCTCTCGGAGTACCATCATTCTGGGAGACAGGGGCAAACCCACCAATAGAATGGAGTACATGTTTTGGCCCATTAAAGATGGCAATCATGGCTAGGGACAACCTACAGGTTGATAAACTCCTAAATCTCAAACCCTCAAGAACGGAGCTACCATACCCAACACTCCCAACGTATGAAAAACCATTTGCTGGGGAAACAGAGGACGAAGAAAGACAAAGAGACCAGAGAAACGAACGTAGAAACGTGTTCTGGGAGAATGAGTTTAAACAAGTAGAACAAAAAGGTCCCATGATTGACAGAATCACCTGGGATGAGGCAGACCTAAAGGTCAAAGGCCTCATATACCTCTCCCTAGGATCAGAAGGCAGTAGGACTTACCATCAAAGTTACCCGCATACAAAAATAGAGCGGTGTACCACCAACGAGCTAGTACATGAGTTAACATTGACATTCACTCGTCCACGAAACACAACGTTCGATCGCTTCCAATGTTTCATGGCATTACAACAACCAAACGAATCTTTCTAAATGTTCTATAGCCACCTACGGGAACTAAGTGCACACTGTAAATTCAAAGACCTTGAAGAAGATTTAATTAAAGATATATTCATATGCAACATCAAAAATTCAAACATAAAATCAACAGGAGATATTGAGAACAAACAACACAAACTGGAATACAGTCTCATATGTTTGCCAAAACAAACAAAAAACATACCCTCAAAACACACAACAAAAACCAAACCCATGTTGGAAATGCGGGGACACATTCTCCATAGCTCATCTACAAACATTCCCTGCAAAAACAACTACATGCAAAGTATGCAAAAAACTGGGACATTACACATCATTGTGTACAGCAAAAATGCCAGAACGCCGGCCACCAGGTACGCCACAAAATAGCCGCCCACAAAACTACAAATCACAACAAACAAGAACAGTAAGGAGCATCAATCAAGAGAAATCAGAGAGCGACCGCACGGACGAAAATGTAGACGCCGAAGCCGCACTCTATATTTAAGAGCTACACGAAGATTGGGCTAATATATTTGTCACACAGAAAAACGACTTAATCAATAAAGAACCCAACGGAGAGTTCTGGGTGGAAACAACAACACAGGCGCACAAACTACAATGGCTGGCAGAAACTGGCTCCCCACGCTCGCTCATAAACGAAGAGGTAGCAAAACAACTCCAATAGGAGATCCAAAGACAAAAATAGAAAACTTCACGGAGAACACAATCTACAATTGTTTCAACAACAACAACATCGATATCAAAGGCGTTCTAATTATCGATATAAAATCAGGATCATGGATAGCAAAGAGTTGCAAGGTCCTGATGGTAAACAATAGAACGAACAACATCATGGGCAGAGACCTACTGGCAAAACCAGGAATTACCCTCAACGCCACAAAAAACACCGGTAAGAACGTCAACCTCATATCTCAACTCCAAACGGAGAAAAACATTATAAAATGGGTCTTCCAAAAAAACCCACACTTATGCACACGGTTAGGCCGCTCCAAAAACCACATTGCAAAATCGATCTTTAAAACGGAATATGCCCCTTCCCAACATTAAAGGACAACGAGTTCCATTATATCTCCTCGAAAAAGTGGAGAACGAACTCCAAAAACTAATAGACGACAATCAAATCATAAAATTAGAAAAAAAGTCCAGACGAACTATTTATAAGCCCAGTAGTAATAACCGTGAAGAAAGACAAATCGGTCAAAATAGCTTTAGATTCCAAAAAATTAATTGATGCCATCCATAAATACAAATTCCAAATGCAAAGCATTGACCACCTAATGGATTCGCAGGAAAGACCAACACACTATAGCTTTTAACCAGATCAAAGAACAAATAAAGAAAGTAACTGAAAACAAACCTTTCGACCTAACCAAACAAACTGGAGTACAATGCAACGCTAGCAAAAAAGGCCTAGGAGCCTGCCTTGAAAAAAAATGCGGCAACACATTGGAAACAATAGCATTCGCCAGCTGCTTCCTAAACAATCTAGAAATACGGTACAGTAATAACTAATTAGAAATACTAGCAGTAGTCTGGTCACTAGGACACTTCAAACACTACCTATACGGGTCCGAATTCATTCTCCAAACGGATCACCAAGCCCTGTTAACAGCACTAAAAGAAAACAGAGGAAATAAAACGTATCAAAGTAGACTGACACGGTGGGTAGACCGGCTACTACCATTTCATTTCATAGTAGAACACGTCCCAGGCAAAAACATGGGCTTTGCCGATTATTTAGGCAGAAATTCATCGGGATAGGCAATCCAACCCTCCGACGAAGACAAAACTTCGTATTAAATACCATAGGCGAGAAAAAATTCACACTCTTACGCAATGCGCTATCTGCAAATGGAGTAAATAAAACAACCAATCAGAGCGCAGACACAAAACATATCGTTGATGACGTAATTAATCCAAAACAAACTAGCAACACAGCGTCAAACGCTTTTTTCCTTAACTCAATTGAAAACAAGTCACTTTCCGCTTCACATTATATTCATCCAATAAATTCAATTAATTCAAATCATATAGACAGTAGAAAGTTAGTAGCCATTACAACAAGGCAAAACCCGCTGCGGGACACATTTGAAGTACCAATTCGGAAGTCAAATAGAGCCCCTAACAAACAAAAAATTCCCCAAATGCACCAAACAGAAACCCCCAAGTCATTTAAATCTTCAAGCACTCAAACAGAGTACACTTCCAATAAGGAAAAGGGCATAGACGCATTAGACCCATCCAAACACATTGAACTATTTACCGCTTATTTACCTATTTATACTTATAATAAGTTACCAACCCCTTTATATCGGGAAAACCTTACAAAGGTATTCAATGAAGAATTTATCGCAGAAGCGTCCAAAAAGGAGCTAAAAGTTATCATAGATTATGTAAATACAGAAAACTGGGAGGACCTGAAAAAAGTAAACCAACTATATTACCGAATTAGAAGGGATTTATCAGTAAGTCCAACAAACTGCCTCTTGTATGACAATCGTTCAGTCATTACATCCCGACTAAAACAATATCATCCCGATACAATCCACCACAAACACCCCGGACAAGCGGGAATTCTCGCCCTCTCCAAAATGAAATGGTGGCCACATATCCATTCGGAAATCGTCTCCAAATCTAAAGCTTGCAGAAAATGCATAGACATAGGTAAAAACCTTAAAGCGTTAATCCCTAAAACACAACTAGGAAAATTACCTAGCCTTACCGAACCAAATCATGAAATCCAAACGGATTTCGCCGGCCCCATACCATACAAAAATAGTTCACCAAATAACTATACACTAGTAACAGTAGACAGCTTATCGCGATAACCCCATGCGGAAACATTTCATAAATGTTAAACAGATACTGCAATTGATTACTTAGAATGTCATTGCAAAATACACGGTATCCCACGCTCAATCCGTTGCGACCAAGCACAAGCGTTTAAGGCAAAAGAATTCGAAGTATTTTGCAAAAACAGAAACTTTAAATTAATACTAGCTCCAGCCGGAGACAATAGGGGTACAGGTATGGTAGAGAGACTAATACAAACATTAAAACGACGTTTGGCCGTATTGGACATCCACCCCATGTGAAGCTCCGAAACTTTAAGCTCTAGAATAGCAAAGGTAATCGAGAACATACGCCTCAATCCCAACAAAACAACAAAAGTCGCTCCATTCGAGGCACATTTTGGTAGAAAACCGAATAAAGAATTATCAAATATGTTAACTAAACCATCCGCCAGAAATCTATCATATAAAAAACTTAAAATTAAATGTTTAAACAAGCAACTTCTACGTCACGATGTACTGACGCAAGAAGAAATGTGGAGAAGGGACGGAACCTCCGAAGGCGAATTGGATACACGATACAATAGAGAATCTCCGTGTAGCAACCCACCACCACAAATTGATTCCGATGACTCTGAAAATGGCCCAATAGTTACGAAACCACCAAGTAAGACAACGCCTTCAGAACTCCATTTCTCCATCGGAGATAAGACAACTAAAATAATATACATTAAACGCAACGTAGCCAGTAAATCCATTGCTAGAAAAACTAAAGAACCAAGAAATACACTAGCCCCACAACGGAATATTATACCTGACGGCACAATTACAAACTATACCCCACATGCCATCACAATTGATACTCCGCTATGAAAAAACACAGTATTAAGAAAAAATGACATAGCTATCGCTACCGAAACTAAACCAAAACGCTACCGAAACTAAACCAGTCATTACCAGAAACAAAACCACGATTGATCCACATGGTTGCATGAAAAACTATAGGCGAGTATAGAAGGAATCAGGAAAAAATTAAAAAATTTTGTTTAGAAGAAGCCAAACAAGCAAAACAAAGTAGCGAACCAGTACCAACGGGAAATAAACCAACGACAAGGACAATCCAAGAACTCCCCGGACCATCACGAATTTTGACAGAACCATCAACAAAAAGTGCACCGAACAGACCTAAATCAGAAATTGAAACAATTAGCAAACCCAAAAAGAAGCCGAACAAGAAAGAAACAGCAAAAACAAGATGGTCGAAAGAAAAGATTCTGAGGATAGCAACAAAGGGCCAAAAGGAGCAACAACGATCGAAAGATAAACACCCCAAGGCAGGCAAGAAGCCTAAGAGCAAACAAAGCACACCATTCCAAAGCTTTAACGAGAAAGCAAAACAAGCCGCCTTAAGACAGTCACTAACCGCCTCCTCACGGAGACTACATTCAATGACATTGGACACAGAGACAAAGAGGTCCCTCCTCATCTTCAATACCCCCACTCCACAGCCACCATCAATCCAGATATTCAACGTCAATGCTGAACCCACAAATAATGACTCGTACGAAATCATTGCAAACAACGATCCAACGGATTTCATGGAAACGACCTCAATCAGCCCACGAACACAAAGAACCCCACTCAATGCAACGTCCTCACTCGACAACAACAGCGCTAACAACACGAACGAGGTATTAGAATTCAACAATTCCACAAAGAAAATTGCCAAAATCGTCAAAAAGATCAGCACACTGAACGCAGTAAACGCTGTCAATAAGACACCAGATCAACAACATACAACGAAGATCACGGAAACACAGTTAATATTCCTGGATTTGTCAAATTCTCCGAATGGAGAAAGCGTCGTTGAACTCAACCAAACGGAGCAAGCTCAGACAGGAAATAATCCAAGCTTCCAAACGGAACCACTCATCCCCACGAACACAATCTCGTCAAACAAAGAAGAACACAAACGGGAGGAACATTCAAAAACAACACATACCCAAATGGCGACACTAAGAAGGTCAGACAGATCGTTGATATACAAAACTTCATCTTCATCACCACAACCAGATACAATTTCAGATCTCGACGAAGATGATATCAGGGCACTAAACGAAATCCAATAACTTTCGATTTTTTCGTTAGGGGGGAAACGAGATACCGGCTCCATCTGGATCACTCAAAAACTTTTTCATTGCAACAAAGTTTACAAGTATTAGTATCTTTATATGTAAACTCGTATGTTATAAAAATAAATACATTTGTAAATATGTTATCTCCAATAGGAGAGTTGAGCGCTGTTCATTTTCACGCCTGTCAGCTAACAGGTAGTTAAAGTTAGATCGTGCTTTCACACATGTGCTAAGTGCAGACGATATAAACCGTAACAGACAACAGTCGGTTCGTGGCCAAGAATAAATTTTTGAACCTATTTCTTTTAAAAGTCAAAAGTTCATCTTAGGCAACTGGAGCGTACGCGTAATTCAATCCCCAGGGATTCACTCTCAAAGTCTCCCGTTATACTAGATATATCCGGAAGATATCTACCCGAAGTTACTACAGTATCTGACATCGAACGGTCTCCTTTCGGAAAAAATACTCTCGATCTTACGGCGCGGGATCACAATCATAATAATAAAAATAATAAAAATAATAATAATAATAATAATAATAATAAAAATAATAATAATAATAATAATAATAATAATAATAATAATAGCAATAGTAATAATAATAATAATAATAATAATAATAATAATAATAATAATAATAATAATAATAATAATAATAATATTAATAATAATAATAATAATAGTAATATTAATAATAAGAATAAGAATAATAATAATAATAATAATAATAATAATAGTAATAATAATAATAATAATAATAATAATAATAATAACAATAATAATAATAATAATAATAATAATAATAATAATAATAATAATAATAATAATAATAATAATAATAATAATTTTAATATTAATAATAATAATAATAAAAATAATAATAACAATAATGGTGATGATAATAATAATAATAATATTAATAATAATAATAATAATAATAATAATAATAATAATAATAAAAATGATAAGAAAAATCATAATAAGAAAAAACTAATAAAAACAGAAATAGTAAAAATATTAATAAAAAAACTAAAAATATTAATAATGATGGTAAAAATAATAGTAATAGTTGTAATAATATAAATAACAATAAAAATATTAATAATAATGATAATAATAATATTAAAAATAATAGAAATATTAATAATAGTAATAATAATAATAGAAATAATAATAATAGTAATAATAATAATAATAATAAAATAATAATAATAATAACAATAAAAATATTAATAATAATAATAATAATAATAAAAATGGTAATGATAATAATAATAAGAATAATAATAATAATAATAATAATAATAATAATAATAATAATAATAATAATAATAATAATAATAATAATAATAATAATAATAATAATAATAATAATAATAATAATAATAATAATAATACTAATAATAATTGTGGTGATCAACGTAGGCAGCTAAGTGGCCCACTAAGTTGTTGTTTAGTTCAAGTTAAAACATGTGCGGATAAGACTGCATTCTTACGTTGTACTATCAGACTGCGTCAGCTATGATGCCAGTAGACGTGAAAGAGAAGGATATGTACAAAGGTCACAAGTGGAGATTACAATGATGAAAGAAAATGTATATATATATATATATATATATATATATATATATATATATATATGTATATATAAATATATATATATTTATATATATATATATATATATATATATATAAATAACATTAAAATGGATTAATAGCTGAGACTCCTTAACAATACATATGTAAATGGAGAACGATTGTAACTTGGTTATGTAGACCTGCTGCGAATGACTTGGTTACAAGTGTACTAAATTACTATGTACCACACTTCCTCCCTCTCGAGAAAGAGGTAAAATGAACAACAATGAGTATGTGACAATCAAAATCAACAATGAGTAAATGATTAGAGTTTGAATAAATTGTCTGAAAAAATGGGATGCAAATGATCAACAAATGAATATGAAGGATGTGGAGGTATCAGCATGGAAGTAATTGTTTAAAGTAAGTTATGTAGCACAATAAGTGATTATGGTTACACTAACTAGTAACAAAATAAGTTATTGAAGGCTTCGTTAGAAGATAACGATAGCATGTATTGACTGCACTGTCAACTATTATCAGATAATTTTTTAGAGAGCACTTACTAATTGCACTGTCTATGCGTTGAGACTAGACTATACTTTTAATCTTAAAGAGTACTGCCTAAAGAGCTGCATTGATAGTAGCTTTAAAGTTCAAAATAAATAGGAGTTTATTTTTTCAACTTTTGGTGTTTTATGAAGTTCGGTGAAGTTCGGTCCTGAAGTTTGGTGAATTGTAGAATTACAAATCCTCGTGATCCAATTCAAGTCCCGAAATGTAAACCTCATACTCTTGTACGTCGTACTCATCGTAGTCGGAATCCGAGTTACTATCCTCCGGAGGACATAATTGTAACGAGCTTTCAATCATTTGGCGATTGTAGGGTAATTGTTCGGGTTGGAATGATGCGCTGAACGATTGTCCTTGTACTCCAATTTCATCGTCTACTTCGGTCTCTGATGCTAGTTCCCCAAAACGGCTGTTGCTTTACAGATCCGTTTAATTTTACGGATTGATGTTTCTTCTCGACTGATCTTTAGTGGAGGTGCTGAACTGTGTGAACAAATTGAATGACCTGAACTCGCAATTTTCACACGTTTGTTAGCTGGAATTTCTTTCAAAAATTTTCTTTTCGGACTTTGTCTCGTAATTGTCTTTGATGCTTTCCTTTCTGGAATTTTAATTCGACTCGCCTTTTTGGTGTTAGACTTATAAGAGTCACGGCTTGGATCAGTCTCTGATTGTTTTCTTATTGAAATTTCGTCCAATAATTTCTTCAGTGAAGATGAGACGTGTTTCTTCATTCGTTCGACCATTGCAACTGTTGCGCTCCTATTATTGTCCACTGGTTGAATGAAATGTTCAAGTGGAGTATTCCTCTGTTCTGGTGTTCCAATTTTTGCTAGGTCTGCCTTGTGTATTTCCTTGTCGGTTCTACCCAGTACACGTACTGTGACGGTGGAATCTGAAGTTTTTATTATAGATTCTCCCTTTGGTATTGTCGCATAAAAGCCTTCAAGACTCCTTCTTCCCCTCTTTACATTCGAGATTTTCCGTGCGAATTTGATTTGAAAACTTAAACGATTGACCGACTGAGAACTGGAAGACGGAAGAAATTTGAATAAATTCTGATTACTGGTTGTCTAAATTGATCCTTGTTTCGTTCAATTTTTTCATCGCACAGTAGATCTTCATCCTTCCATTTTGAATCATCTATCAGTTCCTCCGAGCCGAATGTGTCATAATCTAAACAGTATTTTTTTAAAATTATCCCATGACATATTTGTGTGTACTTAGTACAGATGTTAATACAGATCTTAAAAATGAAAGGGCTGTCAATTTTTATTCCAAAGTGTGCCTCGAATGGTGAAACTTTTTACGTTGTTTGCTAATTCTAAGTTGATGAATTACTTTTTCTATTAAACTTTTTACGTTAAAGTATCTGTTCGTTCCACATTCAATTTTTATACAACCTAATCTTCTCTTTAACGTTTGTATTGACCTCTCAACGAGTCCGATAGCTTGGTGTCTTTTCGCCGGGACTGCAATTAATTCTACGTTATTATTTTCACATAAAGTTTTTACCGTAATACCTATTAAACATCTCGCGTGATCGAGTCTGATTTGACGAGGAATTCCGTGTAATTTGAAGTATTTTAATAGGAAACGTTCAACGTTTGGAGCGTTAGGTTTTTTTTACAATTTTCGCAGTATAAACTACTAAGTATATTTTTTTATTCTGACCATTGTAAATAGGTCCTGCGAAATCAATCTGAATCTCTTGGTTTGGTTCGACACATGGAGTTAAAGGTTTAAATTTATTAGCTGGTACAATTGGCTTTAAATTCTCACCAAACCCTGTGCACGCTTTATGCAGTGGAACCCTATTGAGTACGTCTCTGTTACAAAAATGCCATCACACGCGATTTGCCAACTCTGTCATACCCCAACTTCAAGGGTGTGTAGCATGAAATACATCTGTAACTGCCTCTTTAATACTGTTTGGAATTACGATTATTTGTGCAACAAATATGAGACCATTCTTTGTGTTCAATGATTTCCAGTGTGCATGCACTTGCTTACTAAGTTTGCGACATCTTTCTTCATCATTTGAAATAATGCAATCTCTAATTTCTCTTAGTATGGAATCTCTGTCAGTTAAGCCAGAGAGAAATTTTGAGTTGAACAATTGTCGTACATTTGAATCTAGGTCAGTAAATGTGGGCATAATGTTCGGAGTACTGGCTGGCATTGGATCATGTAAATTCGAAGGAGACAGGTGATTTCAAAGATTGAAATTAGTTACAGTAGGGATTTCGCATGTGTATTTGGATTGGAGGGATTATCTGACGGGGATTATCTGAGGGGATTGAGACAAAGGAGCTTGGGAGTTAGAAACAAGGGGGGTTTGGCAAATGAATGAAATTGATTAGGAGGAATAGAAGAAATTGGAACTGTACAATTTTTACATATATTAAGTGAATTAGAATTAATTTGATTTGAATAGGTTGAATTGGGGTTGGAATAAAGTTTGTTCAAATTTGTGAGCGACTGATCTTTACTTGGCAAATTTGGCAAAAGCGAGTTATTTACGTTTGTTTTGCATTCTATGCAGTGGTAATTACATTCTTTGCGATTCTTTGCATTTCATAGTCCTACGCTTGCGCAAGTAATTTTTGTGTGAGTCATGTGCTTTACTGTTGCAAACATGGGGCGTTTGTTGGTTGTTTGGAATGTAAACGTTTGACGTTTCCTTATGATTGTTACATTACAAATATTCCGCGTTATTCATTTGTTTGTTGCAAACGTGTTTTGTTTGTGCATACTTGTAACAATTGTCACTCGTTTGTAGTCTTTTTGTTTACTTGATCCGTTTGCAAAACATTCTTTCTAGGTCTACCCTGCCTCGATTTTGTTGTAAAATTTCAACTGTTTTACAAATAGCTTCTATTTGTGCCACTACGAATTCATCATCGTATTTTGATGCTAGTTTTGCTTCTGCATCAATGTTTCTAGAAATGTAGTCTACGAATCCGATTTTAATATTTTAATACCCGCGATGTGTTCTAATTTAAAATCAAAAGGTAATAATCTATCTGTCCACCGTGTTAATCGACTCTGATTAAATTTGGAAGTCTTTTTTTCAATGATTGAAAGTAAAGCTCTGTGATCTGTGACTACTGTGATTCTTTTACCATATAAGTATTGCCTGAAATGTTCAATGTTCTAGACTAACACTAATAGTTCCAATTCAATTGAGCTGTAATGTTTTTCTGCATCGTTTAGAAATCTGGATGCGTATGCGATTGTTTCCCAGCCGTATGGCGTTTGCTGTTCAAGGGCTGCCCCAAGTCCTTCTCTTGATGCATCACATTTTACTTTTTTCTCTAGAGAAGGATTGTAATGTGAATTTTCAACAACTAATGATACTGCAGTATTTGTTTTTTTGAAATTTCTCTTGTGAGAATCTGTCCAAACATATTGTGCTTTATTCTTTAAGTAATTGCTGAAAATTTGCATAATTTTGCTTAGTTTGGGACAAATTTGGTGACGTGGTGTACACTGACTAGAAATGATTTTAATTGTTTTGCATTTCTTGGACGTTTTAGTTTACTTAGTGCTGATGTTTTTGAAATTGTAGGGCGGATTCCTGTTTGTGTTATGTGATGACCGAGGCAGATTATTTCGCTTTTGAGGAAATGACATTTTTTAAGATTTATTGCAAAATTTTCTTGATCTAATTTTTTCAGATATTTGTAGACCAAATCAAGATGTTCTGATTGTGAGCCTCTTGAGACGATAATTGTATCGTCTAGGAAACAACAGGTGTTTGACAAGCCAACTAGTGTTGAGTCTAATGCCTTCTGAAATTTTGCTGGCATTTCGGTTAGGCCATAGAATCCGGTTAAAAATCGGTACGTTCCTGTAGATTCTCCACTTACCAAATTAAAATTTAAGTGTTTAGCAGTATCTGGGTGTAGTGGAATTTGACTATAAGCATACTTTAAATCAATCGTTGTGAACCAAGCTTGTCCTTCTACCGTTTTGTTGGTTATTTCTTGTGAGATCGAATCGATTCGACATTCGATATTCGGCATCTGATATTTGTTTCTTGAAATAGCTCTGTTTAATACTTTTGAATCAAGTGAAATTGTTCGCTACAACTGTCTAACTTGTGTCCTTCATCGATAAGTCTCTTTAATTCATTTTCGACATCCACTTGTTTGTGAATTGGTACCCTTCGACCGCGTTGGTGTACAACGCTGAAGTGACGTTTGAATTTAGATTTCACGAAACGGCTTTTAGATTTTCCAATTCTGGATACTTACTTCGGAAAAAGTCCTGCGATTGCACTTTCAGAATAATCTAATACTTGAACATTTAAGACGTGCTTACCTTCTAATGAAGTATCGGTATCCTCTGAGTTTGACGATTGTTGATACAATCGTTATCCAAATTTTTTGAATAGGTCTCATCCAATGATTGCTCTATGTGAAATTGGGACTACAATCAGATCAACCCGTCCGCAACTCCAACCGTTTGATTGAACGTCACAGTACATAGTTCCTAGGTTTTGAATCGGGCAGTTGTTGAAACTTTTAAGTCTCATTGAATTTGGTTGACAACTCCACCAAGCAGAACTATCATGAGATTCAATTACCTGGGCTATTCGTTTAGTTACAAGACTGACCACGCTACCTGTGTCTACCATTATGTTAAATTGGCTGTTGCCAAGTTTTACGAATAAATGCTCAGGGTCCGCATTTTCATCTACCAATTTGTTTTGGCTATCGTTCCCCTCTGAGATCATATTGACATAATAATCTTCATCTGAATCTGTGTAACCAGAATTTACATCTCAGTTGCGTACTTGATTGACGTCGGTAGTATTTTCTAAATGGATTTCGATTTCTTCAATGCTATTAACTGCTGTGCTCGAGGTTTTCATTCCTGCTTCATACCATATCGGTTTGGATCTACAAACTCTAGCAAAAAGGTCTTTCTTCCCACATGCTTTACAAACTTGACCAGATGCTGGACATTTGATACATTGGTCGGCAGACCAGTTCCATCCACAGTTTTTGCAAGTGCCTGAATTTTGTGACACTGTTGATTTCTTTCCATGCCAGTTTTGACGTAAAATGCCTTTCGAAGTTGTATTGACTAAGCAGACCGGTTCGGTTCTCCCAACTATGGATACCATTGAATTGTCCTCTGATCTTATTGTTAACTGGTTTCGATTGCCCTTCTCAATAGAGATTGTGATTTCCAAGGCTTTGGATATAGTTTCTGTCTTCTTTAGCAATTCCTTCTGGATTTCCATATCTCTCATGTTTGCTATAAAAATGTCCCGAATTAATTCATCTTCTATCATGCCAAAATTTTAATGCTCCTCTAATTCTTTCAGTGCTAGATGGAATTGTTCGACTGTCTCATCTTTCTTCTGTTTTCTTGTGAGTAATAAGTAACGATCGTATGCGATGTTCCTTGGTCGAATGACGATGGCTTCCAGTTGATCCCAACGTTCTTTTGTTGTCAAACGTTCAACGTTTACATGAGGATTATTTCTAGTGTGCATTCGTCTCCCCTCGTGACCGATTGTTAAATAGATTAAGACTCTCACTTTTGTAATTCCGATGTGGTCCCTAAGTTTACATTCGTTCTTCCATCTATTTTTGGCCTTGGCGCTTCCGGTTAGGCGTTCTTTTTCTGAAGTTGCATTTGAGCCGTCAATTTTGTTCGTCTATTGGTGCCTGTGGATATGTCACTGTTGTTGGCTTTGGTGCTAGTATCTCTTCTAATTCAATATTGTGTTCAGCAGTTATGGCTAGTTTGATA
>NC_134471.1:13231682-13234182 GCF_964194025.1 Convolutriloba macropyga | reverse complement strand
ATAATAATAATAATAATAATAATAATAATATAAAAATAATTAATAATAACAATAAAAATAATTCGCCGTTTTTTCCATGAAATTGGTGGTGAGGAACTTGGGAAGTCCCAGAATGGGCCAAAACCTAAAGCCGTTTCAACGCTTTTTGTTGACTGCGCCATCTGGTGATCAACGTAGGCAGCTAAGTGACCAACTAAGTTGTTGTTTAGTTTAAGTTAATACATGGTTGCGGAAAAGACTGTATTCTTACGTTGTACTATCAGACTGCATCATAGCTATGATGCCAGTAGACGTGAAAGAGATGGACCTGTACAAAGGTCACAAGAAGTGGTTACAATGATGAATGATAATGTATATATATAAAAATATAATGGAGTAATAGCTCACACTCCTTAACAATACAAATGTAAATGAAGGACGATTATAACTTGGTTACGTAGATGTACTGCGAATGACTTGGTTACAAGTGTACCGAATTACTATGTACCACAATAAAAATAATAATAAAAATAATAGTAATAAAAATAATAATAATAAAAAACTAGTAAAAACAATAATAGTACAAATAATAATAAAAACAATAATAATATTAATAATAATGGTTATGATAATAATAGTATAAGTAGTAGTAAGAATAATTTTAATAACAATAATAATAATAATAATAATTATAATAATAATAATAATAATAATAATAATAATAATAATAATAATAATAATAATAATAATAATAATAATTTTAATAATAATAATAATAATAATAATAATAATATTAATAACATTAATAATAATAAAAATAATAATAATAATAATAATAATAATAATAATAAAAATAATAATAATAATAATAATAATAATAATAGTAACAATAATAATAATAATAATAATAATAATAATAATAATAATAATAATAATAATAATAATAATAATAATAATAATGTTAATAATAATAATAATAATAATAAAAAAAATAATAATAATGAAAATAATAATAATAATAATAATAATAATAATAATAATAATAATATAAAAATAATTAATAATAACAATAAAAATAATTCGCCGTTTTTTCCATGAAATTGGTGGTGAGGAACTTGGGAAGTCCCAGAATGGGCCAAAACCTAAAGCCGTTTCAACGCTTTTTGTTGACTGCGCCATCTGGTGATCAACGTAGGCAGCTAAGTGACCAACTAAGTTGTTGTTTAGTTTAAGTTAATACATGGTTGCGGAAAAGACTGTATTCTTACGTTGTACTATCAGACTGCATCATAGCTATGATGCCAGTAGACGTGAAAGAGATGGACCTGTACAAAGGTCACAAGAAGTGGTTACAATGATGAATGATAATGTATATATATAAAAATATAATGGAGTAATAGCTCACACTCCTTAACAATACAAATGTAAATGAAGGACGATTATAACTTGGTTACGTAGATGTACTGCGAATGACTTGGTTACAAGTGTACCGAATTACTATGTACCACAATAAAAATAATAATAAAAATAATAGTAATAAAAATAATAATAATAAAAAACTAGTAAAAACAATAATAGTACAAATAATAATAAAAACAATAATAATATTAATAATAATGGTTATGATAATAATAGTATAAGTAGTAGTAAGAATAATTTTAATAACAATAATAATAATAATAATAATAATAATAATAATAATAATAATAATAATAATAATAATAATAATAATAACAATAATAATAATAATGTTAATAATAATAATAATAATAATAATAATATTAATAACATTAATAATAATAAAAATAATAATAATAATAATAATAATAATAATAATAATAGTAACAATAATAATAATAATAATAATAATAATAATAATAATAATAATAATAATAATAATAATAATAATAATAATAATAATAATAATAATAATAATAATAATAATAATAATAATAATAATGTTAATAATAATAATAATAATGAAAAAATAATAATAATGAAAATAATAATAATAATAATAATAATAATAATAATATAAAAATAATTAATAATAACAATAAAAATAATTCGCCGTTTTTTCCATGAAATTGGTGGTGAGGAACTTGGGAAGTCCCAGAATGGGCCAAAACCTAAAGCCGTTTCAACGCTTTTTGTTGACTGCGCCATCTGGTGATCAACGTAGGCAGCTAAGTGACCAACTAAGTTGTTGTTTAGTTTAAGTTAATACATGGTTGCGGAAAAGACTGTATTCTTACGTTGTACTATCAGACTGCATCATAGCTATGATGCCAGTAGACGTGAAAGAGATGGACCTGTACAAAGGTCACAAGAAGTGGTTACAATGATGAATGATAATGTATATATATAAAAATATAATGGAGTAATAGCTCACACTCCTTAACAATACAAATGTAAATGAAGGACGATTATAACTTGGTTACGTAGATGTACTGCGAATGACTTGGTTACAAGTGTACCGAATTACTATGTACCACAATAAAAATAATAATAAAAATAATAG
>NC_134471.1:13121682-13219182 GCF_964194025.1 Convolutriloba macropyga | reverse complement strand
TATTTCCGGGATAAATTTTAAAGAAAATTTAGTTTTGCTACCATATTCTAAACCTTAATGATGAAACCTAACTTATTTCGCTATACGGGTGTATTTTTAGATTGTATCATTAGTGAGAAAAAAGATATGTGAGTCCTCCGGCCGTGAGTTTTTGAGATGTCTCTGAGAAATGACCCACAAGCGGCTGATCGTAATTTTTCTGCAATGTCGCAACCAACGGGAGACGTTTGCTACGGTTATTTTGATTCTGTTCCATTAATCTATGGCTCAATCGCAACAGATTTGACCTTCTGGTTTTAGGATTGGTGTATATTTAAGCTTTTGAAAAGCGAGGGAAAACATTTGGTGCATCTAAAATTGTGTGGTCATTGATAATTGAATAAAACAAGTCAAATGGTAGAAGAACTTTCAAGAATTTTGCCTTTTCTGCGTTTTTCTTCTTTATATTGCTCCTTTCAACAAATTTTCAAAAATATCTGGAGTGAACAAAATGGTCCTCACACCGTTGGTTTCGAAATGTTTGAAAAAAATTTAGGCTTTGGCTGAAAAGTTAGGCTAATAAAATTTTGGAAAGTTAGGGAAATCTAACAGCTGTTATTTTGTTTCTGGTTCGCTTCCCTTTAACATGACCACAAAAATTTTCATGACAGAAAGCCGTCCTTTCATCAATGAGTTAGTATAGAATTTTAATAAAAAATATATTTGTTGTTCTTATTTAATTTTAATGTTTGTTATTAGAGTAACTTTTATTATAAGTTCACGGCTGTATATTACTAAATTAGTTTAGAGTTAGCGTTACAACACGAGTAATTTTCACCAGCTCAAAAACACCCGAATAAGTAGCTGGCAGACTTGTTTGTAAG
The DNA here is from genome assembly GCF_964194025.1 of Convolutriloba macropyga. Lineage (NCBI taxonomy): Eukaryota > Metazoa > Xenacoelomorpha > Acoela > Convolutidae > Convolutriloba > Convolutriloba macropyga. The sequence goes on along the minus strand of NC_134471.1, from coordinate 13,218,319 downwards.
AGAACCCAATTAATGCTGTTATCCCAGGCAACAATGGAATTTGAGAGACTTGAGCGTTTTGTTTATTTTGAAGATAGAAAACCGCCAACAGTATAATTTTGAGATGTAAATTGCTAACGAACTGGTGAGAAAATTAGAACTAGGAATTGTTATGGCCACAGCCATCGCTGCAAAAGATAAGCTGTATATACGCAGAAACCCCGCAGATAGAAATAAATTCTGTTATATGACCGCTTGTATGACAAAAAAAGGTTTCTTGAAAAAATATGACTATGAGTTTTTCAGATATTTCAAAGAATTTTCCCACAAGGGGCCAATCATGAAATTTCTGAAATGACGAAAACGAGAGGAGACAGTTGCTGCGGTAATTTTGAGTCTTTTCCACTAATCTATGGCTCAATCAAAACAGATTTGACTTTTGGTTTTAGCAATGGTGCTTTTTAGGTTTTTCAAAAGCGAGGGGAAAACTTTGGTGCACCTAATGTTTTAGATTAGTCGCTTGTGTGGTCAGCTGTCTTTTGCGATACTTTAATAAAACAAATCTAATGGTGAAAGAGCTTGCAAGAGTTTCACGTTGTCTACGTTTTTATTTTTGACCAGTACCGTGACATGGTTGCTCCTTTGAACGATTTTTCAAAAACATCTGGAGTGAAAACAATAATTCTCACACCGCTGACCATAAAATATTTGCAAAAAAGGCTTTAGCTGAAAAGTGCTGAATTGTGCTTTATTTGACAAGAGAAAAACCCATTAGCTGCTTTGAAAATAGAAACAAATTTCTAAGTAAGAAAACCAAAAATGAGAAAATGGGTTGGTAGAATTATTCTTTTAATAACAAAAATATTTTCAACACCTTCATCTTTACTTTTTGAGAGTTGTGACGGTCTTTATATTAGCCATTTTCATATCTTCACTATTATTGCTGATTAACTTTCGCGATAAAACTTACTCTGTATCTGTTATAACAAGGAGGCTCGGTAATATTCCGACCCCGCTCATCCACATTCTTAACTTAATTGGCTACCAAATTATGAAAAGATAGAAAACTTTCAAAAACGTACATATTGTTCAATAAAACCACTAATGGAATACAATAATGCCACAAAAGTTGACAAAGTTTGACAACTTTGACTTAAGAAGCCTTAAGAAGCAACGTTTTGATATAAATGAACTGAAAATAGACGAAACTTAAAGAATCAGATTGTATAGCAGTATTCACAAAACATCAAACATTTAACCTCTATAAAAACAGCCAAAAGTGTTGATGTCCAGTTTGACTATTAAATTTTTTAATTTTTTTCCTGCAGAAAATGAAGAAAGTAATCGAACACAGTCTCCAATTGGTTTTGCAACACCAGAGTGCTCCAACAATTAGTCGAGCAATTTGGTTTCCCCAAAAAATATTATTGTTGTGATGACTGTTTCACTGTGTGAAACACGTGAAATATTCCTGACTAAGGTATCGACAGATTAGATCGAAACAGAAAATAGGGTAACAATTCAACGCAGATGAAAATCATGTGATTTCGTTTGTCCAACTTTCAAAACTATTTTCAGCTCTTGATTGTTTTTGTATAATGTTGCCATACTGAAAATAATCAAATATAGTTTGACTGACAATTTTTCTCTGCAATTTTATGAGGAATTTCTATATTATCAAAGCATCAACAAATAGTGGTTTTTTCTAACAGTTCAAATTTTTCAGCGTCAATGGGGTCTCTTTGTTTGATTTTCAACAATATTTTAGCTCTTTTCTAGTAGTCGTCTCTGGTCTTTTTTAAAATTAATTTTATTATGTAGTTTTCGTCATTGCGGTATTCTCTCTGTCTGTTTATACTTTGCATTTTAAAATTTGCTCGCCAATGTTTTCCGTAAACTGGACTCCATCGTGTTTGTATGAGATTCACTAACAAAAAAAATTTCGCTGAAACGTAAAAAAATAATATAAAATCAAAATCAAAAATCTGTTGTACTGAAATTGTTTTTGTTCATTACAGATCAAGTTATAGGCTTCATTTGTCATTATTTTCCCACTTTGGTGGAATTTGTAACGTGATAAAAAACAATGAAAAATCTGAACATTTTTCTTTCATTTTTTGGGTTTTATCAATAGGCCTAAAATAGTGAATATTCGAAAATGGTGAATTGTTGCCAACCATTTTTTTTAAATTGATGAAATTTATTTGTTTATTTTTTGCCTGTTTGAAGGCGATGTTCTACGCATTTTAGTTTTTGATCTCTTATTTTTTCAATAACTTATTGTTCCCATAGTCCTACTTTTTTGGTCCTCATAGTATAAGATTTCTTGCAATATCGCGTTAACCGTTTTACTACACTTTTCAGAGAAATTCATTAATCATAGGTAGATTAAACTAAAATGCAACAATTGAGATTTTATTTTTGTTCCAATAACAACACGTAGACAAACGTATAAAAAATTTTGGTTGGTCAAATAAAAAAACTATCAAAAAGGAGAACACTGTCACAATACAGAGACCTCATAAAAGAATACAAGCAGAAATCTTCATTTTTATGAAGAAAAAAATAGGAAAAACGAAAAAACTCTCCATTTGCGCACATCAGATTATTCAAATCTATCAACTTTACACTCATTACCAATTTCACTGAGGTGAATCAGTGATTTATCACATGGCAACTTACTATATAATCTCTATAATTAGTGTATACAATGTACAATAGCGCTGGATGGAACCATTTTGCCATATAAATTTATTGGAAAGGTTTTTTTTCATGAACAATGTCAAAAATTAGGGGGAAAATGTATGCTTCTGTTGATGATTGACTGTTTTGTTTACATAAATTGAAAAAACGACGAGACTGGTGGCAAATGTATGTAGATAGAGTCTTCCCTGTCTCTAGAGTTCTTCATCATCACAGCAAAATGCTTTTACGTAGGTTGGGTGACTGATCTAGTCTGAGCGCCAGCTGGGAACAAACCAAAGGTTCTCCAGTTAACTCAACCAATGCCACGCTAAGAAATCAACATTTTTATCAATGACTTCTGTCAACCAAACTTTGCCAGACAAAATTTTAATATTCCTACAGTGATTTTGGGATTTGTTACTGAGACTGTAAAAATACTGAAAAAGTTGTCTAATACCCGTAGAGTTATTCTCTTTCTGAATCCCATCACTTTTTCAGAAAATCAATTAAAGAATTAAAGTCTCCATTTTTTCTCAAACAATTTCTCTCAAGTAAGTCTATAACATCATTGTTAATCTGAAACTTTTCAGCTATAAATGATTTTTGTCCGTAGCTTGTCCGTATCTGGTCCTTGATCGTATGGGTATCTTGGCCGAATTTGTCCGCATCATGATTTGGAATCTGTGTTTTGCTGACCATATCTTATTCAAGTAATACTTTAGCGTGTCAAATCAATTTTGCGGACCACTGAAGAAACTGTACCTCAGATTTTCTCTTTAGTACTAAATATTGAACAAAACTTTGACTTTGTCGTTTTTGATAGTCCTGAATAGATTAGTATGAAACGCAGTTAAGGAGCGCTTTGTTTCAGGTAAAACATACATTGAATGTAGTTTAGATAAGGTTATTTATCATGATTGAGCAACAGCAACCTTTAAAACAATTCTATAACAAGTATTGTTTTCTTCTAATGATTATTTACTTTCTTCTATTTAACTTGATCAATCCGCCCAACTTGTGGCATTGTTATATAGAAAAACTATTTCTTGTCTCCACAGTTCTTCCTTAATAAATACAACTGGCTCTTGCATGTGATGAAAAACGGTTCAGGACTGAATAGCAGCTGAAGATAAAACCGATGATTTTCTATTCAATTCAACAAATATAACGCAGGGACAACGGTATTTTTCTGATCAATGGCTTCCGTCGATCAAATTGTGCCAGATAAATTTTTGTTATTCACACAGTGAGAAAAGCAGATTCCGGCCATACAAAAAACTAATTATCTAATACCCGTCAATTGAAATTTCTGTTGGATCTCATCAGATTAAAATGTTGTTTTTAATCTGACTAATCTCAATTTCCTCCATTAATTGTTTGATGTAAGTCTAAATGTTCACTGTAAACCGCCAACTGCTCGCCTTAAAGTATATAGTTTTACTTTTAAACAAGTGAAAACTGTGAGTAATTTCTCCGTATCATATTTTTATCAGTAAATCAGCACCTTGTGTTTTGGAATTTATTTTGGAGTTTTGGAATCTATTTTTCCACTAGCCACTTCTCAGGCAGGTAAGATTTTAGAATTTCAGTGGTAAATTTTGAGCGGCCGAGGAACTTGCCATTTTTTTCTTGTGAATTTTTGGTATTTTGTTCACGTTTTGGGTAGTAAACGAAAAAAAAATTAAACGAGTTTTCGTTTGGGGTAAACATTGCCTCAAACACAATTTTTTATAATAATATAGTGACAGAAAATTTAGAGATTTTATATAACAAGAATTGATGTCTTTTAATGATGATTGCATTTTTGCTATTAAATTTGATTAATCTGCCCTTCTGGTGACCAAAATATATCAAAAAAAAATCTTGTCTCCACAGCATTGATTAAGCCTGAATACCCGCTGAGATAAAAAATGTAGGCATCTCAAGTTAACTTGGCGAATGTAACGCTATGAATTGAACTTTGTTTCTGATCAATGGCTTCTCTAAATATTCATAGGTCCATCCAGGGTTTGATAAAGAGACCGTGAGCAAACAAAAAAAAATAGCCAATAGTCGTTGATTCAAATTTTTTTTGCATCCCGTCCCTTTTCGTAAAACAGGTTGTTTTAGTTAAGGTTGTTAATCATAAATATTTGGTCTGGGATAGGGCTTTATTAATAAATAAGACATTTGTGATGAGTTTTAGAATCTCTGTTTTACTAGCAATTTCTTGACAATGTGTTTTTTAAATATGTCAAATGCAATTTTCGGACGCCTGGATAATTTCCCTGTAGTGCTCTTATCAATAAAAATTCTGCCGAAAACAATAAATTTATCATCGCAATCGAAGGACAGCAAAAACTGATATCTTCTATAGATGACTGACTTTTCTCCATTTAAATTGAGAAATCCGCAACCATATGTAGAAAAATCTTTTTTCTCTCCAGAATTTTTCATTCGTCACAAATTGCTTTTACGTAGGTTGCGGGACTTTTCTTGCTGGGATGCCTTTTCATGTCAATTCAACCAATATCACTCAAGGGTTTCTGCCGTTTCTATCAGTGGATTCAGATAATCAATTTCTGGCAGACAAATTTTGAACTTCCTATGTTGAAATTAGAATTTGGTTCTCAGAATTTGACCATACTAAGAACACTGTGTGCGAGTCAATTTAAATAACTTTTTATTTATTTTGTCTCCTTCAGTTTTTGAAGTAAATATTTTGAAGAAAAAAATCACAAATTGACCATTCTAATCTTTTTTGAACATTTTTTGAAGTAGGTCTATAACATCACTGTAAATTTCTATGTTAAGCGAAACAAATGGAATTTTAAACAAAAAGATTCATAATTTCAAAGTTTACGTGAAACAGCTAAAAATGATTGAATTCCTTCAAGCGATAAAAAAGAGAATTGAAAAAAATTAATATTCACGAATATGCATTCACTAGAAAAGTATAAAAAAAGTTCACAACGAAGTTTTTGTTGATGATTGACTGTTTTGTCTTCGTGAATTGAAAAAAACTCCAACCCTGTCTCAAGAGTTCTTCCTCATCACATCAATGTTGTTTTTATGTCGGTTGAGTAACCGTTGTAGCTCGAACGCCAGCTAAGAAACAAATAAGGGTTCTTCAGTCAACTCAACCAATGGTAATCAGCTCACGCTAAGAAATCAACATTTTGCATAAATGACTTCTGTCAGCAAAACTTTGCCAGAAAAAAAATTGATATTCCTAAAGGGATCGCGGGATTTATTACTGAGACTCTGTCAATACTGAAAAAATTGTCTAATACCTTAGATCTAACTTTGTGCTCACTTTTTGGAAACTCAATTTACGAATTAGCAAACACAAAACTTTTGTCAAATTTTCTCATGTAATTTTATAAGATAACTGTAATTCTCAAATTTTTCAACTTTAAATGCTTTTTTGTTTTTTGAACTAATGAAAATTAATATGGTGCACATATCATAAATTTATTAGAAATTAGGCTTTTAATTTTGCGGTTTGGAAACTGTGTTTACTGGCCGCATTCCTACATTGTAACACGTCAGCATGTCAAAGGCAAGTTTCAGACTATTGAAGAAGTTCCCAGTAGTTGCCTTCTTAGGCACAAAATGATTAAATTGATTTTCCATAAACTGTTCATTAAAAGATTTCAATTAAGGATTAATTTGATTTCAACTTCCTGGTGCTTCTCGTACAAGGACAACATGAAAAAATATTGAATAGTGTTTCTTTTCCGGTGAAAACACAGCTAACAAATTTTATTCATTATAACTGAATAAATGCTAAAATTATTCTAGAAGTTTTATGGTACTAAAATAATTCATACAACTTATCAAGGCTCTCAGAGAAAAAAGTAATTAAATTTATGAAAAATTTTGTTTGAAGAATTTTGGTTTTAGTCAAAAAAGGAACCCAGAAACTAGAACCCGGAAACCAGAAATCCTGCACAAATTGATGATGACATCATTTATCAAAAACGTTTTGATAATATTTGAAGAACTGCCAATTACCATATCATTCTACCCATAGGAGCGAAATGAGGTTGTAAAAGCAAAATTTTCCTTAGTACATTTATTCGAATTTGTCACTGTTGTCCATATGGCTCCTAGTAACACTTCAAATGATTTTAAATTAAAAAAATCCCAATATGCGCAATGGCATAAAAAAGCTCTTAACTATTCCCGATTAACTATGCCCTTATTAACTATTCCCGATTAGAAAGACAAATTGCAACTTAATTTTATCTAAAAGATTCCTTCTGAAAGTTCGATTACTTAATAGTTTTTTAAGAGTTGTTTACAAAATTCCAGAAATATTTTAAAGGGTACCTCATATTCTTGTCACACGGGTCGAGACCGAATGGCTAACTTGTAAGTTTCTTCCAAGCTCGTTCCGGTCGATCACAACTCTTATTGGTTAATTCAATTTAACATCCAGTCATTTACCGAAGAAAGCGCATGGAAGTTAGCTGCTCTGTTTGCATAACATAATACAATTCGACCTAAGCAGACAAAATGGTTACTATTAGATTTTTTATGAATTTTAAGAGATCTTTTGCAATTTCATGAAAAAACAGTAGATCTCAATTAGCTTCTTCGCGATTGCTTTTTTAAAATGTTCCCAAAATATTGGCTGGTTGAATTTCAAATCCAAATGTCAGCATTTTCTCAAAATAATTTAGTGGCCCTTCACTTATATATTCTTTTTATAATTTCAACTCACACTTTTCCGGATTCTATATTTTCCAAACATCCGTTTAAATTCGTGTCTTGTAACGTTTTTTACGGTTTAGTGCGTGCTTGCGTGTGTGTGTGTGTGCGTTTGTGTGTGTGTTTGTGTGTGTATGTGTGTGTGTATCTATGTGTGTGTGTGTGTGTGTGCGTGTATGTGTGTGTGTGTGTTGTGTTTGCGTGTGGTGGTGTGGTGTGTTTGTGTGTGTGTGCGAAAAGTTAACTTGTAAGTAACTTATAAGTTGAATTGTTAACTTGCAGGAACCTTGTAAGTCGAATGGTTAACTTGTAAGAACTTGTAAGTAGAATGGTTAACTTGTAAGAATGTAAGAACTTGCAAGTTTTTGGAAGAAAAACTTGCAAGGCGATGTATCACCTTGTAGGAACTTGCAAGAAACTTGCAAGTTCTTACAAGTTAACCATTCGGCTTCGACCCGGGAGTCATCGCTACCTTGAAAGGTCTCTAAGGTTACGACTCGGGCAGAACCATGCGAAATGGAATGAAACACACAAAAAACCTTTGAAAACTAGTTAACCGTCATTAAGCAAACCATTTTTAACAGATGCATGAAGATTAAAAACAAAAGTAAGAAATGTAAATTTAACATTATATTGTTTTAATTTTGATTGTGTAAGGAATTTTAGTCTCTTCAACAATTCATCAAAGAGTTCAATTTCTTTTTTGTGACATGTGGAAACTACATGGCAAACTAACGTGGAAAACTTTGTTAAGTAAAATTTAAAAAAAGAGGAACAATGAAATACAATACAATGCCAAAAAGGACATTCCAGAGGTTATATCTCCTAGAAAAGTTTTTCTCTATATTTTTTCGTACTTAAACGTTAATATTATTTCCATGCTTTTGGACAACAAGTAAAAGTTTAATAAATTGAAATTTTTCTGGAGTCAGTTTGGTGCTGTCTTGAAACACCATAAGTTTTCTTCTAAATCTTCGACTTTCGTAATAATTGCCAATAATCTCAACCAACTTGAAACAAGTTCCTGAATTTTTTTAGCAAAATTATTATGGTGAATTGACATGCAAGCCTTGTTAACTTTAATGAAGTTAATGAGATTAAATTTTTGTGGATTGAAAACTTCTGGAAATGTTAGCAGTTTATGTTCATTATGTTCATTCTTATGTTTCAGCTATATTGATCAAAGTATCTCTAATAGTGAATATTGAGCGCAATTAAGGAGTCAAAAAAAGAATCCAGCTAAAAAAGGAACAAAACTCAAACAAGAAGTCTTGAGGAGAGCAGTTTTCATTAGGCAGAGATATTATCAACTTGGAAAGAATCCTGCCATTAGTTTTTCGAGAAATTGAGTAGGTTTTTACTGTTTCTATTCAATGCCTTTTTGCCCGCAATTTTGTCTTTTTCATTTTAACATTTTGACATTTTCGGCGTTAATTAAGTCTCCCAGGTTTTGGTCCAGACCCAAATTGAGCTATGATCAGACCCAATCGAGCGCACACCCCTGTGTTCCCAGGCCGAAATTACAGGGTCTGGAAAGCGGTTCGAGCGCACAATAGTCTGGACCATGGTCTGATTTCGGTCTGATCAGAGGTCAATTTGGTCTGGACGGTCTGATCATAGTCTTTATAGTCTGGACCATGGTCTGGGTTCGGTCTGATCAGAGGCAAATTCGGTCTGGAAGGTCTGATCAAAGTCTTTATAGTCTTGACCATGGTCTGGGTTCGGTCTGATCAGAGGTCAATTCGGTCTGGAAGGTCTGATTTCGAGTGCATTATTTTTCATTTTTTTTGTTTTTTTTTTATTGAGGGATGTTCTCTCTGCCAAGAGGCAACAATAAAGCAGCGTTCCGACCAGAGACTCATCTAAAGTCCGATGACTCTGATCAGAAACAAGGAGTCCAGCTGATAGCAAATGCCGGTCCCCGCAAGAGGAAATTTTGATTAAGTGAAGACCACGACGTTTCTTGTGGAAAGCTGTCTAAGTTCATCCATTGAGTCCGAAAAATGAACTAAGGATTACGGTAAATAAATTTTTTTCTCAACAGTTAGTTTTCGTTTTCATTAGCAATATTTTCAGAATTGGCTTTTCCTTAGATGATTTTAATACTGCAAACACCAGTTTTTATGAAATGAATATATTATAGCAAAATTAAGAGATTTGTTCATAATTAAAATCTTGCTCTGATCAGACTAATTTGAGCGCACTTGAGTCTGATCATAGTCTGATTAAGGTCTGGGCAATGGTCTGAAATTTAGTCTGGACCATGGTCTGAAGATGGTCTGATCATAATCTGTTTATAGTCTGGACAATGGTCTGAATTTGGGTCTGGTCATAAGCGCACTATAGTCTGGACAGTGTCTGGGTTCGGTCTGATCAGAGGACATTTTGGTCTGGAAAGTCTGATCAGAGATCATTTTGGTCTGGAAGGTCTGATCAGAGGTAACCTCGGTCTGGAAAGTCTGATCAGAGGTCATTTCAGTCTGCATAGTCTGATCATAGCTCAATTTGGGTCTGGACCTAAACCTGGGCTTGTACATGACTACCAGTATTGGATAAAACAACCACCAGTAAAACCAACCACCAGTAAAATTTGACCCTTTCTCCTAACGCTAATCGCGCATATCGAATCGGGCCAAATTTTACTGCTTGTTGGTTTCCTTGTTTTATCCACTACTATACATTCTCTCTATATTCGATCAAAAATCAATCAGAAATCAATTGTAATAAAAAATAAAACAAAAAATCAAAAAATCAAAGCAAAATTTACATTTCACTCTTTAAGAGCGATTCACTCTTATTCGGGGTGATCCCCCAGTAGAAAGATCGCTCTTTTTCGCTCTTAAAGAGTGATTCCCTCTTTTTTGATATTTTTTTATTTTTTTATACTTTTATTTCAAATTATCTCTACTCTTCAATAAATTTATATTTTCGTTTACTTTTTCTATATTTAACCCATTATTAATGAGAATTGATACAAAATTATAATATTTACACGAACAACTTTCCTCAGTTTGGCTAATAACTAAAGGACTTACAGTCTTGCTTTGCCAACTAGGATTAATTGTTTTCTCACTCAAATTTCTACTAAACCCTTTAGGCTCTAGGCTCTACATGAGCCCGTATCCCATCATATCTCACAACAGAAGCACAATATGGACAATTAACTTTAGCTGAAGTACAAATTCTACATGTATACTTACTCTCGTCAAAATCAGTTAGTGATTTTATATAATTACATTTATTACAACTTCTAATTAAGACTTCTGGGCTAAGGTTAAGGTTAAGGTTAGGGTTAAGGTTAGGGTTAGGGTTAAGGTTAGGGTCAGGGTCAGGGTTAGGGTTGGGGTTAGGGTTAGGTTTTGGGTCTGAGTTAGAGTTAGAGTCATAGATAGAACTAGAACCAGAACCAGAACTAGAACTAGAGCTAGAACTAGAACTAGAACTAAAACTAGCACTAGATTCACATTTTAAAGAACAACACCATGGAGAAAAATTATTAGCACAAATACCACTTAGTATTATAATACCACACACACAATTATCAGTTTTATCTTTATGACATGATTCATAATGATATTTTAAACATGCAATGTTTCCATTTTTATAATTACACTCTAAACATTTTAAAAGCATTTATAATAGGGTAAACTATAATATTTACCTAATCATTTCGCAGATCAGTGGACGAGCTTTGCTCGTGGTTCTCCAACGAACTTTGCTCGTGGTTCTCCAACGAGCTTTGCTTGCCACGGACTTCGTCCGTTCACAGATAATATTTAGCCATGATTTCAATTGAATCTTTAGTATTATCTTTAGATGTGATACAGTCCGCTAAAAATTTATTTCCTAACGTATTGAGTGTATTGGTTTTACATCTCTTATCTAAAATCAATTCAAGGTCTAATTCTTTTTTATCTCTAACAAAATTTATAATCTCTTCTCTAAATTCTTCATTATTTCCATATAGTCTGGCTAAAAACTTTCCACCCTTTCTATTCAATATTCCCATCTCTTCATTTATATATTCTTCTTGTAGTTTTTCTAAGGGTGTAACAAGTTTACGTGCCCCATTAACTAAACTATTTTTTAGATCGGTATAATCACTTTGTGTATTAGCAAAAATACTTCCTAGATCAGTATAATCACTTTGCAAATATGATTTTATCCATGTTTCACCATCCGTATAATCACTTTGCATATAGGACTTTGTTCATGTTTCACCATCAGTATAATCATTTCCCAACTCAGGGAACCTGCTTGGCAGATTTTCTTCATATCCAACGTTAACCAAAGTGTTTGCTCTTTTCAACATATTGCTTGCACTCATTGCCACGGCTCCAACAGTTTTTATTATTGAATCAGGACAAATATAACTATTTATAACTAAACCCCAACCTTTAATTCCACCATTATTTGATAATTGTTTTAAAACCTTTTGCTTTAACCATCTCTTTTGTTAAAACATCATTCTGAATTTTAATATTTTTTAAGGTAAGGAATTTATTAAAATAAAACTGATAATTATCATGATTAATGGTATTTCTATCTGTTGCATTTTTTATGAGTGGTTTCAAATATGCTATAAGTTTATTTATATCTTCTCTTTCTAATTCATAATTTACACTAAGAGCTTTTAAATCAAGGAAGCCAACTCTTGAATCATATATCATTGTTCTATTACTATTAATAATAATAAAAGTATTTTCCTTCTTATTATATTAATTGTACCATAACGAAGTTCATCTGACATTCCCACTGTACGATTATAATGGTTACTATTTAACTCACTAATTATTTTACTAAAGTCTTTTTCACATATATATATATATATATCTCATTAAAATTTTTAAACAGATCAGGTCCATTATAAGTTGTTAAATAAATAGTATCACAACTCATTCTTGCCGTATCAATTATTTCAGTTGCTTTATGACACATTACAATCATTTGAATATTATAATGTCTACCTTCAGTAAAATAATATACTATCACCAATATCATCAAGTACTATTACACAATTTTGAAATTTATGCATATTATTTTTTGTGATCATATTTATATCACATTTATTAAATACAGTATAAAACTTATTAGACTCAGGACCTATCCAGTCTCTGTCATCTTTACACACTATAACTATGTTCTTAGCTTGGTCTTGGTTTTGGTTTTGGTTTTGGTCTTTGTTTTGGTTTTGGTCCCGGTTTTGGTTTTGGTCCTGGTTTTGGACTGAGTATAATTTTAAGTATTGTCCAATAAAATATGTTTTCCCTGCACCAGTTCCACCATGAACAATAGTATGTAATGTTGACTATTCATATTCAAATCTAACTAAACTCCTATTCATAAGTCCACCAAAACTTTTTTCTAGTTTTGTGTATTTACTCGGTATTGCATCATATATAATAAAATAAAGTTTAATTATTAAAAATAAAATAAAAACTACAATACCCGTCTCCATTTTTAAATATAAAATAAAGACTTGATTTAGACTTAGGCTTAGACTTATTAAATTTATTATATAGAAATGCTTATCCTAACTTTTGAGGAATTCAATAATAAATTTAATATTGATAATAATGCTATGAGTGATATCAGAATAAAAGATATAGGAAAAGATATAAGTCTAACACCAATTGAAATTGTAATGAGAGATGAGACTCCAGATAGTATCCGTGAAACGGCTTCACCGATCGGGAAACCTGCTTTGCAGATTACCAATCCTAACTCCAACATTATTGTAAATTTACATCCAACTGAAGGTACACATTGGGATTTAGTTATAAGAAGAGAAGATGGTCCTGTGTATTACTTTGATAGTTTTGGTGTTGAGACTCCCCCATTATTTTTAAAAGAATATGTTGATCTAGGCTCTAATGAAAGAAAACAACAATATGATGAATCTTATTGTGTTGCTTATTGTTTATATATGATCTATCTTATTGATAGAGGATTTAGAATTAAAAGTGCTTTTAATATTCTAGTTAATCAATGTAAATATCCGGGAATATATAATGAGTGTTTTTGTTTAGGTTGTCATGTTAATGTTAATGATAATTTTAATGATCTACGAAATAGCTTTGCTTATAAAGTTATTGATAATGTTAATGATAATGATAATGTCATTGATATTGATAATGATAATGATAAAGATAATGTTAATGATAATGATAATGCTAATGATAATGTTAATGATGACGATAATGTTAATGATAATGATAATGTTAATGTTAAGGATAATGATATTGTTAATGATAATGATAATGTTAATGATAATGTTAATGATAATGATAATGTTAATGATAAAGTTAATGATAATGGTAATGTTAATGATAATGATAATGTTAAGGATAAAGATAATGATAATGATAATTTTATATTTCTATTGGATGAAAAACATGGTGCAATATGGGCGAAGCCCCATCAAAAGGGTAAACCCAACAATAAAGAATGTCCTACTAACACTATCTCTATAAACATAAATGAAGATCTACAATCATGGCTAAATGATGATGATATAATTACTGAAGTTGAATTCTCAGATAACTTTAGATGTATAATATCTGGTCCTAGTGAATGTGGTAAGACATTCTTATTAAAAACACTAATTCTAGCTAGTATATATTTTGATAAGTTATACATCATTGGACCGACTGGTGATCAATACAATGGATTAGAAAAATAAATAATAAAGCAATTATAGAATTTATTAAAGATATAAAAGATTTAACCTCTCCTGATAAACTACCCCAAGACTTTAGGAAACTAATGATATTGGATGATGTTAGAGCCAAAGAACCAGTTATTAATGAATACTTTTGAAGAGGTAGACATAATAATTGCAATATGATATATCTTAATCAAAACCTGTTTTCTCTGGATAGGCAGTGTTAGAGAGAATTGTAATCTATTTATTTTATTTGAACGGAGACGTAAAAACCTAGCACCGATATATCAAGATATCTTTAATAATATTGAACTTAGTTATAATGATTTTGCTAATATATGTAATAAGGTATGGAAAGAGCCTTATAATTATATTGTCATTGATATAATAAAAATAAAAATATTAATGGTAAACTAAGAATTAATTGGGATCGGAGAGTGTTGTAGATATATTTGTTTAATTATAATTTATAACTATACTAATCTGGGAATATGTACATAACCTACAATAGAATTGTTTAAATCTAAACTGGGATATATGTTTATACACTTTACACATTCTACATGTTAGATATTGATCGGGATTATTAAAATGTTCTAGTAAATGATTATGTTTATCTCTATATGTTATAACTCTATTACATACAAAACATTGATATGGTTTGCCCTGACACCAATTACAACTTTGAGCCCAGGACTTATTTTTAAATTCATCACATTTAATACTAATCATTTTTTAAGGAAAAAATACTATTTTAAAATGATATGATTACAATAAAACAAGCTGTTACACTAAATGCAAAGTAAAACTTAATACATCGCCATTAAATTCTATAGGTCTTCCATGCTCATCTTTAATATGAAACTCTATATATTCTGTTCTATATTTATTTACATTTTGATATAATACATTTGTTGGAATATTTATGATCATATAACCGGGTGGTTCAGTTAGGTTAAATGTATATAATATCTCTGTATCTTTACCATTATCTTTAGCTCCGGATATAATACTACAATGAATAATAATTGTATTAAAACCCATAATATCAACAACCTTCTGAGATGTATATGTACCTGCTCTATATAATACTTTCCTAAATCCTAGTAATGATCCTATTGAGTTTTCTGCATCAAAGCTAAGTACTCCTTGTTTTATTTCCATTTTACATTTCATTGTATTTTTATCTACTTCTATTATAATATTACCTTGAGTTTCTTCTTTTATTATTTCTGCTATTTCAGATAATTCATATACACCGGATGTTATAATAAATAATTTTGTATCAGAAAAAATTTGTCAATCTAAAAAATTTAACCTAAATTTATTATTATTCCCGTTTAAATTAAACACCGAGTTATAAACTGATAATCTAATTAAACCTAATTTTGTTGTATTAAGTATAGGTTCACTAAAGTTAAACCTTTCTGTTGGTTTTACCATTTTAATTTTAAGTGTAAACTCTTCTTTAGTTTTAGTTAGAGCTTCATGTATCTTTTCTAGTTCTTATAGAATTAAGCTATCGGAGACGCCGCTTCGTGGATCTGTCATTTTTTATATTCAAAGATTAGATTATATTTAAGGTTATAGTCATAATTATAGTCTTAGTTATAATTAAAAGTTAAATTTTTATCCTATAAAAATGAACTTTAATTTTGATACAACTTATGTTTATAATAATGATATACACAAAAGTAAGATTATAAATTTTAAACCAAATAATCTGGCAACAATGAATACAATCAATACTAACATTATTATCATTCTCAATAGAGAAGAGAATCATTTAAATTTACGTGACTCATATCTAGAGATAGAGTTTGTTGTATCAGATGATGCTGGTGGTCTATTTGCTAATGATGCTAATATCAAATTAGTTAATTATGGTATGATGGCATTATTTAGTTCAATTAAGCTTGAAACTAGAGGTGGTAGGACTATTGAATATATAGATCATTGTTATCCTAATCTATTGATGTATAAGTTATTAACTAGTACTGATGATGAATATGAGAGTGGTTTTGTTAGAAATATAGATAATAGGAATAGTCAACTCAAAGTTGATTATGTTGCTGCAGAAAGAGGTCATATGTATATGATCATTAAGATGAGAGATCTATTTGGTTTCGTAAATGATTTAGAAAGGATTTTTAATGGTTTAGGATTTAAACTAATATTAAAAAGAAATAATAATGATAGAGCTCTATTTACAGTTAATGCGGGTGCTGATGCAGTTAGTAATGATGTTAATATAGATATTAGAGATGTATC
Organism: Convolutriloba macropyga; assembly: GCF_964194025.1. NCBI lineage: Eukaryota > Metazoa > Xenacoelomorpha > Acoela > Convolutidae > Convolutriloba > Convolutriloba macropyga. The sequence goes on along the minus strand of NC_134471.1, from coordinate 13,202,025 downwards.
ATGGTGTGTGCCTAGTAATGATCCTAGTAATGATAATATGATTATTGTACAGAAAGGATTAAATAAAAAGAATAATGTAGACTTTAGTTATTATGAAAGAAAGACATTTTATAAGAATGTACCCAATGCTACTAACTTCTTGTTTGATCTAGGTATGGAAAGTGGTATGGAAAGACCTCAATATATAATAATTGCTTTTGAGAATAATAATGTTAATGAACAAACTCATGATGGAAGTACATTTCATATAATGAATGTTACTGAATGTTATTGTAAGATTGGTAGCGAGTTTTATCCTGAGGATAGAATGAATATAAATTATGGTGCTAACAATTATAATGAGGCTTTTAAAGAGATTGTTAGCTTTAATAAAGATTATAATGGGCTACCACATAATATAAAACCATATATAAATCATAGAACATTCAAAAGTAATTATTGAATATATGTATTCGATACTAGATATCAAAGTGATTATATAGGCCCACAACCAATACAAACTAATTTTAAATTTAGTGCTGCAGTTGCGGATGTTATATGTCATGCATTAGTATTAACTAGAAAGGTTATTAACTAGGTTTAACTAGAAAGTGTGAATAGTGATGGTAATAAGATGGTTGAAATAATATCATAGCTATATCTTTAGTCATTGTTATAGTCATAGTTATGCTGAAACATGGGCGAAGCCCCATAGCTCTAAACTATTTCCTACCAGTTTTAACAAAACCCTTAGCATAAATAATATCTAATTTCTTTTTATTCTCTAGGGCTAAGCCTCTAGCTTCAAGTTTAGTTTGGGGTTTGGGTTTGGCTTTAGGTTTAACCCTGGGCTTCGAGCTTTGCTTGCGGTTGGAACCCGTAGGCTTAGGCTTAATAACAACAAAGGGATTATTCTTTTTATCTTCCATTGTGTTTTATATATAGAAATGAGTCTTTTAAACAAGTTCAAAACTAATTCGTTTTGTGTTGGTGGTAGACATTATAGTGGTACTAATAATATAAGTGGAGATATTACTTCAAAAGGTAGTAAAATGTTAAGAGGATCCTGCACTAAATGTAGAAGGAAGAAATCAATGACAGTATCTGATGCAACAATATAAGCTGAGGGATTGAAAGATTTCTTCAATCAAAAGTGTTGGTAGAGCTACGGTTAACTTTTGAAAGAAAGTTGCTAATAATCCAGTAAGAGCATTAGAAATAGCAAGTAAAATAGGAATTGCAGCTCTAAACCCTAAAGCAGCTCAAGCGGCTACACCTGATTTAATTAAATTTGCAACTACTGGTGAAGGTATAAATGTAGTACAAAAAGGAAGAGGGTTATACTTAGGTACAAAGAAGAGATAGTTTAATTATATTAGAGTTTAAATATAACTATGGGTATAACTATGACTATGATTATGACTAGATATATATATCTAATGGTGAACATTAATACTAATATTATTATTACTAAATACATTATTATAACTAAACACCAATAACTTCAGTTTAAAAAAATACTCAGTTTGTTTTTCTTATCAACGGAGTTGCGGCTTCGCCGATTTTTCTTATATTCCTCATATACATTGACTAATTCATTATACTCGTCATTATCTATTTTATTACCATTCATTGATTTAGTATATAGTTTATTAAACTTGTCGCTAAACTGTTCACTTAAAATACACATTTGTGAATACTTTATAATTTTATTTCTTATTTTAGTATTAATTGTTTTTGATAATGAACCACAAACAGTTGCTGTAGCAAAAGCTGTTGGTATAGAATAAGGTAATCCTAAACCTGTTAATGCAACTGATGTTGTTGTTGCCGTTGTTGCAATTGACGATAAAACTATTTCTGTTATCTCAGCTACGTTAAAATAATTTTCATATCTACTTAACTTCTTATTATTGTTATTAGTTTCAGTTTCATAATAATTTCTAAAATCTTTTATAATGTTAATATTATTATTAAATTTATTATTAGCTAAGATCTTTTCATTTAACAATCTTTCCGATGCTGATGACAAATCTGGATATACTAATCTCTCACTCGGTGCTGTTGGATTGGTCATGGACTCCGTTATAGCTTTGCTTATTTTCATTAGTAAAAAAACGTTCTATTTCTTTCGTTATATCTTCTTGTTTAAATCCATAATGCATCTCAAATCTTGCTTGCTCTTTATTATCAACTAACGTACTTTGTAAAAGTATAGAAATTATATATTGTACTATTGTCCGTTTATTCTTTATAAGTGCTTCATCAACGGCAGAATCAGTCTTTCTATTAATTTCTTTAAATTCTTTCAGACCCGTAGTAAACATATCATCTAGTTGTATGTTAGTGATATTCTGATTAAACTTATTATTATCAAATTCTTGTTTTAATTGATTATATTTAGAGATAGTATCAGCAGCAACTTTATTACAAAACTTAACAGTATTTGTGACTTCATTTGCTGATTCAATAAACTCATTAATTAGTTCATCATTAACTTGTGTTTCATTTAATTGTAATGTTTTAGTTGTAACTTTATCAAAGTCATCCTTTCTTAGTTCAGATATGTTTCTACTTAAAATGTCTATTTTATTAGAAGAAGATAATAAGTTATTGTCACAATACTCTTTATTAACAACATCTTTTTCATCTATCGAAGGATGTACATTTGTATTTTTGTAGGTATCCTTCATATCAATATTATCATTATCTCCTAGGAATAACCCACGAGCCTTACTTAGTGTTAAGTTGTTTGTTGATGATGATGTTGATGTTGATTGATGTTTAGCTTGATTGAATCTATTTCTTGTCATCTTTGTATTTGTTTACAGAAATTACAGAATTATACCTAACGATTCCAAAACTTTATTGTTAGATTCAAAGTCAAACTCGGATTTTAATAATTCCTGTTTGTAATATTTACCTTCTATTATCTCTCCATTCATGTCTTCTATCTTATAAGTTGGTGGTTGTGTTTTTAGAACTTCATTAACTTTAAACAATTCTCTTTTCTAATTAGAAATGTAACCTTTAGAGAAGATATTACGTTTATATGCATTTCTAACATAATCACCAACTTTAAGATGGGCGTAGCCAGGTTTACCCTTGGGTGTTGCTTTGGTGGATTTATTCTGCGAAGCAGTTTCACTGATATAGTATCTAACTTTATCAGGATTATTAGAAGCGTCAACTGGTGTCATATTAATTGTTGAATGAATGTTATTGTTATATGTTACAACAGCATCATTTAATATATTTACCCAATTACCATCGCCCTTGATGAACATAGGTTTATTTATTATATGTAATAATGTTCTATTGAATCTCTCTATAAACACAGCCTTTAAATCACTATAAGTAGAATATAGTTTTGTTTTATTTAAATAAAGATTTAAATGTTTTTGGTTCATTCAAGTAAAGATTTAAATGTTTTATTGTAAAACTCACTACCTCTATCTACACATAACTTTTCTGGTTTTCGACTTTCAGAGCCACCTTGTGGATGTTCACCTAATACTATTTTAAAACCATTAGTTATAGATAAAACAGATTTATTCTTTAATGGAATAGCAATGCATATTTTGTGAAATTATCTATAACAGTTAATATAAACTTATAATTATTATTGTATTTAGTTAGACATGACTTATCATTTAAATCAGCTGACCATGTTTCATCTTTATATAATGGTATTATTCTTTCGCTTCTGAACTTTGTTATTTGAGGACTGAATACCTCTTTAGCTAATAGTTGTTGTTGTTGTGGTTGTTTTTCCACATTTTTTATGGAAGCAGTCATGGTTTCACCTATTTACCATAGTTAAAAAAAACAAAATTATCTAGTTGCTCTTGATTAATAATATCCATAGATAATAGTTGCCTAGATATATCTAGCATTTCATCATATAATCCATCATGATCAGCTTTTGTTTCTAGTATTAATAATTCTAGTCTTTCTATTAAGTTGTTGGGGTCTGTCTTAGTAAGACCGCTGGCTTTAACTTCTTCTTCTTCTTCATTAGTATCACAAACAGTGGATTAACTACTAAACGAATCTCTTTTTGGTGAAGCGATACTAATTGATAATATTCTTATAACTCTCGATATATTACTTTTAGTATCTCTTCTTTGTTTATAACCGATATCACTTAGAAATAGTTTTATTTTGTTTTCATCACTTTTTATGTCTCTTTCTGTAACATTTTTATTAGTGATAAACATAAGGAAACCTTTAGTGAAATCATAGTTGTTATTTCTTAGTTTTATACCAATCGGTGTTATATGAGTGGGCACATTAATAATTGTAAACTCATTTTCATTTGCATCGAATGGGACTAATCGTAATTGAATATTCGTTTGTTTTCTCATATCTGCTAGAATATCAAGTATCTGGTTACTTAGTTTAAACAACCCGTCCTCTCTCGCTGGTAATGTGACAGGCTCTCTGACAGAGAACCCGCTTTGTTGAACGGGAGAGATGTGCGCAGCATTTTCACCAATCCGAGAAGCGGTTTCACCGATGGCTTCCATTGTTTGTGTTTGGTGGGCTTGTAGTATTTCACTATTAGTATTTAAAGTTTTAGTTAAAGGATCAAATAACTCTTCTATTTCACCATAATATTCTTGTTGTTTTAATTTATCTTCTAATCTATTCTTTCTGTTTTGTTTTTCTAGATAGTTTAATTCTATAAGTTCATCTAGCTTAGTCATTTTTTATATAAAAAAATTATACTAAGTATGAATTAGATCTATAATTATAATTAAACTGACTAATTATAATAACTCATTATATAATATAATAGCTGCGTCTATTATTTTTCTATTGCTATCTATAGTTAATTCTTTAATACCACTAATCGTCTTATCTACATCCTTATCCTTATCCTTATCCTTATCCTAATCCTTATATAGTTTCTTAATCGGTGAAGCCGCTTGGCTTGCCACAGATGAATTCTGTTCTCGGATCCTATTTGTCAAATCCCTTATAAATATATTTCCTTATCATGTGGATAACTTTCTATATTGTTTACATAAAACCTTTTATCATCAAATATATTTAAACTAATCTTACTTGTTTTTGTTGTTGTCATGCTATCCCCAACTTTTTGTGTTCTGCTTTCATCTACTTTTCTCTGTGTATTATTCATTAATGCATCATAATAATCTATGTGCTTAGCATTATTATGCTTCTTTATTCCTTTTTCTTTAGTGTTTTTAGGATAATTTTTGAAGCTATATCTTTTGGGGGACAATGCTATAAATTCTACAATAATCCTACTCCCCAGCTCGTGCGTAAACTTGCCGGGGACTCTATTATTAGTTTTTATAGGTATGTCTAGATTACTGAAGTCCATATGCTCATCACTAACTTTACCTTCACTATAAATTAATACGAAACTGTCCGTATCCATATAGTGAAGTGTTAGATCTTTGAGGGATGGTTGTAGAATATTATAGAATACATCAAACATATGTAATTTGCTAAGTTTGAGTATTGTTACTCCTACATATACAGGTGAGCTATATTCTAATTCTTTCTATATATATTCTATTTGGCTATAATCTCTATATCTAGTTATATTCTTAAATGTTGGTTTATTTACACTTTTCATTATCATGCAAGAACTTGTTTTGAAAGAAGTATAGAGGATTCATGCACATTCTTCCATATAGGGAGTTATTCATTAATTTCCTTACATCCTTCTCTGCTTCAGTTTTAGCTGTTGCTCTTTTGTTAGTATTGTTTTGTATATAATCTCTACATATATAATCTTGTTTAAATTTAATTACTCTATGTATTTTTGTTACTTTTACTCCCATCTTAACATAGAACTTTAACATCCTATAATGAACCATATATTCCGTTTTGTTGTTTTGGTCTAAGATTAATTTCTCTGTTTTTGTTTTACCTTTCTCTCTTTCTCGATATCCCAGTTCATTATCATTTAACTTTCTCTTATTAGGCATTAGCGTTAACTGTTCTGTTCTCTCTTTACATTCATTAGTATAATCAATATCACAAACTATATAGTAACCATGACCACTATCATCTGGAGTATTCAATATTACATCTAGAGTAGTAGTAGTAATAAACTCAAAATCCTTATAAGGTAACTTTTGCATCATTGCATAACCATATAGGTTGTTTGCGTCTGTGTAACAGATGGATCTTTGATCATGGGACTTCGTCCATCCGCGAACCGGCTTCACCGATGCTTCGCCATGCCTTGCCATAGTCTTACCATCACCATCTGCGAACGAGCTTTGCTCGTGGCTAGCCAAGCAGCTTCCCTGATTATTTATATATCTATCACCCATTATTCCACACATACCACCTCTCTTTACTCCAACAAAACCATCTAACTTTTGTTTATCTTGCAATGTATCTAATGTAACACCACTTGACATTAACCAACAATCAAAACCATAACCCGGTAAACTAACGTAATGTAGTGGGTTGAGCTTGAATTCTTTCATACTTAGTTTAACATATTCATTCTTGCAGTAGTCTAATATTTCCACATCATTTGGTAAATACTCTATTGTTAGATCTTTATCAGTTTTATGACTGTTGTTTTTATTAAAGATATCGACTTCTTCTTGTGTTGGTAATTTATTATGTAGAGAGGATTTGAAGTCTTCTATTTTTAGATTACCTATAACTTCATCATACGACTTTGTCGTGGTTGCCCAGGTAGCTTTGCTATTGTACGACTCCGTATATCATCCGTATCATACGTTTTACATCCGTATATCTTTGCCATTTGATCTAGAGGCATAGCTAAGAAGTTATAACTATCTAAGAATTTGAGACAACCAATGCTAAACATCTTAGACTTACCAGCAGCTAGTATTATATTATCTACTTTTCTTTTATCATTATTCTGTTTAAAGAGTTCACTGTATAGTAGGTTGAGGTAATAGTCAGAGCCATTATGGAATAATACTGGAATAGAGTTTTGTTGTTTGTATCTTAGATTACATATTTTACATGCAGGTCCTCTATATTTACCAGTTTCATGACAATGATCTCTTACTTTAATAATACATGTTTTGCTGCAGATATGACAAGTTTTATTAGTTTCGCGATATAATTTATTTTCTTCTGTGAATATCATTTGCTTGTTGCGCTTGAAGTTATTCTCAGTTTCTATTTCTAATAGATCTCTAGCAAAACTTTTGATGCAGCCTAGACCGAAGTAGTGTTTGCAGTTACCTTGCCAGGTGTAACCCACAGCTATTGGAATATGTTCAGCTATTACGTATTTACAATCATTAGTTGAGACTTCAACAATGCAACATTCTATATCGGCAGTTATAATATTTTTTATATTCTGACGTTTGTGTTCATTTATAAAAGTAATGTGTTTTTTCTTAGGAGAAACAATCTCTGGTTTGAATGAGTTGTTGCATTTGTGTTTATCATATTTAATTTGTGAGTTAAACCAATAGGTACAACTATCGCAATAATAATATTTAATGTTGTTTTTATTTGGTCTTTCTAACAGGGTTTCTATATTTTTATTAGGGCACAGTGTTCTATTTGACCATTACTCCAAACTAGTATTCTTACATCTTTTCTATCTTTTTTAAAATCATCCACTTGTTTGAACAATTCTATTTTGCCCCCACCACAAGCTATCTAGTTATATTCTTAAATGTTGGTTTACTTACACTTTTCATTATCTTTTCTTCATCATGCAAGAACTTGCTTTGAAAGAAGTATAGAGGATTCATGCGCATTCTTCCATATATGGAGTTATTCATTAATTTCCTTACATCTTTTTCTGCTTCAGTTTTAGTTGTTGCTCTTTTGTTAGTATTGTTTTGTATATAATCTCTACATATATAATCTTGTTTAAATTTAATTACTCTATGTATTTTTGTTACTTTTACTCCCATCTTAACATAGAACTTTAACATCCAATAATGAACCATATATTCTGTTTTGTTGTTTTGGTCTAAGATTAATTTCTCTGATCTTGCCTTGCCTCCATCTCTTTCTCTGTAACCTAATTCATTATCATTTATCTTTCTTTTATTAGGCATTAGTGCTAATTGTTCTGTTCTCTCTTTACATTCATTAGTATAATCAATATCACAAACTATATAGTAACCTTGATCACTATCATCTGGAGTATTTAGTATAGTATTGAGAGTAGTAGTAGTAGTAAACTGGAAGTCCTTATAAGGTAGTTCTTGCATCATTGCATAGCCGTATAGGTTCTTTGCATCAATGTACCATATGGTCTTACCATCACTGTTATCTATATATCTATCACCCATTATTCCACATATACCACCTCTCTTTGCTCCAACAAAATCATCTAGCATTTGTTTATCTTGCAATGTATCTAATGTAACACCACTTGACATTAACCAACAATCAAAACTATAACCTGGGAGACTTACATTATTTAGTGGGTTGTGCTTGAATTTTTTCATACTTAGTTTAACATATTCATTCAAGCAATAGTCTAATATTTCCACATCATTCTGTAAATACTCTACAGTTAGATCCTTATCAATTTTATGACTGTTGTCATTATTAAATTTATCTACTTCACCTTGTGTTGGTAATTTATTATGTAGTGAGGATTTGAAGTCTTCTCTTTTTAGAGGCATAGCTAAGAAGTTATAACTATCTAAGAATTTGAGACAACCAATGCTAAACATCTTAGACTTACCAGCAGCTATTGGTATGCTATCTACTTTTTTATCATTATTCTGTTTGAAGAGTTCACTGTGTAGTAGGTTGAAGTCATAGCCAGAGCCATTATGGAATATTACTGGAATGAACATTTGTTGTTTGTATCTTAGATTACATATTTTACATGCCGTTCGCCTATATTTAACAGTTTCTTGACCGTGATCTCTTACTTTATAAAAACATGTTTTGCTGCAGATATGACAAGTGTTGTTGGTCTCATGATAATAATTTATCTTCTTCTGTGAATATCATCTTTTCATTATGTTTGAAATTATTCTCTGTTTCTATTTCTAATAGATCTCTAGCAAATCTTTTGATGCAGCCTAGACCGAATTAGTGCTTGAAGTTACCTTGCCAGGTGTAACCCACAGCTATTGGAATATATTAAGCTATTACATATTTACAGTCATTACTTGAGACTTCAACAATGCAACATTCTATATCGGCAGTTATAATATTTTTTATATTCTGACGTTTGTGTTCATTTATAAAAGTAATATGTTTTTTCTTAGGACAAACAATCTCTGGTTTGAATGAGTTGTTGCTTTCGTGTTTATCATATTTAATTTGTGAGTTAAACCAATAGGTACACCTGTCGCAATAATAATATTTAGTGTTATTTTTATTTGGGCGATCTAAAAGGGTTTCTATTTTTTTTATTAGGGCACAGTGTTCTATTTGACCATTACTCCAAACTAGTATTCTTACATCTTTTCTATCTTTATTAAAATCATTCACATGTTTAAACATTTTTACTTTACCTCCACCACAGGTGATGTATAACCAAATATTAATATTGTATAATTTCTGTATTCTTAATATATAGCCGAAGTCATCTTCTTGTTGTTGTCTTGGTTCAATTAGTGTATCTACATATTTACTTTCACGTGTTGCATGGTGTGGGGCGGGATGTAGCCAAGCAGTTATAGTTAGTTGTAAGCTATTGTATTTATAACTACGTATATTTAATATCGATTTTTTAGAGTTTTTGAGATCAGGAGGTAAATCTATATAACTACCAATAGATGCTTTAGTTGGTTCAATGTTTAACTGAATACTTCTTATTCCATGAAACTCGAAATCATAACTATAACCTTCATATATTTCCTTTTCGAAATCTAGCCACCGATTGAAGTCACCATATTCATATATTGCATTATTATTAATATAATCAGTATTGAAGAATTTTTTAGTAGTTTTAACTTCTTTTTTGGTTCTCTTCTTATAATCACATTCAGCCGTGATCTTATATTTAAAACTCTTAACTTTTCTGAACTGGTAACAGTTTTTAATTTCCTCTAAAGAGTAATTAGTTGCTTCGTCTATATCTTCAATGTAATTCTTATATCAAAGTCTTCTGTGTTTTCTAAATACATGCGATTGTGACTATATGAGTGAGTAGTTAGAGCTATTTCCTTCCTAAATTCTTCATGACATTCTTTATATTCATATTTAATTCGGGTGTAGATATCCTCTTCAGTTTTAGTTTTAGGTTTGGTGGCTGGTTTAGTTTTAATAATATCTTTTGTGTTATCTTTGGATATACTCTCAATTTTGGATTTAGTTGGAATTTAGGAATAGACAAAGTCTTCATCCGAATCATACATTTTCTCTAAAGTTTTAGTTTCAGTTTTAGCCCCAACCAAATCAGAATCCAAATCAGAATCTGATCCGAACATTTTCTCCAATAGTTCCTTACGTTTGAGATCGTATTATTGATGCCTGTATAAACCCTTCTTTGATTCAAAGGATAGATTACAGACATCGCAGAAGTTTATAACACTAGTATTAGTTGATTGAGACATGATGTATTTATTTAGGGAAATAATCAAAAAATAATTTTTCAAAAAATGAAAATGAAATGCAATAAGTGTAGAAAAAAACTTTGGAAAGAATGTTGTAATAATAGTAAAGAATTAGATTATTCTTGTTATGTATATAAAAATATGGTTAAAGTGAAAGATTATATAGAACATTTGAGATATTATTATTCTGATCCTGATCAATATCTAACATGTAGTATGTGTAATGTTTATAAACATATATCTTTATATAGATTTAGAAATAGGAAATGTAGACTATGTATTTATCTTCATAGATATAGATATGGTCATACAAGAAATCAATTCAGGGAGCATGTTTATAAGTATAATTTTCAAGAAGACACTGAAAAACACTAATCACTGTGTTTCCACCGATCTCAGTGTTTTTGACTGTGCTCTTTTTGTTCAAGTTATCCACGAAGTGGCTTCAAATCCACGAATTGGTTACAACAATTTTCGCAAATTTGGTTTTACGTGCTTGTTACACGATCTCATCTGTGAAGCATTTCAACGGGGTTGTTTTACAAATTCACTGATTAGTTATACTGAAAAACACTAATCACTGCGTTTCCACCGATCTCAATGTTTTTTTAATGTTTACCCATCACAGTGTGTCCCATATACAGTCTCACAGTAGGGATCTACGAAGCAGTTTCACTGATCAACCTTACTGTGAATTTGGTTTTTTTTTATCTCACTTAGTTTTATAGTATTTCATCAAATCCTGAAAGGCGGCATCGCCGATCGGGGGACGTTCACTGGAGTCAGTGAGGAAGGAACCCCAAACCTTCCGTTTGCTAAAGCAACTTAACTAGACTCGATGATTTAATCACTACACCAAGCGAGACAGAAAGTTTTAGTTTTAGATTGATTAAATACTGATTAGAGGATATATGAAAATTTTTATTAATTTAATATTTCTTTCGATTTTTGTTCAAGTTTTCTTTTTTGTTCAAGTTTTTTCGCAAGTTTTATTACGTGCTTGTTACACGGTCTCACTAGTTTCATACTAGTATCTGGGGACGTCCACTGGAGTCAGTGGGGATAGAACCCAAACTATCCGTCTGATAACGATTAATTACCAGCTTAACTCGACCCTAGTGGTTTGCACCAATTGTGACAAGAAATGATAGATCTTGATCGAATATAGAGAGAATGTATAGTAGTGGACAAAACAAGGAAATCAACAAGTAGTAAAATTTGGCCCTATTCGACATGCGCGATTAGCGTTCGGAGAAAGGGTCAAATTTTGCTGGTGGTTGATTTCCTTGTTTTATCCACTACTACTACCCCTTCCATTTGATGTTTGTTTGAAATAACGTCAGAATTCTTTAATCTTCAGCTGTAATTCCGTTTTAACCGCATCTTAGTAACATAGTAAACAGGTAAAAGTATAAGCAATTTCAGAGCCCAGAAACATCTCTGATATGGGTCTATTTCAATTTGCGGGTATCATCAAAAAGTCCAAATAGTGAAATTTTTTAAATGTTTTTTTATTTATCGTTCAAATTATAAGCAAATGTTTATTTATATTGTTCGTGGAGTTCTCGGAAAAAACGTAAGAAAATTGAATATATGAAATTGATTTCTAAACCAGCATGTAACTAAGCTTGTCAAAACTTTTCTGTTATCAATGTAAAAGAAACTATGAACACAAATTTTCACTTTACGGAAGCTTCAGAAACAGCTTCAAAACGGAGAAGTATTGATATACAAAAGCTACCAAAAATTGACTTAGAAAAGAAAAGTCGCTTTTGTGTATTTCCTTCGTTACTATTCTACGAAAACAGTTGAATAAGTGCGAAACAAATGATCTTATACATTTTCTCAAGTAAGCGTTTCGCAAAACTCAAACCAGTTGAATGGCGCTTTTAGAATCAATTTTACCCGTATTTGCGTCCTTTTAAATTTTTTTGAAACACATTACTTGGAGATCTAAATATAGTTTGCTACTAACTCGTAATATTAATTGTCCTTCCAACAGTCAAGTATATCATTCAAAATGAAATCAAATGAGAAAAATTATTCCTCTTGAGCCACATACGACTGCATCTGAGTTCATGTAATAACCCAACCTGTGGTATATCCAGCTAACAACGTTGCTATTTTAGCAGAGCTTTGGTACAACGGTAGCATGCCTGATCACGGTTCTGGATATAGTAATTTCGGGTCTTCTAAGCTCTAATTCTTGAGCAGTATATGGAGTTAGCTAATACCATCGTTGGCTTGTTACAATTGGTAGAGTTTAGATAAGTGGCTCTGACCTTGTGTTGTGTGTACCCTTAGTTGAGTTGCGTGGAGCCAACTCGTTTGAGAAGGGAGTAGTGTAATAACTCAACTTGTGGTATATCAAGCTAACAAAGTTGGTACTTCGCCAGAGCTTTGGTGCAACGGTATCATGCCTGATGGCGGTTTTGGAGATAGTAGGTTCGAGTCCTCTGAGCTCTAATTATTCAGCAGTATATGGAGTTAGTTAATACCACAGCTGCGTTGTTACATTCGGTCTTGTAAATTGTGTACATCGATTTTGTACGATTGTTTTTATTTTTCTCTGATAATGCGGTTATGGTACATTTCAACATTTATGTAAAAGGCAATTCGTTGAAATGAGAAAAGGTTTTTTTCAATGCCTCGCAAAGTTTGAAACAGTGTTACGGTAATTCATATTCCAGGAGTGACCGCTGTTGATCTACAAATTTCAAAAAACGGTCGGAGAAGAACACAGAGAAATTATCCTTCAAGTCATGGAACGGTTCGAGACATGGACTGGAATTTGTTTGTGTGCTAAGCACAATTTTACAACTTTTTGTGCCAACTGGTTTAGATACATAAACATGTTCAACATAGAAAATTAGTTGATTTCGGCAGGGTATCAAATTTCCGATATCAGCATCATGACGTACGTAGAAAGTACCCAAAATAGGAACACCACAGACCCTTAAACTTTTTTCATAGTCACGTCATTAATAGAGAACTGACATCATTATCGTTCTAAAAACAACATCATCAAAGTGTTTTTTTGATATAATTGTCATCTTTACTCACCGTACTAGCATCCAGCCTAAGTTAGATTCCATGCAATGCTGTTTACTTTCGACAAACGCATGTTTCAAGTCACTTCGTTTCAAAAAATCTTTCGTGAAGAGCGGTGATTTGTCGAGGTCTTTCGTCAAGGTGAATTGAGACCGCGCATATTCATCCGATAATCTAATTGGGAGAATGCGCTCAACGGGACTACAAAAATTACTCTTGTCTGAATGCATTGCGAATTTTCCTCAGCCTCATTGATATGGAAGAAAATTCCCCTATCTTTCATGACCCCCTTCAGTAAAATGAAAACTTTACTTTTCGCGGATAATTTTTCATTCTCATTATTAGCTTTTCAACGCTTTAAATATCTTTAAAAACGAAAAAACTCCAAATATCGAATTATGCTCTACTCGTTGACATACAAACGAATTCTTAAAAAGCATAAAAATAACATTTTCTACTTTTTTCAGAAAATTATCGGTAGATTCGGCTTTATGAAATCTCTTATACATCGGAAAACTTCTCATTTTCGGAAAATTGGAAGCACTTATCCCAGAAGAAATAGAAACTGCAAAGTTAGCGAAACTCATTTTTCAATGTCTCTTTTGTTATAATTTTCTAATTCATTTGCTTTTGCTATTAATGCGCCTTCGAACAAGATAAAAATGATCTTTCTGTACAACGAGACTGATGATCTAAGAGTGTTCACAAACCACCGATGGTTCCAACAAAAGACAAAAGAGGAGCTAGCAATTTGCTCACAAATTGTGTCCGTTAGTGGCACCAAAAAGGGGTACATTTTTCATACCACTTACACATCACAATTTTCCTATTTGAACGTTTCGAATAAAACTCCTCAGAACAAAAAAAATCAAATTTTGGACCTTTTTGAATTTTTCAATTATTTTGCTTTTGTGCAAAATGTGGAAAATATTGGGTTTGTTGGTGCATTACTTATTGTTAAATATTTCATAAATAAAGGACCGAAAGTTCTACAAGCTTCTTTTAAAAGGCTTTGACGGGACCACAATTCTAAACGACCACCCGGAACGATCACCCAGAATTTTTTCACCTGAACTAAAAACTAGCACCCGGAATTTTTCCAACCTATTTAGAAAAGGCAACCATTTCCACAGGAACCACAGACAATTAATTGGATTCTCTTTTACATAAAACCTGAGTCAATCGAAACCTGTTCTCATGCATAATCGATACGCCTAGTGATGGCGTTCCAATAGTTGAATGCCCCATTTTTTTCCTGGCTTGTTGAGCACTCAAAAAGTTGCTTGGAAGTGCAAAAAGCCAGCCAACTCATTTTGATTGCTTTCATAGTAATAATCATTATTTCAGTTGCTGGTAGAACTCCTATTAGCTCAATTGTGTTACTCTAATATTTGCAAAGTTATAGCTGCCTTGAACTGAAGAAGCTCAATTCAGAACATCAGCTTCTAAAAAACATGTACCATACAAAACTTGTTCGCTGCATATTTTCTTCATAAAAACAGCACGTTGCCCCAACCTTCTATTGACCAAATACTTCTATGCAAAAAGTCCTCATCTCCACAATATGAGATCCATGACCTCTAGACAGGTTCGCCTAGTAAACATTATTTTGTATTTTGATATTGATGATTATAATGACATTCAACTTTTGTGTCATTGTGCCGATTAGTTGTGACACTCCCCTTTAATTTTCTAGTTTTGGCTATTATTATCTTTTTTAACCTTTTAACAAAGCAATTGAGACCTAAATCACAGAACAATCAACTGTTGAATGTTAAAAACTCTTCTTCAAAATGAACAAAAATGAACAACGAAAAGCAAAAAAAATTATGTATTACAATCTTTTATAAATGGGCTTGCCTTTACTGCAAAAGTTCTTTGTTTCAATCCAGTTTGCCAAAAAAAATTCACAGCACAAACCATAGACAACTTCTATTTTTATTTCTGCTTAAATAACTATAGTCGTTTCCCAGCGTGTATCCATCAACCTAAGTAATGGTTAAGTGACTCTGCTTGAAGTAACCGAGAATTTCTGGCGTTTATCGAGACCGCGAGAGCGCTTCGAGACATTAAGTCAGAACTTCGAAGTGACTTCTGCAGAGTCACTTAACCAAGCTAAAACACAAAACGCGCCTATTTCAAAATGACGAAAGTCAACGAAAATCAACTTCTGGCTAAGTAGCAACTTCTGGCATTTTAACATCTGGCACTGCAGACTTTAGGGACTTTGAAATGTGCACGTGAGTGTTTTAATTGCTGTTTCAGGTCTATTTCTCTTTCTCATCGTGTACGCTTTTATCCAAATGGTCCGCTTCATACTTGAAAAGCAAATATGCACTCTTATTCCGATCAACGTTTCTACAAAATCTTTTCTCAGTCACGTCTTGACTCCCAAGCTGCAAGGGCAGCAGTGTCCAGGCTTGACAGCTCCTGATAGCAGAGAAAATAGTTTAAATTTTTTCTACTTATTATTTTTTTCTAGCAAGAATACTATAATGCGTCATACTCATAACACAAGCTAATTAAAAAATTCTTTTGTATCCTCAGTAGTAGCAATCAATATGTTAACAAAACCGGCAATATGTTAGCAAAAAACGTCATTACGTACATTCCCATGAAATCCAAAAAAAGAATAAACATTTCCATGGTGTTTCGGCTGCTCAAGAATCTCAGCGAAACCGATATATCACAACCCGGTTTTCGAGTTTTACGCCGGCCTGGTTCTTCACAAAGTTCGATTGACTAGCGATCTCGCAGAAATAATTAGTCGCTCGGACGTATTAAAGGACTGTAACTTTAATTTGGTTGATTGAAGTTAAGAAAATCCTTAGTGATAATCTATGTTCAATCTCGTGCAGAAGTTGGTAAGGCTTCAGCCAGTGTTATTAAGGTTGCTAACTTCTCGTTAAGTAAGCTCAACTAACTTAAAACTCGCAAGATCTTAAGATCTAGCAAAACTTAGCAAAAAGACTAAAATTGTTGAAGAATCAAATTTTAGTCTATCTGAGAGCAAACTGCTCTGTATAACAGTTTTTAACGGTTCTAAAAACAATACGGCTTTACTATTCAAACAATTGGGTTAAACTAAATAATCATATATTTTTTATTTATAACAGCATCATTATTCGTTTCTGATTGGTTAATCAAAAAAATGATTCAGGTCATTGTTTACATAGTAAATGTCAAATTATTGCAATATTTACTTTTATTGACATAAGCACGGATGTTTATTACGCGGCTCTAAAAGCCTCGAATGTACGGTATTTGAACTTTAATGATCATCTAAAGTATAATAAAATAAACAACTTAAGATAATTAACAATAAATGACAAAATATCGAAAAAAGCCAATTTTGCACCATATAAGTGCTAATAGCTACACTTGTGGGTCTGATGCAATAACGTTTGTTGGGTATATGAGTAGCCTAGAGGTAACACTATTCATGTGCCATAACCTTGGGTTACTCGAGTTTTGCCTTCCAAAAATCGGGGGGTGTACAGATTTTCGGTCCGAACTTGTAAAAATTTTAAGTTTTGACCATTTTTGAGTTTTGACATATTCTAAGTTTTTTCAGTTTCAAACGTTATCTCTTGCTGTCTGATGGCTTTTGTAGCTGATTTGAAGTGGCGCCAACATCGCCGTCCCTGTTTTTGATCTCGGAAATACCATCGTAGAATACTGGCGCTAACTTCACGACTGGCCGGTTTAGCTCTCCATGTGCTACTTTGACTCTCGCTGATCTCACAACTCTTTCGTTACCAGTGGAGATCTCAATGATTCGTCCAAGTTTATACTCAGAGCGTTTCGCAGAGTCATCTACTAGCCATATAAACTCGCCTTCTTTCAGGTTTCGCACATGTTCTTTTGACCACTTCGATCTCTGGATCCATTGTGGAAGATATTCGCGAGTCCATCTTTTCCAGATCATGTCGGCATATGCTTGAGCGTATGCCATTTTGAAAAGCTTTTCAGGTCATTGTAGCGTTCACTGGATGGCATGAATGCTGCACTCGCGTTCTCTCGTCCTAGCAAGAAATGATTTGGTGTGAGTGCTGTCAAATCTTCTGGGTCGTCATTTACTGCTGTCAGGGGTCTTGCTTTGAGTGTTTGTTCCACAAGACACATTGTTTTGCTGAGTACCTTGTCGGTAAGGCTTCGGTTGTCCAAGATTGCAATCATGACCTTCTTGCAACTTTGAACCAGTCTTTCCCAGATTCCACCAAAGTGTGGGGCTCCAGGAGGATTAAATTTCCAAACAATCTTTTTCTGTTCTAAGTCACTTTCAATCTTAGCTTTGTCCCACTCGTTCATGAATGCTTTCAGCTCATTGGCTGCTCCAACGAAGTTTGTTCCGTTGTCATTGATGATGGTACTTGGGTAGTCACGTCTTGCATTGAATCTTGTCACTCTAGCTAGACATGACTCGTTGTCCAATGACTGTGCAAATTCGATGTGTACTGCTCTCGTTGTCAGGCAAGTGAAGAGGCAGCACCATCTCTTCATGGTACGTCGTAGTGACTTGACTTCGAAGAGTCGGAAGTCGCTGATGCCGGTTTGAGTGAAGGGAGACACATGTTAATCAAGTCGTTCTCGGGGTAGGTCTGCCACCGGTGGGTGGATTGGGTTGTCGTTTCTGCGTCTGCATTTGATACATCTCGACTTGATTTTTCTTAAATTCAATTACTTGACGTTTCTCAATCCGATAATCGAATACTCTTGTTGAAGCATATTTCTGACATAATCTGTGCCCTCATGTAGGTTGTCTCGATGTGATTTCTCTAACAGAAGTTGTATGACTGGATGTTTTGCTGTCAATAGTATTGGGTGTTTTGCAATGTAATCGAGGTTTGAATACTTCAGTCGACCTCTCATTCTAATTGTTCTATCCTCCTCTACGTAGGGGAACATTTGGCGATGTTTAATCTTTTTGAGATTTCTTTTCTGTTGGCTGTCGACTTTGAAACATTCGGGAAGCTTTCGATTTGAACAAATCGAAACAGTGTTTGTTCTGCATGATGGATTTCGTATGCTTTGAGGGGTACCTTGTGCTTCGTCTTGAACCTCATGCAGTAGGCAATGAAGTTTCTAATTCTGTTGAATGTACTGTATCATCTCCAGGTAAATAGTTGTTCTAGTTCAGTTTCTGTGGCTACAGTACTGTTAGCATGCTCAACTTCAACTTCGTTCACTTGGCACTATGGCTTTGGCCACTTTTATTCATCTGTCTGGAGCCATTCCGGCCCATTTAACCACCCGGACTCCATGAGGCCTTCGATGGACATCTTTCTTGTGTCAATATCTGCTGGGTATTCGTTGCCTCTGACAGTATTTTTGCTGCCCTGTTGGCAACGAACACTTGTTGTTTCTTGTGAATTGACAGTAACCACTGTAAGACTGTATTTGAACCCGTCCAATGATAGATTTTGTCAATTTTCACATCATGTTCCCTCAAAATCTGCCTCCTGAGACGAACTCCGTAGACTGCAGATTGAAGTTTTAACTTTGGAATCGTCGTGTGTCTCATAAGGGCCACACGGCATTTTTCTATCACATAGGTGAGTTTCAACGTTGCTTCGTGCAGATATGCCAAGATGCACATCGCTTCTTGTGACGCGTCTGTGAAAATGTGTAGTCTCAATTTTGTACGTCCGTTTTCAAAATAAAGTCGACTTATTGACATCGTCCTTATTTCTCTCAACTCAGAGCACCAATCACGGAATAGTTTTGAGTGTTCGGCTGAAAACTCTTTGTCCCAAGCTTGTTCCCTTGCTGGCCATGTGTTTTTGAATAGAAACCGCGTTCTTATGGGGAAGGGTGAACATATCCCAAGTGGGTCGAACACTGCTGAGACAAACGATAGGACAATTCTCTGAGTTATTTTTGCTTGAACTTCCTGCTCAATTCCACGACAGACTATGAGACTATCTGTGTCTACATTCCAGTTCAGTCCAAGTATTGAGGATGATTGTGTCTCGGCTGCGAAAGTTTTCACAACTTTCGTTGATCTGTCTGCCTCTGGGCTTTGTGACTTGACTTCTTCGTCACTTGTTGTCCATTTCGTCGAATTGAATCCACCTTTGCTAAGGATTTCTGTGATTTTCGGGTAGATATCAATCGTTTCTCGAGGCGTTCTGACTGACTTGAGGAAGTCGTCCATGTAGAACTCTCGCTGGACTACTCTGACAAGATTTTCGTCGTCTTTCGCGTTATCTTTCACCACTTGATGCAAAGCGTAATTTGAACAAGTCCGCAAGGTATTCGCCCCAGAAACGTCTTGTGTATACTCATAGATTTTTTTTCTCTGCTCTGGATCTTCTCGCCAGAGAAATTATAAGCATCGGCTGTCATCGCTTGGGACAGCAACTTGAAGAAACATCGCTTTTATGTCGGCTGAGAGTGCTATTTGGTGTTCGTTGGTTTGTCGTTGAGGGCTACACCTTGGTACTTTGCTGCTGCGTTGCACAGTCTTCTAACTTTCTCAGGTTTTTGAGCGTTGATGACAGGATGATGTGGCAAATACCACTGAAGCTTGTCTATGGTCTCGCATAGTTCAATTTGTTGTACTTTGCGGACATAACCATCTTTGACATCAGTGTCAATGGTTTCCTGATAACGCTTTCGCACCATATCATCTTTCAGTAGGCGTTGTTCTAAGGATTTCAGTTGCCCCATAGCAGAGTATAAATTTTTCGTTAATTTCACTTCATCCTCGCGCCACAGAAGTCCAACTTCGTATCTTTCACCGTTGAATCGCGTTGTTTGCTCCAACGTCTTGATTGCTCTTTGCTCTTCTTTTGAATGCCGGTTACATCGCAGTTTGAAGCGTAGGACTAGATATCCCACCACTTACTCAACTGGCTTGCTAACTTGTACTCTGATAATGAGGTTGCTGTTGTGGCAAGAATTGCTGCCTGCTTCGCTGGTAGGGGACCACTTAAGGCTCATCCTGTTTTCGATTTCACTGCACATGCTGCAGTTTTTTGTCTGACTTTTTGAATTCTAATGGGTGATGGATGTCGTAGCAGACTTGTCCAAGAATTACTCGAACTTCGTTTAGATTGTAGCTCTGATTTGGCAAGTTCTTCAGATGTGGGTACCGATCTTTCAACTCCTGCTGATCTACAATCTGGTCACCCAACTTCGGTTTCTCGTAAACATAGAATTACACTGTTGTCAATGGTCGCGACTTCTCGTGCGCTGAAACCACTATCGGAACTTTTTCCGTCTCGACATCTTGCGATCCGAGGTTTCCTACTACTGACAAAGACGTTTTACGGCCTCGCAGCTGCAGTGTAGACACGATTGACTTGTCCACAAATGAGATTGAGGATCCTGTATCACACATTGCCAGGACGCTCAAGCTTAGATCCCCATTTGCAAGCTTAAAGCGCACTACAGGGAGTCCTCCTTGTGTGATGTTTGTTGCTACTGCTGTTGTAGCATCTGAGGCGCCTGTTGTAGCCTCCTTCTTTGAGAAGTCGCTGTGCAAAAGCTTGTTGTGTCGTCGTCCACAATTAGGTACACTGCAGGTTCTGCTTTTGCAATCCTTTGAACGATGACCAGGTCTCAGGCAATTGAAACACGGTCTGAACTTCTGCACATGTTCTCGTCGCGCGTTCAGTTTAATTGATTTAAATTTCTTACAACTCCAGATTGCGTGCTGTCCATCTTTGAACGGACTTTCTGAATTCTTTGGTTTTATAGAATCATCAGCATTGGATGCGAAAGTACTTGTTTTTGGCTTTTCGCGACTTTGAAACTTGGAGTTGGTCTGGGCTAACAAATCTTCATGTATTAAGGCATTTGATTCTAACCAGTCTTTGAAGACAATCAAGTTTGCTGCAAGTAGTCGATGATACTGTAGATGTCCTAGCCACTGCTCCTTAATCTGAGGGGGGAGTTTTCTGGTTGCTGAACTCAGAACTCCCTCCGACTCCAGATCATGCCGAAATTCGAGTCGAGTGTAAACGTTAACTGTGTTTGTAACTACGTTTGAAAATCGAACAATGCTACTGGAGTCATCGTTTCTAACTGGAGGATGTGTGTATATCTTCTTGAGTTGAGATTAAACAATGACTCTTGGTCTGCCAAAATTTTTGGAGAGTGTCCCAGGCTTGATAATATGCCTGTGAGCTGGAAGCAAGTCCAGAAATTGCGGCTTTTGCCTGACCAGTGAGGCTAATCTTCAGATACTGCATCTTCTCAGTATAGCTCAGCCGCTTTTGATGCACAATGACATCGAAAAGTTCTGCCCACTCGGGCCACTCCAAAGGGTCTCCTGAGAAGTCCGTTAGCTTGAGTTTTGGTAATCCTCTTGGGTCACCACTCGGTTGATAAATTACTTGTGGGGTGGCTTGGTTCACTGTTGTTTGATTTTGGTTCTCCATCGATCTGTTGCGATAGTTGTTCATGGGACTTTGGCTTCTCTGCCTGTTTTGGAACGCAGAAGGTCCTTGTTGCTGGAGCGTCATCTTGGGCAAAAATTTCTGTGGTTCGGTTACCCTAATTGATTTAGGGATTTCTGGTTTTTTGAGAATGCTCGAATCTTGCAGTTGCGTTGAGAAAAATCCTGTACCAGGTTAGAACAGTAAAGTAGTTTTCCAATAGGCGCTGAAAAGTTTGTCACCCCTGTCTTGTGTGATATTCTTAGGAGGGTTGATCACAACCTTGCGCGATAGTGGTCGACTAGGGCTAGAATATTGGGCTACTGATTTTGCCCAGACAGCAGTTCTTTCTAGATTGCGTCTTGATGCAACAATTTCTAAGTTGTCTACCTGTGACGCAGATGCTCTCGATTTTCCTTTTGTCAGTTCAATTTCCATGCAACTTTGCTCTTTGTCGGCTTCAGCTTTCTTTCTTTCGTTTTCAAGCTCTCGTTCATGTTGTTGCAAACGTAGAACGTCTTCTTGTTGTTGCAACTCTTCATTTCGACGGCAAAGTTCTATTTCTTCATGCTCTTGCTACAACTCCAACTGCCGCCTATCGTAGTCGTTGCTCTGTTTCTTTCTAGACTCCATTTTCAAGCTCCATTTCGGCGATCTGTCGCCTTCTCGATGATCGCGAGTATGCAATACTGGATTGTTTTCTGCTTCCTTGTGTAGCAGAATGCCTTGAAGAGACCTCGATGTTCTCCTTAATATTTTCTATCACTCCATTTCCTGTATCAATTAAAGTTTTATTTGGGTCTTTGTCAACAGCCGATGTGGATGACACTAATGATGTTTGGTTTCCACAATCCTTCCTCTGCCCGTACTGCTTGATCAGATCTCGATAGTGACTCCGAATATTGTTGAAATCCACAAGCTCTCGGGAGCGATATTCTTGCTTTATCTTTTGAATTGCTTCTGTGTAGATTTCATCTAGCTTTTTTACTAACCGTTCCACCTGATTACACAGTCTATTTTTCGGAGTCTGTTTGTGAGATTTCTGTTTTCAACTCATTCCTCAAATTTGTTAGTTCACTGAAGATTGGGGCAGCAGCTTTCACTGATTTGTATACTTATCTTTCCAATGTGAATTATGTCTTTCCAATGACTGAAAAATTATGTGCGAAATATTTCTTTGTCTCGTAGAAATGGTATTTTGTCAACTACCCATCTCAAAACTTTGCTTGGTGTCATTTTCTAAAGCTTCTAAATACTTTGGCTTCAATAGTGACCTTTGCTGCTTTCTGTTGGCTTCTAAGTTGTTGTACGTCTCGAAGAAGCCAGGATATGCACTTTTGGCAGTCATTGTTTTGTTTTAAGTCAGGTAGCCTTCTAGCTCGGTGACACGTCTGAAGATCAATTTGAATAGGTCACCTTGCTCTTTCTCCAGTGTCTTCAGTTGACCACTCGTCTTCCAATGGACTGTTTCCCAGCGTCTACTGGGAATTTTGCTGGCCATCGTAGAGATTTCGTTCTGGTCCACCAAATTGAATCGAAGATTCGTTGCTGTTCGTGTTGGTGTTGATGTCCGGGTTGGCGGACTAAATGTTGCGGCTGCTCAAGATTCTCAGCGGAACCGATATATCACAGCCTGGTTCTCGAGTTTTACGCCGGCCTGGTTTTTCACAAGGTTCGATTGACTAACGGTCTCGCAGAAATAATTAGTCGCTCGGACGTATTAAAAGACTGTAACTTTAATTTGGTTGATTGAAGTTAAAAAAAATCCTTAGTGATAATCTATGTTCAATCTCGTGCAAAAGTTTGAGGCTTCAATCTCGTGCAAAAGGCTTCAACCAGTGTTAGTAATGTTGCTAACTTCTCGTTAAATAAGCTCAACTAACTTAAAAGCCGCAAGATCTTAAGGTCTAGCAAAGCTTAGCAAAAAGACGCAAGTTGTTAAAGAATCAAATCTTAGTCTATCTGAGAGCCAACTGCTCTGTATAACAGTTTTTAATGGTTCTAAATACAATAGGGTTTCATTATTCTAACAATTGGGTTAAGTTAAATAATCAAATAATTATCATTTATAACAACATCCTTACTTGTTTCTGATTGGTTAATCAAGAAAATGATTCAGGTCATTGTTCAAATAGTAAATGTCAAATTATTGCAATATTTACTTTTATTGACATAAGCACGGATGTTTATTACGTGGCTCTAAAAGCCTCGAATGTACGGTATTTGAACTTTAATGATCATCTAAAGTATAATAAAATAAACAACTTAAGATATTTAACAATAAATGACAAAATATCGAAAAATGCCAATTTTGCACCATATAAGTGCTAATAGCTACACTTGTTGGTCTGATGCAATAACGTTTGTTGGGTATATGAGTAGCTTAGCGGTAACCCTAACCATATGCCATAATAATGGGTTGCTCGGGTTTTGCCTTCCAAAAATCGGGGGGATGTACAGATTTTCGGTCACAACTTTTCAGTTTGTACCATTTTTGAGTTTTGACGAACTCTAAGTTTTTTCAGTTTCAAACGTTATATCTTGCTGTCTGATGGCTTTTGTAGCTGATTTGAAGTGGCTTCAAAACATGGGATAAGGGAGAGTTAAACTTTTTATTTTTGCCAGCCAATAGGAAAATTATCACTCAGCTCACTGTGAACGTAAACGTGTAATGCGCATCCTATATTAACTATAAAAAACGGAGCTGATAGAAATTGGTTACAAGCAAATTCAGACGGGATAGATGTATGGAAACTCATAGCCGCCTCAAAAAACGGCTTTCCTATGTTTTTCTGATTTTCTAACAAATATTTCCTGAATTAATTCTTCAAAAAAAAACAGAATTTTCATAATAACAAGTTATCATAACAAGTATATATTTCAAACTCATAAATTTTTAAGTTTTTTAAACAATCTGATCTTGTTCACTTCTTAACATATCCGTCGATTATAACATCCACCGAAGTGCGAGACTAACGAGTTCATCCGATTAACAAAGCGCACCTCCATTCAACTGGTAATTAGTAACCGTATTATTTGTACAACAGCTTTTAAAGATTCTTACAATTCCCAACTTAACTTCAAAGTTCGACTTACAGCACGAACAGGTCATAGGTTTATATCTTATCCGTCGTTTATTTATCGCTGAAAGCAGATACAGGAAAAGAATAGTAAGTTTAGGAACAGAGAAAAAATAAATATCGATCAAAATACAAAATTGAAACTACCCAGAACCAAAGCCAGCGCGCAAAGAGGACGATTAAAAAAAATTCAACAAAAGAGGGAAAGAGTTTCAGGAATTTCAGTAAACTTTTGAAAACCTTGAATTTTTTTCAATATAATATCTACAAAACTAACTATTTGCGAAATCTACAAAAAACAAACTAGGCAAACCATCAAAAATATGCTTGGCACTTATGAAACAAAGTAAAATTGAAAGAAAATGTGTCCAACATTCGCAAAAATTAGCAAAATTACTCTAAAGGTTGTTTTTGGGTAAAGAGGAAAAACTCGGCTTGCTATAAATTACCTCATTACTAGTAATATTGGAATTATGTTTTAAAAATTAGAGAATTTTTTTTGAACATTTCTGATTTTTTCTGTTGGCATTTGTTATGAAAAATTTAACCAGAAATTGAGAAAAAAACTCAACAAACAAAAAAGTACTGTTGCGAAGGAGATGAGAAATATTATTCGCTTATTATTACAATTCATCATAAATTTTTGAAGCCTTACGCAAAACTATGTAAATTATGAATTAACTCCCCATTCTTTTTTTACAGGAAACTCAAGCAGTTGGACGCACGAAATAATATTTGATGGAAATGTCTCTAATTCAACTTGCAAGTGTTGCGTTTGTGGCCTTTGTTACTCAAAATGTCGAAGTCGAAGCAGACCAGTCACGGTGTCAACCCGGTTCTAAATTCATCAATGGATCCGACCTAAACACCTGTTTCGTCCTGCTCAATGTCACCTTGGGTCCCATGAGTTTCCAAGATGCTGAGAAACAATGCTCTTCTGGCTTCCTCACCGCCAGCAGTTTCCTTGTTTGGGCCAACAAAAGGGTACTTTGTTTGAGGATTTAAAATGTAACAAAATGTGAATTCTACGTATAATTGCGGACTATCATGGCTTGAGGAGAGGCTTCAGCTTCCTAGATGGAGGTCTCAAGTCTTTCTTAAGGTCACATCGTGCACTCAACCCGGGCCGAGGTGTCTACCCGTATTCCACCTGCAAAAATAAATCAATCCACCTTATTCCACCTTTAAGTGTATTTTAAAGTTACACTTTTAAAGTACACTTAATCCACCCTTATTAAGCGTGGCACTAACGGTGTAAAAAACTTTTTTAACACTCTTCACACTCTTTACCCCGTTATTTTTGGACAAAGTCCTCGGGTTATTTTCGGAAATTACATAGTCGGTAATAAAGTTTGAGTGCAAGATTATCTGGTTAAAAGCCTTGATGTGGTGGTGTAATGAGATGTGATTTATAGTCAAGAATGGACTGATCAGAGGTTATTTTCGTCTGTTTGGGCTTGATAATAACGCATTTAAGCGCACAATGATCTGATCAAAAGTTAAGCGAGCGAACTCTAAAGTCTTATCAGAGTTAATTCGACAAAACTGGCTTGGGGAAAAGGCATTGAAAAAGAAAAAAAGAACTAGGCAGCGTTCGATACGATTTTTCCATGGAATTATGGAATTAAAGTATGTTTGACATTTTTAAAAATTTTTAAAATTTTTCTACTGTTTTTCTAGCTGCATTTTGATACTTTAACAACTCGACACAAATTGTATTGTAACAATGTGTCAAGCAAATAATATTTACAATACGTCTCGGGAGTAGTGGATAAAACAAGGAAACCAACCACCAGTAAAATTTGACCCTTTCTCCAAACGCTAATCGCGCATGTCGAATCGGGCCAAATTTTACTGCTTGTTGGTTTCCTTGTTTTATCCACTAATACATATTCACTCTAAGTCTAACATTAAACTAAGAAATGGCTTAATTCTAGAAAATAATAACAAGCTCGTTTGCAAATTCACCACTTTTTCCTTTTTTCACACTTATATGTTAAATCTTTCGGCATATTCCTCGAATCTATTTTTGGTATGTGTATATCTATATCTATGTAAATAAATACATAATCTACACAAAATTTTTAAATCTAAATCCACTGATGTGTTGATTTTCATTACACATAATACAGGTTATATATAGACAAGGATCATTATAATGTATACTCATATGATCAATATAATCTCTATTCTTAAAGTAACCCTTACAGATATAACAATCAAATAAACTATCTAAACATTTATCACAACATTTTCTCCATGATTTATCTTTACAACCACCACATTTTACTGATGTAGACATTTTTATTTTGTATGTTTTCAAAAATGAATTTTTTGTCTATAAAAATAAAAATGTCTTAAGTAGAAAACGTAAACTTTTGTTGTACTTGTGACTTGGCCTTTGAAACAAGGAAACAATTTGTCAAACATAATTTATGTGATGAATACTTAAACAAGGCGAGAAAGGAGTATGAGGATGAAGTGGAAGATCCGCAAAGCGGCTTCACCGATGAAATCTTGGAGAGGGTGTGTAATCCAGATCAAGATGATTACGTTCTCAGTCCTAAAAATCTACGAAGTAGCTTTGCTAATAAAACTAAGGATATCATTAAAACTAAAACTGAAACTGAAACTAAAACTAAAACTAAAACAGACACTGATGATAATATCTACGCCAGAATTAAGTTTGAATGTAAAGAATGTCATGAAGAATATAGGAATAAAACAGCTCCAACTACTCACTCATATAGTCACAATCGCATGTATTTATAAAACACATAAAACTTTGATATAAACTCAAGTCAGAAATTGAGTGAATTTTATTTTACTGATAAAGGTGGGAATTATATTGAAGACATAGACGAAGCAACTGATTACTCTTTAGAAGAAATTAAAAAATGTTACCAGTTCATAAAAGTTAAGAGTTTTATATATAAGATCATAGCCGAGTGTGAGTATAAAAAGAGAACTAAAGAAGAAGTTAAAACTACTAAAATAATTTTCAATACTGACTATATTATTAATAACGCAATATATGAAAAGCTAGACTTCACACAATGGTTAATCTTTGAAAAGGAAATATTTGAGGGTTATGGTTATCACTATGAGTTTCTCTGATTAAGAAGTATTCAGACAAATATTGAATAAAATAAAGCATCTATTGGTAGTTATATAGATTTACCCCGATCTCAAAAACTCTAAATCAATATTGAATATACTCAATTCCAAATATAACTGCTTGCAACTGACAATTACAGCTTGGCTATATCCTGCTATCGATCCGCGAAGTGGCTTCCTCAATAATGCAACACGTGAGAGCAAATTTGTAAATAATCTAATTGAAGCACGACAACGAGATGAAGATGACTTCGGCTACTTATTAAGAATACAAAAATTGTACAATATTAATAATTGGATATACACACCTTGTGGTGGGCATAAGGTAGAATTGTTTAAACCAGTGGATGATTTTGGTAAAGATAGAAAAGATGTCAGAATATTGGTTTGGGGAGACGGTACTACAGAACACTGTGCTCTAACTAAAAACATAAAAACCTTGTTAGATCGACCAAAAAAATATATTATTAAATATTATTATTGTGATAGATGTACATATTGGCTTG
The DNA here is from genome assembly GCF_964194025.1 of Convolutriloba macropyga. Classification (NCBI taxonomy): domain Eukaryota; kingdom Metazoa; phylum Xenacoelomorpha; order Acoela; family Convolutidae; genus Convolutriloba; species Convolutriloba macropyga. The sequence goes on along the minus strand of NC_134471.1, from coordinate 13,173,394 downwards.
ATTCACAAATTAAATACGACAAACATGAATGTAACCACTCTTTCAAACCCGAGGTTGTTTCTTCTAGGAAGAAAAAAAATTATTTTATAAATGAACACAAACGTCAGAATATAAAAAATATTTTAACTGCTGATATAGAATGTTGTATCACCAACGTCCCGAACTCAACTAGCAAATATGTAATAGCTGAACACATACCAATAATTGTGGGTCACATCTGGCAGGGTAATTTCAAATACTACTTCGGTCTTGATTGTATCAAAAGATTTGCTAGTGATCTATTAGAAATAGAAACTGAGAATAACTTCAAGCGCAACAAACAAATGATATTCAATGAAGAAGATACATTATATCATAAAACTAATAACAGTTGTCTTATCTGCAATAAATCATGTAATAATAAAGTAAGAGATCATTGTCATAAAACTGGTAAATATAGAGGACCAGCATGTAAAATATGTAATCTGAGGTGTAAACAACAAAATTTCTTCCCTCTAATATTCCACATTGGCTCTGGCTATGACTTCAACCTACTATACAGCAATCTCTTTAAACAGAATAATGATAAAGAAAAGTAGATAACATACCACTAGCTGCTGGTAGGTCTAAGATGTTTAGCATTGGTTGTCTTAAATTCTTAGATAGTTATAACTTCTTAGCTATGCTTCTAGATCAAATGGCAAAGATATACGGGCGTAAAACTAAAACATTATATCCATATGAATACTTTGGTTTAGACAACTGGGGAACCACGACAAGGTCGTATGACAGCGAAGCTGCCAATGGTAGCGAAGCTACCTACCAAGAAGTTATAGGTAATCTAAAAATAGAACACTTCAAATCCTCACTTCATAATAAATTACCAACACAAGAAGAAGCAGATAACTTTAATAATTAAAACAGTCATAAAACTGGTAGAGATCTAACTATAGAGAAATTACAAAATGATGTTGAAACCTTACACTATTGCATGAATGAATAGGTTAAATAAAGCATGAAAGAATTCAAGCTCAATCCACTATATTACGTTAGTCTACCAGGTTTATAGTTTTGATTCTTGGTTAGTGTCAAGTGGTGTTACATTAGATACATTAATAGATAAACAAATATTAGATAATTTTGTTGGAGCAAAGGGAGGTGGTATATGTGGAATAATGGGTGATAGATATATTAATAACAATGATGGTAAGTCCATGTGGTACATAGACGAAAACAACCTATATGGTTAAGCAATGATGCAAAAACTACCTTATAAGGACTTCCAATTTAATACTACTACTACTCTAGATGTAATAATGAATACTCCAGATGATAGTGATAATGGTTACTATAAAGTTTGTGATATTGATTATAATAATAGTTGTAAAGAGAGAATAGAACAGTTAGCACCAATGCCTAATAAGAGAAAGATAAATGTTAATGAATTGGGTTATCGAGAAAGAGATGGAGGCAAAACCAGATCACAGTTAATAACCTTAGACCAAAATAACAAAACAGAATACATGGTTCATTATAGGATGTTAAAGTTCTATGTTAAGATGTCCAAAATACATAGAGTAATTAAATTTAAACAAGATTATATATATAAAGATTATATACAAAACAATAAAAATAAAAGAGCAACAGCTAAAACTGAAGCAGAGAAGGATGTAGGGAAATTAATGAACAACTCCCTATATGGAAGAATGTGCATGAATCCCCTACACTTCCTTCAAAGTAAATTCTTACACGATGAAGAAAAAATAATGAAAAGTATAATTAAACCAACATTTAAGAATATAACTAAACATAGAGATTATAGCCAAATCGAATATGTAAGGGAAAAAAACAGAATATGATTCTCCAGTATATGTAGGCTTTACTATCTTAGTATTAAGTAAGTTACACATGTATGATATATTTCATAATATTCTTCAACCATCTCTCAAAGATCTACAACTCCACTATATGGATATTGATAGTTTCGTATTAGGTTTTAGCGAGGGTAATGCCGACAATGAACACATGGACCTATCCAATCTCGAACCTTCAATCAAAACTAATAGTAAAGTTCCAGGCAGATCCAAACATAATTTAGGTAGTAAAGATGTAGAAGAGTTTATAGCCCTGTCACCAAAGACATACATTTTCAAAGATTATCCTAAGAATACTAAAGAGAAAGGAACAAAAAAATGTAACAATGCTAAACATTAGGAGTATTATAATGCACTAATGTATAACACAGAAAGAAGTGTAGATGAATGTAGCATACAAAAAGTTGGTGATAACATGACAACAAAAACAAGTAAGATTAGCCTAAACACATTTGATGATAAAAACTTTTACGTAAATAAAATTAAAAGCTATCCTCATGATGATAATCTATATCTATTCAAAAGAGATCTAGTAAAAAAAAATCTGCGAAGCAGGCTGGGGAAGGGCAAGCCTTGTTACACCAACCAAGGCCAAAGACCCTTCCTTGATTAAGAATGCATCATTAGATGGAGACAAAGACCTACTGGTTAATAATATTCTAGAACTAACCAGAATTGATGACAGAAAGTTAATTGAACCTGCTCTTAGATTATATTTGTGATGATTATAATAATTATGTTATAATGATTTATTATATTTATAAAAAATGGCTACGCTAGATAAACATATAAAATTAAACGATCTAGAAAAACAAAACAGAAGGAATAGATTAGAAGATAACTTAAAACAACAAGAATTTTATGGTGAAATAGAAGGATTATTTTATCCTTTAACTAAAACACTAAATGTAAACAATGAACACAATCTAGCATTAAGTGAACAAACATTAAGAGCAATAGATTGGCAAAATCAAGAGTTAGATAAACAAACTAAGATGATCCAGCAAGCTGGTTTCCAGATCGGTGAAACTGCTTCGCAGATCGGTGAAAACATTTCCAAGATTGATGAAACGCTAAAGAGGGCTATAAAGGAAACTCAAGATATAGCACCAGTTTTTGTTGATACAAAGACAGCCAAACTTCTTCATGACATGAGGGCTCAAACTAATCCTGAATTAAAATTAGAACACGTAGATTTATCTACTAGGAAATATAAAATGAATGGTGTTAAAATAATTCTAGAGCAGGGTGCATTTTTAGTTAGGGATAATGTATATGAGTTTTCAGAAGGATCTATTGATTTTCTTATTAAATCAAATGTAACATATGATGATAATATTGAGGAATATGAAAACAAAACTAAAAGGTTTTTAAAGAATATTAGATTAGATAGATTAGATGTAGGAAAAGGGGATAAGAAAAGCGCTAGATATAGAACAAAAAAAACGTATAATGGAGGTAAAAGATGATGTATTTGGCAGGGGTTAAAATAGCAACCCCAACCCAAATAATCAATGAAGTTGCCATGTCAATCAGCGTAGCTGTGACTTAGTCAATGGTTTAGTGGAAAAATTAGAATTATTAATACTAGAAACAAAAGCTGGTCATGATGGATTATATGATGAAATGCTAGATATATCTAAGCAACTATTATCTATGAAAATTATTAATCAAGAACAACTAGATAATTTTGTTTATAACTATGGTAAAAAAATAATGATGGAAAAACAATAGCAACAACTATTAGCTAAAAAAGTATTGAGTCCTCAAATAACAAAGTTTAGAAGAGAAAGAATATTACTTTTATATAAAGATGAAACATGGTCAGTTGATTTAATTGATAAGTCATCTCTAACTAAATACAATAATAATTATAAGTTTATGTTAACAGTTATAGATATATTCATAAAATATGCATGGGCTATTCCATTAAAGAATAAATCTGGTTCATCTATAACTAATGGTTTTAGAACAATCCTATCAGAAGGTCCACAGGGTGGCTCTGAAAGTCAAAAACCAGAAAAGTTATGGGTAGATAGAGGTAGTGAGGTTTACAATAAAACATTTAAATCTTTACTTAGAGAATATGAAACAAAACTATATTCTACTTATAGTGATTTAAAGGCTGTGTTTATAGAGAGATTTAATAGAACATTTTTACAAAAAATTAATAAACCAATGTTCATCAATGGTGATGGTAATTGGGTAAATATATTAAATGATGCAGTCATAACATATAACAATAACATTCATTCAACAACTAATATGACATCAGCTGACGCTTCTAAAAATCCTGTTAAAGTTAGATACTATGTTAAATCTACCAAAGCAACACCAAATTTAAAGTTGATGATTATGTTAGAAATGCAGATAAACGTAATATCTTCTCTAAGGAATGCACTTTTAATTGGAATAGAGAACTATTTAAAATAAATGAAGTTTTGAACACACAACCACCAACATGTAAAATAGAGGATATGAATGGAGAGGTAATAGAAGGTAAATATTACGCACAGGAATTAATAAAATATGAGTTTGATTTTGAATATAATAATAAAGTTTTAGAGTAATTAAATATAAACCTACGGTCCTAAACCAGCGACGCTGGATCAACATAGTTGCGGGTTCCCCGATACACCTACGGTCAGCTACTTGGTAGATTCATTTCAAACAAATACAAAGATGACAAGAAAGAGATTTAACCAAGCGAAACATCATTGGCGAAGCATGACCGGAGGTCCATCGGGGAAGCCACTTCTTGGCTCATCGGGGAACAATTTAGCAATAAGTAAGGCTCGTGGTTTATTCCTAGAAGATAATGATAATACTGACAAAAAGGATACCTATAAAAATGCAAATCGGCACCCTCCCTTAGATGAAAAAGATGTTGTTAATAAAGAGTATTGCGACAATAACTTATTATCATATAATAATAAAATAGATATTTTACGTAGTAATTTAACTGAACTAAGAAAAGGGTATAATCAATTGAAACTAGAGCTTGATAATAGTAAGTTTAATCAGAATATCACTAATATACAACTAGATGATATGTTTACTACGGAGCTAAAGGAATATAAAGAATTTAATAAAAAACTAATTCTTTTATAGATGAAGCACTTATAGAGAAAAAAAGGACATTAGTACAATATATAATTGCTACGCTTTTAAAAAGTATATTAGTAGACAACACAGAAAAATCAAGACTAGAGATGCATAATGATTTTTATCAAGTAGATATAATGAAAGAAAAGGAAAGAATATAACCGAAACTATGACTAACCCAACAGCACCGAGTTAGAGATTACTATATCCAGATCTATCTTCAGTATCAGAACGAATGATACGCGAAGCTGCTGAGAAACAGACAAACGAAAAGATTCAAGCTAATAATAAATTTAACAACAATATTAACATTATGAAAGATATTAGAAATTATTATGAAACTGAAACTAATGAGTATAATACGAAGTAAATTAGATAAAAAAATTTTATTAACGTCGCTGAGATAACAGAAATACTATTATCATCCATTGCAATAACGGCAACAATAACATCAGTTGCATTAACAGGTATAGGATTACTTTATTCTATACCAACAGCTCTTGCTACAGCAACTATTTGTGGCTCATTATCAAAAATAATTAATACTAAAATAAGAAATAAAATTATAAAGAATTCACAAATGTATATTTCAAGTAAACAGTTTAGCGATAAGTTTATAAAACTATATACTAAATCAATGAATGATAATAAAATAGATAATGATGAATATTAAAAATTAGTCAATTTATATGAAGAATGTAAGAAGAACAAGAAAAATAAGTTAAGTGTTTTTTTAAACTAAAATTAATAGTGTTTAGTAATAATAATTTATTTAGTAATAATAATATTAGTATTAATATTTATCAAGGAACTGGCTCCACAAATAGATAGATATAGAGTTTTAACTGAAACTATAGTCTTAGTCTTAACCTTAGCCTTAGCCATAAATAAATTATCTTTTCTTTGTTCCTAAGTATAAACCTCTTCCTTTTTGTACTACCTTTATACGTTCACCAGTAGTTGCAAATTTAATTAAATCAGTTGTGGTTGATAAGGCAGCTCTAGGGTTTCTGGATGCAGCTGCACTTCTTATTTTACTTGCTATCTCTAATGCTCTCACTGGATTAATAGCAACTTTCTTTCCAAAGTTAACTGTAGCTCCACCAACACTTCTAAAGAAATCTTTCAGTCCCTCAGCCTTTTTTGTTGCATCACTAACAGTCATTGACTTATTTCTCTTACACTTAACACAATTACCCTATAACATTTTAATATCTTTTGAAGTAATAAAACCTCTTGTGTTATTAGTACCACTATAATGTCTACCTCCAACACAATATGAATTAGTTTTAAATTTCTGTAAAAGACTCATTTCTATGCATAAAAAATAATGAAGGTTAAAACGTATAATCCCTTTGTTGTTTTGAACAAGCCTAAGCCTAAAGCTAAACCCAAGACAAAGCTTGAAGATAGAGGTTTATCTCTAGAGAATAAAAAGAAATTAGATATTATTTATGCTAAGGGTTTTGTTAAGACAAGTAAGAAATAGTTTAGAGCTATGGGGCTTCGCCCATGTTTCACCATAGCAATGTCTATAATTATAACAATGACTATCAGGAGCTGCTTCACAGATAGCAATGACCATGACTATAACTAGGCCTCCGGACATTAATCTCTACGAGATTATATCAACCATCTTTTTACCATTACTATTAACACTAATAACCTTTCTAGTTAACACTAATGCATGACAAATAACATCGGCAACTGCAGCACTAAACTTAAAATTAAGTTGTATTGGTTGTGGTCCTATATGATCACTTTGATATCTAGTATCGAATGCATATATTCTAAAACTACTTTTGAATATTCTATGATTTTTATATGGTTTAAAATTATGAGGTAAATCATTATAATCTTTATTAAAATTAACAATCTCTTCAAAAGCCTCATTATAATTATTGGTACCATAATTAATATTCATTCTATCCTCAGGATAAAACTCGCTACCAATCTTACAATAACATTCAGTAACATTCATTATATGAAATAAACTCGCATCATGAGTTTGTTCATTAACTTTATTATTTTCAAAACCAACTATTATATATTGCGGTCTGTCCATCCTACTTTCCATACCAAGATCAAAGAAGAAGTTAGTAGCATTGGGTACATTCTTATAAAATGTCTTTCTTTCGTAATAACTAAATTCTACATTATTCTTTTTGCTTAAAACCTTCTGCTTTATAATTCAATTGTCATTACTAGGATCAATACTAGGCAGACACCATGATATATCTCTAATTTCTATATTACCATCATTAGCAATTGCATCAGCACCAGCACTAACTATAAATAGAGCTCTATCATTATTATTTCTTTTTAATATTATTTTAAGTCCTAAACTATATATAATCTTTTCTAAATCATTTACAAAATCAAATAGATCACTCACCTTAATCATCATATACATACGACCTCGTTCTGCAGCAATATGGTCAGCTTGAAGTTGACTATCTCTATTGCCTTGATTTCTAACATAACCACACTCATATTCGTCATCAGTACTAGTTTATAACTTATACTTTAATAGATTAGGATGACAATGATCTATTTATTCATTGGTCCTACCACCACTAGTTTCAAGCTTAACTGAACTAAATAATGCAATCAAACCATAATTAACTAATCTGAGATTAGCATTATTAGCAAGTACACCACCAGCATCATCTGAAACAACAAACTCTATCTCTAGATACGAATCATGCAAATTTAAATGATTCTCTTCTCTATTGAGAATGATGTTAATATTAGTATTAACCGTTTTCATTGTTGCTAGATTATTCGGTCTATATTTTATAATCTTACTTTTGTGCATATCATTATTATAACCATAAGTTGTATCCAAATTAAAGCTCATTTTTATAATCCAAAATTTAATTTTAACTATAACTATAATTATAACTATAACTATGACTATAACCAAAGCTATAATTATAACTATCGGTGTAACCGCTTCGCGGATAACCAAAGCTATAATTATAACCATAAATAAAATCTAATATTTAAATATAATCAAAGCCATAATTGTAACTATGGGGCTTCGCCTATGCTGGGGAACCAGGACCGTAGGCCCCTTCACCATAAATATAATCTAATATTTGAATATAATAAAATGACTGACAGTTTAATCACGGGAAATACAACTTCTTTAATCTTATATGAACTACGAAAAATAAATGAAACACTAAGTTAAACTAAAGAAGAGCATACACTTAACTTTAGAATGATAAAGCCAACAGAAAATCTCAACTTTAGTGAATCTATACTTAACTCATCAAAAATAGGTTTAATTGGATTATCTGTTTATAATTCTGTGTTTAATGTGAATAGAAGGAACAATCAATTCATATATGATATCCAGTGTGAAACATGGTCAGATACCCGTATTTTAGCTATTATACCAAGAGCATATGAATTATTCGAAAAAGCAGAATTAATAATGGTAATGTTATAATAGAATCTGATACGAATACAATGGAAAGTTTAATGGACGTAAAACAAGGTGCATTTAACTTTGACATGGAAAATTCAATGGCTCCATTACTGGGCTTTCGAAAAGTAGTATATGAACAAGGTAAATATACATCTCAGTAAATTGTTGATATGATGGGTTTCAGTGCTATTAACATTCATTGCAATATTATATCTGGTGTTAAAGATAATGGCAAAAACACAGACATACTATACACTTTTACTCTAACAGAACTACAAGGTTACTTGATAAATATTATGCCAACTAATATCTTGTATCAAAATGTAACTAACGATAGAATAGAATATATAGAGTTTCATATTAAATAATGAGCATGGAAGACCTATAGACTTTAATGGCGATGTATTAGGTTTTAATTTACATTTGATTTTGAATATATTTATAGTTAATGATATGGTTATAGTTCAATTTCTATCTATAATAATAGCCATGGACATAGAAATAATTTAACTACAAAACTCTCCGGTCCCAAGTAATTCTTAGATTAACGTTAAAATTTTTATTTTTAGTTATATCAATGACAATGTAATTATAGGGCTCTTTCCATACCTTATAACATATATTAGCAAAATCATTATGACTATGTTCAACATTATTAAAGAAATCTTGATATATAGATATGAGGACTTTACCTCTTTGTTCAAACAAAATAAATAGTTTACAATTCTCTCTAACACACTGTCTATCTATTGTGAATAGATTTTGATTAAGATATATCATAATACAGTTTTTATGTCTACCCCTACAAAACTATTCATTAATAACTGGTTCTTTGGCTCTAACATCATCGAATATCATTAGTTACTTTAAGTCTTTTTGTATTTGATCGGGAGAGGGTAATTCTTTTATATCTTTAATAAACTCAACTACTGCTTTATCGTCTACAGAGTTGCAACTTCGTCGATTATAACTCTCTACACCTTCATGTTGATCACCGGTTGGACCAATGATGTAAAACTTATCAAAGTATATTCTAGCCAAAATTAATTTTTTAATAAGAATGTCTTAACACATTCACTGGGACCAGATATTATACATCTAATGTTCTCTGGGAGTGTAGCTTCAGTAATTTTTTTATCATCATTTAGCCAGGATGGTAGATCTTCATTTATGTGTACAGAGATAAGGTTACTAATACATTCCTTGTTGTTATGTTTAACCCTTTGATATTTTTCATCAAATAGATATAAAAAATTATCATTATCATTAACATTTTCATTAAAATTATCATTAACATTATCATTAACATAATCATTATTAGCAAGGCTACTTCATAGATCATTGTCATTATCATTAACATTGTTAGTAAAGCTACTTCGTGGATCATTATCATTAACATTATCATTATTAGCAAAGCTACTTCGTAGATCATTATCATTATCATTTACAATATCATTAACATTATTAGCGAAGCTACTTCGTAGATCATCACCATTATCATTAACAATATCATTAACATTATTAGTAAAGCTACTTCGTAGATCATTATCATTATCATTAACAATATCATTAACATTATTACTAAAGCTACTTCGTAGATCATTATCATTATCATTATCTTCATCATTATGATTATCATTATCATTATCATTAACATTATCATTAACACTATCATTATTAGCAAAGCTACTTCGTAGATCATTATCATTATCATTAACAATATCATTAACATTATTTGCAAAGCTACTTCGTAGATCATCATCATTATCATTAACAATATCATTAACATTATTAGTAAAGCTACTTCGTAGATCATTATCATTATCATTAACAATATCATTAACATTATTAGTAAAGCTACTTCGTAGATCATTATCATTATCTTTATCTTTATCATTATCATTATCATTATCATTATCATTATCATTATCATTAACATTATCATTAACATTATCATTATTAGCAAAGCTACTTTGTAGCTCATTATCTCATTATCACTATCATTAACAATATCATTAATATTATTAGGAAAGCTACTTCATTGATCATTTTCATTATCATTATCATTATCTTTATCATTATCATTATCATTATCAATATCATTATCAGTATCATTAACATTATCATTAACATTATCATTATTAGCAAAGCTAGTTCGTAGATCATTATCATTATCATTAACAATATCATTAACATTATTAGCAAAGCTACTTCGTAGATCATCATCATTATCATTAACAAAATTATTAACATTATTAGTAAAGCTACTCCGTCGATCATTATCATTATCATTAACAATATCATTAACATTATTAGTGAAGCTACTTCGTAGATCATTATCATTAACATCATCATTATCTATATTATTATCATTATCATTATCATTATCATTATCATTATCATTATCATTATCATTATCATTATCATTATCATTATCATAATCATTATCATTATCATTATCATTATCATTATCATTATCATCAACGTTATCATTAACATTACCATTATCAGCAAAGCTACCTCGTAGATCATTATCATTAACATTATCATTATTAGCAAAGCTACTTCGTAGATCATTATCATTATCATTAACAATATCATTAACATTATTAGTAAAGCTACTTCGTAGATCATTATCATTATCATTAACAATATCATTAACATTATTATTAAAGCTACTTCGTAGATCATTATCATTATCATTAAATATATCATTAACATTATTAGTAAAGCTACTTCGTAGATCATTATCATTATCTTTATCTTTATCTTTATCATTATCATTATCATTATCATTATCATTATCATTAACATTATCATTAACATTATCATTATTAGCAAAGCTACTTTGTAGCTCATTATCCTTATCATTAACAATATCATTAACATTATTATTAAAGCTACTTCGTAGATCATTATCATTATCATTAAATATATCATTAACATTATTAGTAAAGCTACTTCGTAGATCATTATCATTATCTTTATCTTTATCTTTATCATTATCATTATCATTATCATTATCATTATCATCAACGTTATCATTAACATTACCATTATCAGCAAAGCTACCTCTTAGATCATTATCATTAACATTATCATTATTAGCAAAGCTACTTCGTAGATCATTATCATTATCATTAACAATATCATTAACATTATTAGTAAAGCTACTTCGTAGATCATTATCATTATCATTAACAATATCATTAACATTATTATTAAAGCTACTTCGTAGATCATTATCATTATCATTAAATATATCATTAACATTATTAGTAAAGCTACTTCGTAGATCATTATCATTATCTTTATCTTTATCTTTATCATTATCATTATCATTATCATTATCATTATCATTAACATTATCATTAACATTATCATTATTAGCAAAGCTACTTTGTAGCTTATTATCCTTATCATTAACAATATCATTAACATTATTAGTAAAGCTACTTCGCAGATAATTATCATTATCATTAACAATATCATTAACATTATTATTAAAGCTACTTCGTAGATCATTATCATTATCATTAAATATATCATTAACATTATTAGTAAAGCTACTTCGTAGATCATTATCATTATCTTTATCTTTATCTTTATCATTATCATTATCATTATCATTATCATTAACATTATCATTAACATTACCATTATCAGCAAAGCTACCTCGTAGATCATTATCATTAACATTATCATTATTAGCAAAGCTACTTCGTAGATCATTATCATTATCATTAACAATATCATTAACATTATTAGTAAAGCTACTTCGTAGATCATTATCATTATCATTAACAATATCATTAACATTATTATCAAAGCTACTTCGTAGATCATTATCATTATCATTAAATATATCATTAACATTATTAGTGAAGCTACTTCGTAGATCATTATCATTAACATCATCATTATCTATATTATTATCATTATCATTATCATTATCATTATCATTATCATTATCATTATCATTATCATTATCATAATCATTATCATTATCATTATCATTATCATTATCATTATCATTATCATCAACGTTATCATTAACATTACCATTATCAGCAAAGCTACCTCGTAGATCATTATCATTAACATTATCATTATTAGCAAAGCTACTTCGTAGATCATTATCATTATCATTAACAATATCATTAACATTATTAGTAAAGCTACTTCGTAGATCATTATCATTATCATTAACAATATCATTAACATTATTATTAAAGCTACTTCGTAGATCATTATCATTATCATTAAATATATCATTAACATTATTAGTAAAGCTACTTCGTAGATCATTATCATTATCTTTATCTTTATCTTTATCATTATCATTATCATTATCATTATCATTATCATTATCATTATCATTATCATTATCATTATCATAATCATTATCATTATCATTATCATTATCATTATCATTATCATTATCATCAACGTTATCATTAACATTACCATTATCAGCAAAGCTACCTCGTAGATCATTATCATTAACATTATCATTATTAGCAAAGCTACTTCGTAGATCATTATCATTATCATTAACAATATCATTAACATTATTAGTAAAGCTACTTCGTAGATCATTATCATTATCATTAACAATATCATTAACATTATTATTAAAGCTACTTCGTAGATCATTATCATTATCATTAACAATATCATTAACATTATTAGTAAAGCTACTTCGTAGATCATTATCATTATCATTAACAATATCATTAACATTATTAGTAAAGCTACTTCGTAGATCATTATCATTATCATTAACAATATCATTAACATTATTATTAAAGCTACTTCGTAGATCATTATCATTATCATTAACAATATCATTAACATTATTAGCAAAGCTACTTCGTAGATCATCATCATTATCATTAACAAAATTATTAACATTATTAGTAAAGCTACTCCGTCGATCATTATCATTATCATTAACAATATCATTAACATTATTAGTGAAGCTACTTCGTAGATCATTATCATTAACATCATCATTATCTATATTATTATCATTATCATTATCATTATCATTATCATTATCATTATCATTATCATTATCATTATCATTATCATTATCATTATCATTATCATTATCATTATCATTATCATTATCATTATCATCAACGTTATCATTAACATTACCATTATCAGCAAAGCTACCTCGTAGATCATTATCATTAACATTATCATTATTAGCAAAGCTACTTCGTAGATCATTATCATTATCATTAACAATATCATTAACATTATTAGTAAAGCTACTTCGTAGATCATTATCATTATCATTAACAATATCATTAACATTATTAGTAAAGCTACTTCGTAGATCATTATCATTATCATTAAATATATCATTAACATTATTAGTAAAGCTACTTCGTAGATCATTATCATTATCTTTATCTTTATCTTTATCATTATCATTATCATTATCATTATCATTATCATTAACATTATCATTAACATTATCATTATTAGCAAAGCTACTTTGTAGCTCATTATCCTTATCATTAACAATATCATTAACATTATTATTAAAGCTACTTCGTAGATCATTATCATTATCATTAAATATATCATTAACATTATTAGTACAGCTACTTCGTAGATCATTATCATTATCTTTATCTTTATCTTTATCATTATCATTATCATTATCATTATCATTATCATCAACGTTATCATTAACATTACCATTATCAGCAAAGCTACCTCGTAGATCATTATCATTAACATTATCATTATTAGCAAAGCTACTTCGTAGATCATTATCATTATCATTAACAATATCATTAACATTATTAGTAAAGCTACTTCGTAGATCATTATCATTATCATTAACAATATCATTAACATTATTATTAAAGCTACTTCGTAGATCATTATCATTATCATTAAATATATCATTAACATTATTAGTAAAGCTACTTCGTAGATCATTATCATTATCTTTATCTTTATCTTTATCATTATCATTATCATTATCATTATCATTATCATTATCATTATCATTAACATTATCATTAACATTATCATTATTAGCAAAGCTACTTTGTAGCTCATTATCCTTATCATTAACAATATCATTAACATTATTAGTAAAGCTACTTCGTTGATCATTATCATTATCATTATCATTATCAATATCATTATCATTATCATTATCATTATCATTATCATTATCATCATCATTATCATTAACATTATAATTAACATTATCATTATTAGCAAAGCTAGTTCGTAGATCATTATCAATATCATTAACAATATCATTAACATTTTTAGCAAAGCTACTTCGTAGATCATCTTCATTATCATTAACAAAATTATTAACATTATTAGTAAAGCTACTTCGTCGATCATTATCATTATCATTAACAATATCATTAACATTATTAGTAAAGCTACTTCGTAGATCATTATCATTAACATCATCATTATCTATATTATTATCATTATCATTATCATTATCATTATCATTATCATTATCATCAACATTATCATTAACATTATCATTATTAGCAAAGCTACTTTGTAGATCATTATCATTATCATTAACATTATCATTAACATTATTAGTAAAGCTACCTCGTAGATCATTATCATTAACATTATCATTATTAGCAAAGCTACTTCGTAGATCATTATCTTTATCATTAACAATATCATTAACATTATTAGCAAAGCTACTTCGTAGATCATCATCATTATCATTAACAAAATTATTAACATTATTAGTAAAGCTACTTCGTCGATCATTATCATTATCATTAACAATATCATTAACATTATTAGTAAAGCTACTTCGTAGATCATTATCATTAACATCATCATTATCTATATTATTATCATTATCATTATCATTATCATTATCATTATCATTATCATTATCATTATCATTATCATCAACATTATCATTAACATTATCATTATTAGCAAAGCTACTTTGTAGATCATTATCATTATCATTAACATTATCATTAACATTATTAGTAAAGCTACTTCGTAGATCATTATCATTATCATTATCGTTATCTTTATCATTATCATTATCATTATCATTATCATTATCTTTACCATTATGATTATCATTATCATTATCATTAACATTATCATTAACATTATTAGTAAAGCTACTTCGTAGATCATTATCATTATCATTAACAATATCATTAACATTATTAGTAAAGCTACTTCGTAGATCATTATCATTATCATTAACAATATCATTAACATTATTAGCAAAGCTACTTCGTAGATCATCATCATTATCATTAACAATATTATTAGCATTATTAGTAAAGCTACTTCGTAGATCATTATCATTATCATTAACAATATCATTAACATTATTAGTAAAGCTACTTCGTAGATCATTATCATTATCATTAACAATATCATTAACATTATTAGCAAAGCTACTTCGTAGATCATCATCATTATCATTAACAATATCATTAACATTATTAGTAAAGCTACTTCGTAGATCATTATCATTATCATTAACAATATCATTAACATTATTAGTAAAGCTACTTCGTAGATCATTATCATTATCATTATCGTTATCTTTTTCATTATCATTATCATTATCATTATCATTATCATTATCATTATCATTATCATTATCATTATCATTATCATTATCATTATCATTATCATTATCATTATCATTATCATTATCATTATCATTATCATTATCATTATCCTTTTCATTACCATTATCATTATCATTATCATTATCTATATAAATATCATTATCATTAACAATATCATTAACATTATCATTATTAGCAAAGCTACTTTGTAGCTCATTATCATTATCATTAACAATATCATTAACATTATTAGTAAAGCTACTTCGTAGATCATTATCATTATCTTTATCCTTATCTTTATCATTATCATTATCATTATCATTATCATTATCATTAACATTATCATTAACATTAATAGCTAAGCTACTTCGTAGATCATCATCATTATCATTAACAAAATCATTAACATTATTACTAAAGCTACTTCGTAGATAATTATCATTATCATTATCTTCATCATTATGATTATCATTATCATTATCATTAACATTATCATTAACACTATCATTATTAGCAAAGCTACTTCGTAGATCATTATCATTATCATTAAGAATATCATTAACATTATTACTAAAGCTACTTCGTAGATCATTATCATTATCATTATCATTATCTTTTTCATTATCATTATCATTATCTTTATCATTATCCTTATCATTATCATTATCATTATCATTATCATTATCATTATCATTATCATTATCATTATCATTATCATTATCCTTATCATTATCAATATCATTACCATTATCATTATCATTATCATTATCTATATAAATATCATTATCCTTAACAATATCATTAACATTATCATTATTAGCAAAGCTACTTTGTAGCTCATTATCATTATCATTAACAATATCATTAACATTATTAGTAAAGCTACTTCGTAGATCATTATCATTATCATTATCATTATCTTTATCATTATCATTATCATTGTCATTATCATTATCATTAACATTATCATTAACATTATTAGCTAAGCTACTTCGTAGATCATCATCATTATCATTAACAATATCATTAACATTATTAGTAAAGCTACTTCGTAGATCATTATCATTATCATTAACAATATCATTAACATTATTAGTAAAGCTACTTGTAAATCATTATCATTATCATTATCATTGTTTTTATCATTATCATTATCATTATCATTATCATTATCATTAACATTATCATTAACATTATCATTTTTAGCAAAGCTACTGCGTAGATTTACAACCTAAACAAAATCACTCATTAAATATTCCTGGATATTTACATTGATTAACTAGAATATTCAAAGCATTGTTAATTCTAAATCCTCTATCAATAAGATAGATCATACATAAACAATAAGCCCCACAATAAAATTCATCATATTATTGTATTCTCTCATTAGAGCCTAGATCAACATATTCTTCTAAAAATAATGGTAGGATCTCGACACCAAGACTATCAAAGTAATACAGAGGACCACCTTCTCTTCTTATAACTAAAACCCAATGTGTACCATCAGTTGGATGTAGATTTACAATAATGTTGACGTTAGTTTCACATGTGTTATCTGGACTTTGATCTCTCATTACTTTTTCAATTGGTGTTAGACTTATATCTTTTCCTATATCTTTTGTTCTGATATCATTCATAGCGTTATTGTCAATATAAGTTTATTATTGAAAACCTCAAAAGTTAGGAAAAGCATTTTTAATAGGTATAAAAATGGAGACAGGTAGCGCAGTTATAATTTTTATTTTCTTAATTAGAATTTGTTATATATATGTTTCAATACCAAGTAAATATAAAAAACTAGAAAAAAGCTTCGGTAAATTTTTGAACAGGAGTCCAATTAGATTTGAATACGAAAAGTCACCATTACCAACTTTTGTTTATGGTGGAACTGGTACAGGCAAAACATATTTTATTAGACAATATTTAAAATTACATTTACACCAAAACCAAGATCAAAACCAAAACCAAAACCAACAGCAAGCTAAAAATATAATCATAGTATGTAAAGATGATAGAGATTGGATGGATCCTGAGACTGGTGAATTTCATGTTGGATTTAATACATGCGATTTAAATATGATCACATCAAAAACACCAAAACTATCAAAGTAATACGCAGGACCACCTTCTTTTCTTATAACTAAAACCCAATGTGTTCCATCAGTTGGATATAGATTTACAATAATATTGACGTTAGATTCACTTGTGTTATCTGGACTTTGATCTCTCATTACTATTTCAATTGGTGTTAGACTTATATCTTTTCCTATATCTTTTATTCTGATGTCACTCATAGCATTATTATCAAAATTAAATGTATTATTGAATTCCTCAAAAGTTAGTATGAGCATTTTTTAATAGGTATAAAAATGTTGTTAGGTCGCGCAGTTATATTTTTTATTTTTTTAATTGGAATTTGTTATATATGATTCAATACCAAGTAAATATACAAAACTAGAAGAAAGCTGGGGTTGATTTATGAATAGGAGTCTAGTTAGATTTGAATTTAAAAAGTCGCCATTACCAGCTATTGTTTATGGTGGAACTGGTACAGGCAAAACATATTTTATTAGACAATATTTAAAATTATACTCACACCAAAACCAAGACCAAAAACAAAACCGAGACCAAAACCAAAACCAACAGCAAGCTAAAATTATAATCATAGTTTGTAAAGATGATAGGAATTGCATAGATCTTGAGAATGGTGAGTTTTATATTGGATTTAGTACATGCGTTATAAATATGATCACATCAAAAAATAAGTCTAAATTCAAAGATAGTGTAATAGTACTTGATGATATGGGTGATAAGTTAAATAAGGATATAGCCTATTATTTCACAGAAGGAAGACATTATAATATTCAAATGATTGTAATGTGTCATAAACCAGCCCAAATTTTTATTACAGCAAGAATGAGTTGTAAATACTATTTATTTATCAACTTATAATGCAGCTGATCTATTCAAAAATTTTAATGAAAAATATAAATGTGAACAATACTTCAATAAAATAATTAATTAGTTAAACAGTAACTATTATAATTGTACAGACGGAATGTCAGGTGAGCTTCGTTATGGTATAATTAAATATAAAAAAAAGAGAATACTTTTATGATTATTGATTAGAATAGAACTATGATATATGACTCGAGAGTTGGTTTCCTTGATTTAAAAGCTCTTAGTTTAAAGCATAAATTAGAAAGTGAAGACAGAAATAAACTTATAGCATATATGAAACCACTCATGATAAATGCTACAAATAGAAATACTATTAATCATGATAATTATTAGTTCTACTTTTATAAACTTTTTTTATTAAAAGGTATTAAAATACAGAATGATGTTTTAACACAAGAAAAATTTAAAGCGGATGGTTTTAGATTAATATCAACTTTTTTAGGAATTATAAGTCCGGGTATTATGATATAAATTTATATATATATATATATATATATATATATATATATATATCCTGATACAACAGTAAAAACTGCTGGAGTTGTAGCAATGGGTGCAAGTAGTATGTTAAATAGAGCAAGTACATTAGTTAATTTTGGTTAATGGGAAGATCTGCAAAGTATGTTGGAGAACCATGAGCAAAGCTCGTTCACAGATGATCTACAAAGTAGCTTTGCTAATACAATAGAATAGCTACCAGAAGAATATATAGATGAAGAGATGGGAACTTTAAACAGAAAGGAACAAAGATATTTAAACAGACTATATGTAGATAATGAAGAATTTAGAGAAGAAATTGTAAATTTTGTTAGAGATAAAACGGAATTAGACCTCAAAGTGATTTTAGATAGAAGATATGAAACTAATACACTCAATACGTTAAGAAAGGAAGATTTAGCTCAGTGTATCCTGTCTAAAGATAATAATAAAGATTTAATTGAAATCTTGGCTAAATTCGCGGATTTTGACCAATTATAAATCGTTATAAAATGCATAGAGTGTAAATATGAATGTGGACTCCCTTTTAATTTAGCTTTTCATAATTCAATATATCATGAAGATAAAATTAGTAATGTGCATGTGGTGATAAAACATTAAGTGGTATTTGTATGAAAACTGATTGTTCTTTTAAAGATGAATCTGGATATAACTCTAGCTCTAGTATTAACTCTAACTCTAGCTCTAACTCTAACTCTAGCTCTAACTCTAGCTCTAGCTCTAGCATTAGCTCTAATTGTAGCATTAAGTCTAACTATAACTCTAACTCTAACTCTAGCATTAACTCTAACTATAAATTTAACACTAACTCTAGCATTAACTCTAACTCTAACTCTAACTCTAGCATTAACTCTAACTATAAATTTAACACTAACTCTAGCATTAACTCTAACTCTAACTCTAACTCTAACTTTAACACCAAATTCTTAACTAGAAGTTGTTATAAATGTAAGTCTGTAAAACCACTAACTGATTTTGATGAAAGTAAGTATACTTGTAGAAATTGTACTTCAGCTAAAGTTAATTGCCTATATTGTCTTTCTGTTGTGAGATATGATGGAATAAGGGCTCATGTAAAGAAACAACATCCAAATGTAGAATTACCTAAAGGATTTAGTAGAAATTTAACCCCTCAAAGAGATATTACCCAAACTGGGGAAAGTTGTTCGTGTAAATATTATAATTTTGTATACTTTCTTATTAATAATGGAATAAATTTAGAAAAAGTAAAAGAGAATATAAATATATTGAAGGGTATAGATAATTTAAAATAAAAAATTATAGAAAAACAAAAAAATAAAAATATATTAAAAAACTTAGATAATTCTAAAAGTTATTTAAAAAATAGGGAAATCACACTTTAAGCGCGATAAATAGTGATTTTGTACTGGGGCATCACTCCGATAGGGGAAATTTTGCTCTTAAAGAGTGATTCGCTCTTGAAAGAGGGATTTCACTCTTATTTTGAAATTTTATAATTTTTTTGTTTTTGGGAAAAACTTATTTTTTTAATATGAAAAAATATGTAAAATTTGCTTTCTTTCATATTTAGCAACCACTAATGGTACATGAAGTAAGACTATAACTCAAATGTGAATTAGTTAGACTATAACGCAAATATGTTGCAAATTATGCACAAAAAAATTAACTGAAAGAAATTTGTGAGAAATGCTTAAAAGAGCTTTAGTTTTTCTCCACGAATCTGGTGAATATTCAAAGGGGGATATTTGAGTTTATAATTCCGGCATTTATGTCAATTGTCATAACGCTCGAGTCGTAGAACTTACGTTTGAAGATTTATTCGGAAGAGAAGAAAACAATCATTATTAAATTTTGTTGCAATCTGAAATTTAAATCTCATTATCTCGAAAAGTATCCGTCCAATTGAGTTCCTTCCTCTTGCATGTCTTATAATATAGGCCTGTGGTAGTCACTGCCAAGTTTGCTCAATTTTGAATCAACAGTTTTGGAGCTATTAACATTTGAAAAAATTCCCCACGTATTTAGATTGGTTATAGAATTAAAAAGGTAGCCCCTATCCACCTCCTTGGCGTACAGACCTCACTCTCATACAGAGTGTGTATCCAACTAATAGTTATCCATTCACAATGTTTGAATTTGATACCTTTTTTAGTTCTCGAGATATTGCTAAAAATCCTTATATTTTATGTCCAAGTTTTGCTATTTAGTTCGTATGCCTTAATTATGCTTGTTTAATAAATGTTATTGTTCTAAAGAGCTATGTTTTGTGTAGCCCAGCAAAAGCCATGGTAAATGGCCAAAAAGTGCCGTGGAGAGTGATTTTAGAACATTCTTTGACCAGCCAATCAGAATGAAGATTAGTTACTGGAGTTACAAGCTAGTGGTTGTTTCAATGCTTTGTTTTTGTTACAAGCTACTGGTTGTTGCAAGCTACTGGTTTTTACAAGCATAATTTACTCGATACTAAATGAGACAGGAAATGATAGATTTTGAGTGAATGTATCGGCGAATTTGCAAACGAGCTTGTTATTATTTTCTAGAATTAAGCCATTTCTTAATTTAATGTTAGACTTAGAGTGAATATGTAGTAGTGAATAAAACAAGGAAACGAACAAGCAAAAAAATTTGGTTCGATTCGACATGCGCGATTAGCGTTTGGAGAAAGGGTCAAATTTTACTGGTGGTTGGTTTCCTTGTTTTATCCACTACTCTCGGGACCGTGATAGAGGTTCATTCATTTCGACCTACCTTAGCTTCCCTAAATACAGACTATTTAATGAGAATCAGCTTCGTCCCAAATTTAACCTAGTTATTTGGTTAGTTCTTGTGGGAGAATTTTATGCAAAAAAAATCAAACTAAAGAGAATTAAATTGCAATAGAGGCAGATATTGTCGAAATAATTGAAAGCAAAAATTAAAGAAGAGCTGTTTTGACTAATTGAATTCTTTTGGAATGAATGATAGCAATATTTAGTATGATAAAAACCTACCTCCTTATGCTTGTCAATTCTCAATCTTTGTTTTCTGGCTATAAATTTGCTTAGTTGCTGCAGTTACTTCTTTGATAGGTAGTTCAATTACCAGGTTCATGGTCTTGAAACAGTAGGGAAGGCGAACTTATGTGGATAATATAAAACACACCATCAGTAGACGAACCACCAAACAAATCTATGAGAATTTCGATAGAAATTCGAGTGCTAGCCGGTTCCCAGATTTTGGGCGCTAGCCTTCTAATGGACAAAATAATAAAAATCTCCACTTTTCTTTTCGTTTCCTTAAACTTATGTACTATTATTTTTGAAGATAACATAGTTTCCTTAGAAAAAGATCAACTAAAAATCGCTTTGTTTCATTTACATACTGTGCTGTTTTTTGACATTTTACGTTTTTTGTATTTTTCCGGCTTCTTTTTCCTGTTAAAACATTTTTATAGTTCCGAGATGTCAATAATATTAAGTTTCAAAATTAAATTTGCAGGATCTAGCAAGAAACTCTTGAAAGTTTCCAGCAAGATCTTGCGGGTTTACCATCCAAAACACCCTCCGCGTACGTAATGCTAAAGCCGTTTTAGTACTAAATCAAACCAGAATCAGAACAAAATCCAGAATGTTATCAGTACTGATTCAGAATTTGACTCAAATCACATTTTTCCCTTAACAACTCCTCCAATTCCGACAATGAAACAGACTCTGATTCGGACTGAGATTCAGTCTTCATTTTTTATGCGATTCAGACACTGACTAAGACTGGGATTTTTTTCAGAAAAAAACTCGGATTCTGACTTTCCTTTTTCACTGACTTGGAAAATTTCATAACTAAACTCCCGAGCCACGCAAGGTTTTGCTATTACATTTGCTTCCATGTTTTTAAAGAAAACAGATTCAAACAATACCCGCATTAATTAAGAATTTCAATTCTGAACGACATAAAAATTTTTCGGAAAACTAAATTATAATATGACTTCGAAGATTTTCTGGTATCATCTGTGCAATTTAGCCCGCCACTTCTTCATTCCAGGATTGAGACCACAACTGACCCAGTTACTGAACGGTATATAGGAAGAACAATGAAATAAACAACATAATACAGTAAAAAGCGTACTTGAAAAGTGCCTTCAGAACCGACAAATTTATCTCAAGTCAAATTAAACGTTGATTTTTCAGTTGATTTTTTTTCGGAATAAAACTCTGATTCTAACTCTCGTTTTTCACTGACTTTGGAAATTTCATAACTAAACTCCCGAGCCACGCTAGGTTTTGCTATTACATTTGCTCCCATGTTTTTAAAGAAAACAGATTCAGACAATATCCGCAATAATTAAGAACTTCATTTCTGAACGATGTAACAATTTGTCGGAAAACTAAATTTATAATATGAGTTCGGAGATTTTCTAGTATCATCTGTGTGATTTAGCCCGCCACTTCTTCATTCCAGGCTTGGAACCACAAGTGACCCAGTTAATTAACTGTGTATGGGAGCGACAAAATAATAAACAATATAATACAGTAAAAAGAGAATTTGAAAAGTGCCTTCAGAACAAACAACTCTTGCAATTTTCCAGCAAGATCTTGCGGGTTCATCATCAAAACACCCTCCGCGTACGTAATGCTAAAGGAGTTTTAGTACTAAATCAAACCGAATCAGAACAAAATCCAGAACGTTATCAGTACTCATTCAGAATTTGACTCAAATCACATTTTCCCTTAACTTCTCCAATTCCGACAATGAAACAGATTCTGATCCGGACTGAGATTCAGTGTTCATTTTTTCTCCGATTCAGACACTGATAAAGACTTGGATTTTTTTTAGAAAAAAACTCGGATTCTGACTTTCGTTTTTTACTGACTTGGGAAATTTCATAACTAAACTCCCGAGCCACGCAAGGTTTTGCTATTATATTTGCTTCCATGTTTTTAAAGAAAACAGATTCAAACAATATCCGCATTATTTAAGAATTTCAATTCTGAACGTTACAAAAATTTTCCGGAAAACTAAATTTATAATATGACTACGAAGATTTTCTGGTATCATCTGTACAATTTAGCCCGCCACTTCTTCATTCCAGGATTGGGACCACAAGTGACCCAGTTACTGAACGGTATATAGGAAGAACAATATAATAAACAACATAATACAGTAAAAAGCGTACTTGAAAAGCGCTTTCAGAACAAACAAATTTATCTCAAGTCAAATTAAACGTTGACTTTTCAGTTGGTTTTTTCTTCGGAATAAAACTCGGATTCTGACTCTCGTTTTTCACTGACTATGGAAATTTCATAACTTAACTCCCGAGCCACGCTAGGTTTTGCTATTACATTTGCTCCCATGTTTTTAAAGAAAACAGATTCAGACAATATCCGCAATAATTAAGAATTTCAACTCTGAACGATATAACAATTTGTCGGAAAAAAAAAAATTGATAATATGAGTTCGGAAATTTTCTAATATCATCTGTGTAATTTAGCCCGCCACTTTTTCATCTCAGGCTTGGGACCACAAGTGACCCAGTTAATGAACTGTATATGGGAGCGACAACATAATAAACAATATAATACAGTAAAAAGAGAACTTGAAAAGTGCCTTCAGAACAAACAACTCTTGCAAGTTTCCAGCAAGATCTTGCGGGTTCATCATCCAAAACACCCTCCGCGTACCTAATGCTAAAGGCGTTTTAGTACTAAATCAAACCGAATCAGAACAAAATCCAGAACGTTATGAGTACTCATTCAGAATTTGACTCAAATCACATTTTTCCCTTAACTTCTCTGATTCAGATTAGGAAACAGACCCTGAATCTCACTGAGATTCAGGCTTCATTTTTTCTCCGATTCGGACACTGACCAAGACTCTGATTTTTTTCGGACTAAAAATCGGATTCTGGCTCTCGTTATTCAATGACTTTGGAAATTTCATAACTAAACTTCCGAGCCACGCAAGGTTTTGCTATTACATTTGCTCCCATGTTTTTAAAGAAAACAGATTCAAACAATACCCGCAAAAATTAAAAATATCAATTCTGACCAATATAAAATTTTGTGGGAAAACTAAATCTTTAAAATGACTTTGGAGATTTTCTAGTATCATCTGTGTAATTTAGCCCGCCACTTCTTCATTCCAGGCTTGGGGACCACAAGTGACCCAGTTAATGAACTGTATATGGGAGCGACAACATAATAAACAATATAATCAACATAATACAATAAAAAGCGAACTTGAAAAGTGCCTTCGGAACAAACAACTCTTGCCAGTTTCCAGAAAGATTTTGCGGGTTCATCATCCAAAACACCCACCGCGTACGTAATGCTAAAGGCGTTTTAGTACTAAATCAAACCGAATCAGAACAAAATCCAGAATGTTATCAGTATTGATTCAGAATTTGACTCAAATAACGTTTTTCCCTTAACTTTTCTGATTCAGACTAGGAAACAGACTATGAGTCGCAATGAGATTCAGGCTTCATTTTTTCTCCGATTCAGACACTGACTAAGACTCTGATTTTTTTTCGGAAAAAAAATTGGATTCTGACTCTCGTTATTCACTGACTTCCGAAATTTCATTAACAAACTCCCGAGCCAGGCAAGGTTTTGCTATTTCATTTGCTCCCATGTTTTTAAAGAAAACAGATTCAAACAATACCCGTAAAAATTAAGAATATCAATATTGAACGATATAAAAATTTGTGGGAAAACTAAATTTTAAATATGACTTCGGAGATTTTTTGTATCATCTGTGTAATTTAGCCCGCCAATTCTTCATTCCAGGCTTGGGACCCCAATTGACCCAGTTACTGAACTGTATATAGGAGTAACAATATAATAAACAATATAACACAGTAAAAAGCGTACTCGAAAAGTGCTTTCAGAGCAAACAATGTATCTCAAGTCAAATTAAACGTTGTTTTTTTTTCAGTTTTTCCCGTTTGCAGGTACCTTAAAGAGTTACAAAAAAATTACACAAACATTTTTTTTTAAAATACCCAAAAACGCTAGCATTTCGCTTTAAAAGAAATCACCTAAAACTACTATTATACGTTATAGATTAAAATTAAACGTTAAATTTTGATGGGTTAAAGCACCTTCTATGAATAATTACAATGCTTTTTTAGATGAACAAGTCCTGACAACATTTTTCTCAGATTCACAGTTCTCAGGGCTTGGTTTTCGTTTTGAACAAAAATTAACAACAAATGTCCCTCAATAACACTAAGACATATTATAAAACTGAAAAAGAATTTCGCAACTTTTGTTATTGCAACTTGTTGTTATAATGACAACTTATTTTTCAAGCAAACACATACTGACCAATTCTTTTGCCAATTCACAATTCACATAACCATTGGAATTGGTTCTAAATTGCAAACCCAGAAAATGCAGTAATTCACAATACCACTAAAACATCTAAAAACCAGAAGCCGTCTATTTAAAGAGAAAAACTTCTTTATCTAATGACAACTTTCTCTCGATTAGAATTAATTTGGCATAAAACAATTTTTTACAGATGCCGAGTCCACCCTGCCCCTACTGTTGGTTCAAAAATAAAAACACCGGAGAAAAATAGATTTGAGAACACTACTAAGGTCTATTATAACACTGGTTGTGATGACGTTTTTTTTAAGTTACACGTATTCTGACCATTTTTTTGCAGATTCGCGGTTCATATGGTTGCTACAGATGGATTTTCATAACAAAATTTCCATAAACACTTTCAATTTTAAATTTAACAATATTTTTTAGCAGATTCAAACTTCATATAGTTGCCATAATTGATCTATACTTAGATATTCTGCATTTAATATGTATTTCATATTACAAATAAGACCTATAATATAAGTGGTTTATTGAAAAATTGCAACTGCATTCATTAACGTTAAATTTTCTTCAAAATAAATAATTCTGACAAAATATTTTACAGAAGACTAGTTTATATGCTTGCTACAATTGGTGTGTACACAGTGAAACCCTAGAAAACTAATATCTTGTCACATCACCGCTAAACCCTTTCTTTACTACGTCTTATAGAAAACATTGCATTTTTATTATATATTGAAAACTTTCTTTTACAAAAAGTTTTCTGACCAATACATTTGCATATTTACAGTTTGTCAGCAATTATCAGCATTTTGAAAGAAACGAAAAAAATTTCAAATTACCATTACCACTTTAGATTTCTACGCATTATAGAGTAAAGCTGCAACTTATTTAATTAATGCCCAAAATCATTAAAATTCTCAGTTGGTGACCAATTTCTTTGCATGCTGATAGTTAACCAAATTAGTTGAAAACTTAATTCAATCAAAAAATATTATAGTTCACAAACTTTTTCTCCTTTTGTTGTTTTTGTTGGAGGTTTTTGTTTTTGCAAGGGACGTCTCAGAAATAGCCTGACAACATCCCAGCTCACGCACAGAAATGCTACACCGAGGGTCCCTTTGCATTTTTTCAAGTGTCTCCCGGCAATCAGCTTGATTTAACTTGACCCATCCTTCTAATTTGTCATTCCCTGCATTTGTTTTCTTGAATTAAAAAAACACTGTATGTATGTGAACACAAATTGGCAAGCTCGGGATCAGCTGGGCCAAAATACTCTGTCTTATTCGACTGAAGGTCGCTAAAGTAGAAGGACCCAACATGATGAAATGAGTATTTTTATTATATTCCCTCTTGCTCTCATCTGGACGAAGTACAGAAGGTAGACAAACTGGACAAAAAACGTAATCAAATACTACTAACAAATTTATATTACCAATTTTACTTTAAACCTCGATGCCTTATCGAGAAAATTACAACTCCCTAAAATAATGCAACTTCCTTTCAAAATTATATATTCTTACCTAGTCTTTGCAGATTCAGAGCTCATTTGAATGCTAGAGTCTATAATCGGAAAACCCGGAATTTTTTTGTTAATTATATTTGTTAATAAACCCTTATTTTTATAAATAAGACTTGCTTTCAACGATTTAAAGACTTATGTGTTTTTTGCTCAAGAAGAACTCAAGCTCAAAAGGAAACAAGTGTTTGTGATAAAATCAGATGAAATAATGATTTCTTAGTTCAAATCACGTGGTAATTTTTTGCTGCATTTGTTCAAAAAGAATTTATCAAGAATTGAAAGTTTGAAGCTCTCGAATTATGAAGGTCAAAAGGATACTTTCCGCAAAATAAACCGGTCTCCTTAAACCACTTCAATTAAAAGGTAAAATTGAAGTCACTTGAGACCATTTCACACAAGACAATTCACCGAAAATTTTTGACGAGGAAATGTTTTTCTGAAAATTGATTGTTGTTTGCCTTGTTGTCATCATCGTCGTCGTAATCGTCATCGTTGTACTCGTCATCGTCATTTTTGTCGTTGTCGTCATCTTCATTCTCATGTTCATTATGATGATAATCATCATTGTGGTCATCATTGTCGTTGCTGTCATGAAGGTCAATGATGAACAATAAGCTCGACAGACTTCAAATTATTGGTTGCTGATGATATTGACCTGAATATTGATTGCTCCTTGTCTAGGGAACGCTTATCTTCCGGTCTTGTTGTATTGATTTGTTTTGTGCTGTTGACTTGTCAATCCTCATCCATTGAGTCATCCGCTGTCTTCCATTTGTGTAACTGAGTTTCTGGTTTTTCCTTCTTCAATGGAAAAAGTCGGCTTAATGATCGTATACAGAGTCCTGTTTTAGTTCTAACTTGGCCGACTTCTACTATCTTGTCATTTCCATCGGAAATTTTTGTAATCCTTACCAGTGGCCATTGCATTGGAGGTGTGTTGTCTTCCTTGATGATAACAATGTCGTTGATGGCATATTTTTGCTTGTTATTGTGTCATTTTGGTCGATGTTGAAGTGTTGTCAAGTAGTCCACGGACCATTTTTTCCAAAATTGTCTGACAATGTTGATGATGCTTTTGAACATTCTTTTTAGTGTTCGGTTGTCTTCTTGAGATGGCTCTGGCAAAATTGTTAGTGGGCGTCCAACAGCAAAACGAGCGAGTGACAGCGGGCAAGAAAAAAAGGGGCTGTCAGTGGGCAAGAATGGAGGATGGCCTCAATTTGAGTGATCAAGGTTTTGCAAATATCAAAAGACATCTTTTTTGTCCCCATAGTTCTGTGAAAATGTCTTGTAATGGATTTTATTGCGGCTTCCCAGACACCTGCGAAGTGAGGTGACCGTGGTGGAATGGTCAACCAGTTTATCTGCTGTCCTGTGCTGCTGTCTTTAGTGCTGAAAGGTCCATAGTAGTACAAGCTAGTGTGGGTGAGAGCAAATGATGAAACAACACGTTCTCCTGGCAAATCTCCCATTTGCGGCTGAAGAATTCCGGCTTCGTGGCGAATGTAGGGGTTGCAGTTGTAAGTATTTTTTTCGACAGCTGATAGTCCTCCGGGTATCCAAATTGTTTGCCGAAGAGAAAACAAGTTTAACTGTGCGCCTCCATGTAAGTTCTTTGCATGAGCTTCCCAAATCAGAAGCACTGTGATTGGCGAGTCTTTTGGAATCAGCATAGTGAACCCCTTGTCAATGTTGTATGCCAAATTTTTTAGTCGTCTGCCCACGCGAAAAACCTTTTTGTGTGGTTCGTAGAAGGGAGAAAATTTGAAAAGTCGTCCTCTTTCCGGCAAAAGCTTCATTCTTTGTTCTGTGGTACTATTGATCAATTTTTCGTCAATTGTATCTACATGCTTCTCCAAATTGTTGAAACTTGTTGTATTATCTAAATTACATAATTGAGCTGTACCAAGTTTATCTACCTAAGCTTTACCATTCTTGCCTACCTCAAACTTACCACCTTCACCAACCTCAACCTTACCAAACTTACTTACCTCACTTTGATCAACTTTACCTACTTAACCTTATCAACCTCAACCTTACCTACCTCAACCTCACCAGCATTACCTACCTCAACTCTACCGAGGAGTTTATGACAATACGCATTGTCCGTATTGTTGTAACCTTTCCTTTCTGTCATTGATGAAGATGATTGACTAACGATGACATGAAACTCTTGCAGGTAAAGTTTTTGAATCAGACTGTATTTGGCAATCGGTCCATGATTAACATCTGAAGAGCTGAGTTGACGAAGTGATTGAAATTCAGATGCTGTTGAAGCTTACGACATTTTCTGTTGACATCATTTTTGTCATAGGTTTCTCTTCTGTGAGTAGCATTTGTTATCGGACTGTGTTGGATCTGTTCTGCTCGCAAAAGTGTTCTGGCTTTGTTGTTTAGCTTTCTGAATTAATTTCTTGACATAAAAAAAAATTCGAACCAGTTTTCCAAACAAGAATATATGATGAATTGGCTGAACTATTGAGTTGTTCTCCTGAGTAGCAACCATTGTCGTTTGCTTCAGTGTTTTTTGCACTTCATTGTTCACTGCGGGCTGATGTTCCTCAATCGATTCCGCTTTCGGCCAATAATCTTTGCTTTTTTTCTAGCCAGCGGGGTCCATTCCACCAGAGGCTGTGTTTGGCTAGGTTTGAAGCTGAGATCCCTCGTGTTGCGCAATCAGCAGGATTTTCCTCTTGGAAGGTCTTGCAGCCAAGCAAGTGTTACCGTTGAATCAGTCCAAGCGTACACCTTTGGTGTCGGGAAACGTTGATCGCTCAAAGATGATGATACCACTTTCACCAAATCTGCTCCAAGAAGTGCTGCACAAAGTTTCATCCGGGGAACGCACAAGCTCTTTATTGGCGCAACTCTGGTCTTTGCTGTCAACATCCTTGTATGAACCGATCCGTCGAAAGATTTTCGTATATACACAACTGCGGCATAGGCTGTAGTTGATACAACACAGACGACCTGAACTTCAGTGTCCGATGATGCTGGCGAGATTAAAACTAGCTTTCTGGGCAGTATATTTTTTTTCCAATTCCATCAGTTGAACTCCCATCCAAGTCGGTCCATCCAAAGCAGTTGCACAAAACCCTTGATCTCTATTATTGTAAGTGGAAGCCATCCCAACGAATCAGAGTGCCTGGTGTCTTCCGACAGTTTTTTGCGTTTTGTAGATGGTGTCTTTTCGTCCACTTTTGCTGTGAAAATGGGGATTTGGGTTCCACTTGACCCCTAAAGTTTTTCTACTGTATTCGTCGCTTTTAATTGTCCTCTCGTCAGTAGTTTCTCGAAGGTTTGCATGTAATCTTACAACAAGTTCTGTGTTACTTGAAGTCCATTTGCGAATCTCAAACCCTGCTTCTGAAGGAACTGCTATGATTGAGTCCTGCAGTTTCGTTGCAACTTCCAGATCGGGTGCTCCTGTCAACAAGTCGTCGACCTACATATACGCCATGATTCCTAGCTGTACATTTTTGTCTGTAGCAACTTCCACTCCGCTAAATTTTCTAATGGACAAACAGAATGAAACGCTGATGATGCTATTCCGTGCGTGGCACGTGTCATCTTAAAGGTCTTTATATCTGTTGAGTTCGGTTCCTTCCAAAGTAGATGATGATAGTCTTTATCTTCGGCGTCCAGTTGCACTTTTCTGTACTTCTTTGCAAATTCTGCTGAAGGGGCTACAGGATACATACAGAAACGGATAAAGATGCTGAATATATCTTTCCGGATCTTGGGTCCGACCATCAGTCTATCGCTCGAAGAAATTCCACTGGTAGTCTTTGCTGAACCATCAAAGACCACACGCAGCTTCGTATTTGTACTTGAGTGTTTGAAGACACAGTGATGGCTGATAAAATAGTTTTTTTCTTTTGGCAGTAGCATTTTCTTCGTGGATACTTCTTCCATGTGTCCTAGTTCAATGAACCCAATGATGAATTCGTTGTATCGTCTGTACAGCTTGAGAAGAACTCAAGAACTTAAGGAAACAAGTGATTGTGATAAAATCAGATAAAATCATAATTTCTTAGTTCAAATCACGTGTTAACTTTTTGTTGTATATGTTGAAGAAGTCATCTAGAATTGAAGTCTTGAAGCTCTCGAAATATGAAGGTCAAAAGATTATTTACCGCAACAACTTCCTTTCAAAATAATAAATCCTTACCTAGCCGTTGCAAATTCAGAGCTCATTTGAATGCTAGAGTCCATAATTGGAAAGCCCAAAACTTTTTCATCATTTCACATCACCGCTATGCCCTTACTCAACAAACCATTCTAGAAAAAACTGCAATTAAATTTTTT
The DNA here is from genome assembly GCF_964194025.1 of Convolutriloba macropyga. Taxonomy (NCBI): domain Eukaryota; kingdom Metazoa; phylum Xenacoelomorpha; order Acoela; family Convolutidae; genus Convolutriloba; species Convolutriloba macropyga. The sequence continues at coordinate 13,140,803 of NC_134471.1, read as the reverse complement.
AAAAAAATCAATTCTTAACAATTTTTAACTTAAAGACAACATTAAGTATTCTGAGCAAAATATTTGCAGATTCCTAGTTCATATGGTCGCTAAATTTTTTACATATTCAAAAAACACAAAGTCGATAACTGATTCAAATCAGTGCTATCAAATTACTATTTTTGACATATTGAAAAAAATTGCAATATACTCTAAGAATTGAAAACTTTTTTATTAAAAAAATTTGATGTTCAAAATCTCCCGCAGATCAAAGTTTTAAATCCGAAGTTCAATTAATATATCAGACATAAAACAGAAAACTAATCTTAAACCATATATCCGGGAAAAGCAAGAAATGACTATAACACTACTGCCATATTTTAAAACTGCCGGTTTAGTAAATTGCCATCTCCTTAGACAGTCACACTTTTTTCAACCAAACCTATTCTGACAAATTGTTTTGCAGAATCACAGTTCATATAGACGCTAGCGTTGGTCTTTACTCAGAAGTCCAAAAGAAGTTATCAATTCATATAACAGCAAGACCATTCTTTTCAAATGCTTATAGAGAGTAGCAAGTTCTATTCTCAAAAACAGATATTATACGGATTCATTGTTTTTATAATTGCTACAGTAAATCTAGTTTTAGAAACCCAATATTGAAGATTAATTCATATCAACGCTATCATTAAACTTTTCGACTCTTTGGAGAGAAAACTGTAACCTCATTATGTATGACAAATTTTTTCAAAAGAACATATTTTTACCAAAATTTTTGCAGATTAAGAATTAAAATGGCCCGTTCAATTTTATCTAAATCACAACTCTAGAGAAAGACAATCATTTATCATACTGCTGGGACCTATTTCAAAACTGATCATAGAGACATTTTCGACTTATTTTTATAACTTTTTTCGAATCAACAAAATCAGAGCAATCTTTTCCGAGTCGCAGTAAAATTAGACCCTAAGTTTGTTCCTAACCCGAAAATCTCAGAAGAAAACTAAATGTTGCACATTGTGATGTCACATTATAATGTGACCTGATATTAAAACGGCACGATCCTTTTTAAAGAGAAGTTTGTTACTCTTTAAATAATACAATTTTCGGCAAATAAACACATTCTGACCAAACCCTACGCAAATTTACAAATTAAATGGCTCATGTTGCTCTTCATAGTTCGCGAGTTCCAAAAAAGCTATTTAAACAATTTTAAACTGACTATATAGGCATCTGCAACATCTTTTTTAATGAGCATTCTTTTAAAATAAATATTTTCTTACCCATTTTATTGCAGATTCATTGCCAATTGACCAGTACATTTGCTCCTTCATCGAAAACCCCGAAAAAAAACAAATTACTTTATTATAGCTCTACAATCTATACAAAAACCGATAATAATGACAGTTGCAAGCTCTTTTATAATAAAACTTTTTTTCAAATAAACATTTTCTGGAAGGATCTCGGTGAGTCACTGTTCACATTGTTACAGTTGTTCATCAATACAAAATCATGAAAAATAAGCCGTATTTCACAATAAAATAGTAAAATAGGAATAAGACTGTTTTGAATCAAGAAGACCCTTATTTTAAGGAGAAAACTGCAACTTTCATAAATAATGACTACTTTTCTTGACAAAACGTTTTGCAGATTTATCGGTCATTTGGTTGATTCAGTCCATCTATCCTCAGAAACTCCGGAAAATGTCCCTATTTTACATCACCGCTCTCATCTCGACGCCTTATAGAGAAAAATGCAACATCTTTAAGTAATGGTAAACTTTCTTTGAAATAAAACATTTCGGCCATACCTTCCACAGATTTCTAATTAATTTGTTTGTTTTAGTTGGTCTATGCTCAGAAATCTTATGAATTTTTATTATTTCACCATAATTTTTGAAAAGCCGTATAGAGAACACTGCAACTTCTTCAAATAAAGATGTTTTTCAAAACAATTTTTTAACACATAAATTTGTGAATCATTTTCCTTTACAGATTCAAAAATCAAATGTCTCATACAGTTGGTCCTAAACCATGTATTCTTTAGCAAAATTCTTCTATATCAATTTGTCAATTCTTTATATAATAACAAAAATTTCTTCGAAAAAATCTTTCATGTCCAACCCCTCTGCTGTGTAACAGCTCACGTGGATGCTAGCCATCAAATCAAAATGCTTATTAGCTTTGCACATGAAAGCAGCTTCTACAAGGGGTCGGAATTTGTCTTCAAAACACAATATTGTGACTAAGAATTTACAGATCTCTAGTTCAAAATGCCACTGCAATCGGTCAGATCGATACTCAAAAACCCGAAAAAAATATAACCTTTTAATATCACCCTATTACCATACTTTTTGACTCCTTATAGAACAAAAATGCTACTTATTTATACAATAGCAACTTTTTCAAACAAACACATTCTGGCAAATTATTTGCAGATTAACAATTAACATGGCATGTGCAGATGCATCTATACCAACGCTCCCAGAAAATTTTAAGACTTTGCATTACCGATGAGACCTTTTATAAAACTGATAATAGAGACAGTTGAAACATCATTATAAGACGATAATTTTTCCAATAAACACAATAAGAGCAAATTTTGAAATTTTGCAGATTCATAGTTTAGTTGGCCCCTAAGGTTGGTCCTATACCAAAATACTACAAAAATAAAATTCCCATTGGGACACTATTTATAACGAGAGAATCTTTTTTTAAAGAGAAAAATTTAAGTTCTTTAAAAAATGACGATTTCATCAAAGAAACGCATTCTGACCAAATCCGAAGCAGAATCACCGTTTACATGGCCGTAGTTGTTCCTAATTCAAAACCTCCGAAAAAGAGCATTGCGACTAATTGTAACTTGATTATAGATACAACTAAAAATTTTTTAAGGAAGATTTTTTTCAACCGAACATTTGTTAACTTGTTTTTTTTTGCAGATTCACAGTTCACAATTTACGTGGCCCGTACATTTGGACCTCTAATCAAAAACCCCAAAAACGAAATCTTTCATTGTAGCACTACATTATATTATAAAACTGATTATAAAGTCAAATTCTATTTCTTAAAGAATGAGAACTTTTAAAAAAAAACATTTTCTCACAAATCACCCTTATCAACTCAGTTTTCAACTCCTTTATGGAGAAAACCGCAACTTTCTTAAGTAGCGATACTTTTCTTGAAGATAGGACATTTTGGCCGTACCTTGTTCCGATTTTTTGGTTAAAAGGTTGCTAAAGTTGGCCTATACTCAGAAACCCTGAGACTTTTTGTGCTTTCAAATCTCGGCTATGATCATACTCTTTAATGCATCATAAAGAAAAATAAAAATCCTTTATTCAATGATAACTTTTTTCCAAAGAAGCACTATTTCTCAAAAAATTTTTCAGATTTTAGTTCATTTAGATGATAGCGTTGTTCTGTACTTTAAAATCTAACAAAATGCTTATTTTATAATCTAACTAAGGTGTTACTTTGAATGCTTAATAAGCGAAAAAGAAGAACGTCTTTCTACACTCGTTCTGAACTAAAACAACCCAAAATTTTTTGACCATTTTATATCAACGCTATAATTTTTCTTTTCGACAACTTATAGAGAAAATTGTAACTTCTTTTAGGTAAAATTTTTCAAAGAAACAACCTCTGAACAAATCTTTCGCAGATTAACAGATCCAATATCCGTTAGATTTGGTTCTAAAACAAACATTCTGTAGTAGCCGTTTAACCAATCAGCCGTAATTAAATGCCTATCTGAAGAGGCTGTTATCATCTTCAGAGGGAATTCGTTAAATGAATATCCCAACACGCCCTCAAAGTTTCTCCGCAAACCACCATGCATCACCATCATGAGGTGCAAAATCACAGGTGAGGAGCCGACTAAACGGCATTTCAACAAGTCAAGGGGTGCACCTCATGAGTCACGAAGCCCTGACCTTAGTAAAAACGCGTATTTACGAATAATAAGGAGGGATAAAATCAACTTCCCAGCTAATCTGGCTGAATAACAGAGGAGTGTTTTTTCACCATCTACGGATTCGAATGCAAGCACAATGGGAGCTCAATGAAACGTTTTTACAAATCCACAATTAACTGATTATACGCAGGGTGCATCTTTGGAACAAAAATCGCCCCCTGAAACAGTAGAAATCTAGATAAAATAAAAGTGAGAAGCTTTCATTTTACAAACGGAGCTCAAACAACCAATCCAAATAACCAGATTCATCTTTTCAAACAAGAAAAGCGAAGAACACCAGCATCCGATATGTCTATATCCCATTTTGTGGGTTAAAAAGGAGGCCCAGACTAGCAAATAACATAGACAGACTTAAAAGAGTAGTTCTAAAGTGTTGGTTATGTTTTATTGCGTGTGTTTTGAAAGAAAAGGCTGTTCACAGAAAATTGATGGAAAGGTCATAGAAAAAAAATGTTCAATAACCTGCAGCTATTTAAAAAAAGTAGGCTCTGGAGACAAAAATATCGCAAAGATAACAGAGTTTATACATAGAAAAACCATCACCTTGAGAAAAACAGCACTCAAAACCCAAATGTTTCAAAAAGATTTTTTGCGTCAGATAATTTCTTGAACAGCTTTTTATTAACTCTTTTTCAGATTAAACGCTAATTATTTCCTACGAAAAAGCCAGAAGAATATGTTGTCAGCTTTTACATTGCAAATGTGAACAACACCAAAAATAATCTAGAACCAGCTCTACATTGCTTTCCAATTTGGTACAAAAATATCAAAACATGGCATATAAACTTTTTAAAAATTTGGAAATTAAAGTTATTTATATTTGTGTACTTCTCAATCACATAGCTCTTATTAGCCCCTTCTTAATTTCATTGCAACCAGATCCACCAATTGGTGATATTTTCGAAGATCGCAGTAGCTCGACAGTTTTTGCTCTTGATTTTGTGAAGGCCAAGTTGTTTTTAGAAAGACAAAATGAAAAATTTGGAGCTATTAGGTCTTGCCTATACCCAGGGTTGAGAAACAATTGGAAAAATATGTAAGATAAGCGGTGGAAAGTTGTTTTTCTTCGCCGCAAATTTTTACATAATTTTGCGGTGACATGCGGTAAAATTATGTAAGTTCACCGATAGAGTAAGCGGTGAACTTACAAAATTTACCACATTTCACCCATTACTACAATTTATTGTCCTTGCAGGTATTCGAACCTCTCACCTCCTGCATGTCAGCAATTTCTTCTTCCACTTCGCCACTTCTCACTATTATTGAGCATATTTGTTTTGAATTTAAACCAAATTAACTCTAAATTTTGTAAAACATACGCGCTCAACTTTTGTAAGATTAGCGGTGAAAAGTGGTGATTTTTTGTAAGTTCACCGCTGACTCTAGTTGCGAAGTTACATAATTCATAAAAACGGAGTATGATTATTCGTTGGTAAATTCCGTGCGTCTTTTAATAAATGTATCCTAACTTCGTTGAATAAAAGACAATTCGAAGCGTTTTCAAAGCTGTGAATAAATGTTATTTTACCACTAAGTTAAGCGGTGAATTTTTGTAAATTCATCGCATTCACTACTGATCTCCCACAGTTTTAATACTATTTTTTAAGCGGTGAATTTATGTAAGTTCACCACTAAGTTAAGCGGTGAATTTATGTAATTTCGCCACTACCAGACGATAAAGGTTTCTCACCGCATTCACCGCCTGATTTATGTGTTTTCACCGCATTCACCGCTCATCGTACAAAATTTTTGGCATTCACCGCTTATCTTACATAATTTTACGTTGAATGTTGGTGATACCCCGACCAGGGACGCAAAATCAAAGGGGACAGTCACAATGGTGTTGTGATATTTGAACTCTTGCCTGCGTATATTACATGATTTTGTGAATGTTCAAATATTTTTTGATACAAAGCGCCAAAGAGCCCATAATGCAAAAACTAGACAAACGTAATCAACTTAACATTACATTACGACCTTCAGACTAAGTTGATCATGACAATTCCTCCAATGCTGGCTGAAAAATCTTTTTCGGACATTTACTCTCTTTTGGGGTAAAAAACGTAACTTTATGATTAAAGTTCTCAGGATTTGCCATTCAAAATGGATTTTTGTGATTTTTTTAGTCTCATCGCAGAAGTTTTTGTAGGGTTTACCGTGAAAAATTGAACTTGAATAGGTCATCTATTTTTGAAGTGGAAAAAACGATACGAGCCATTTCAGTTTTTTTGGCCATTTTTGGGATGATTGAGATATGAAAAAAGAATCATTTTTGGCCATTTCCATCTGATTGAGATATGAAATGTCGATAACTTACTGTATGGAAACTTCCGTCAATTTTTGTCAGAGACCTTTTGTTTCTGATTTTAGGTTATTTTATATGTCGCGAGAAATTGTTCAAAAACGATTGATTTGTTGGAAAGATTTGAATGAAACAAGCAAATGTTATGACAACTTGACTCTTCCAAAATGAATAAATAAAAGTCAATTCTTCTTCAAAAACAAACAAAAAAATAAAATTTCGTATTCAGCGACTTTTTGTTTAAACTGTTGAAGGAACCGAATACTCAAGACCGGTTCCCCCAGATCAACTACTTTTTGAGATACTATTATAAATTTAATTCACTATAGCAGAGTAGATTATATCAGCAAAAATTTGGTTCATTTTTTAGGCTAGAGTTGTTGGCATTTTGCTCCAAAATCTAATTAAAACGGTTGATAAGCTCCGGGTAGGTTTTGTGTGTTTATGTGTGTGTTTTTGTCTGCAAAAAAAATTTTGTTCTGGTTCAGAATCAATTCAAACTTCATTCTGATTTTGCTCCTATTCAGAGAGGTTTCTGATTCGGAATTGGATGTGAATCAGTACTGAAAATCAAAATATCTGTGAAATTGTTCTGTAAAAGTATTGATGTTCTCTGAGCGTTAGATACGCGCCGTGTCCGTTTTCTACCAGAACAAGCTTTCATTTGATCAGGGGACTGATAGAGGGAATTTCAGTTCTCTTTTATACAAGACAGGAAGAAAAAGCCACAAGGGTCACTTCGTCAGTTGGATCCAAGCATGGATCTCTAGTATCAGATTTTGTGATGCAATTTGATTTTTTTATCTGACAAAAGATATAATGCAGTGCTTCATTCAGAAAGGAATTCGAACTTTTGATGATTTGGTGGTGAAAATTTTTTAAATGCCATTTAAATGTTTTTGAGATTATCAATTCGAAAATATAGCTCATTGTACCGGCTCTTGAAAAACTAGATGAAAACTAATAATTCGTTGTATCATTTTTGTTCTTTTTCCCGTTCTTTTCATACTCTCTGACAAGATAAGATGTACTCTCAATTGAGAAAAAGTTCTCCAGAGTAAATTTAAACATTAAATACAAAGGTAGAAAATTTTATGACTCAGAAGGGATTAATTTTTTTCTTGGCAAACAACTTCTTGTGAAAAACACCACTGTTTTTGTGATTTTTTTAGTCTTATCGCAGAAGTTTTTGTAGGGGTTACCGTGAAAAATTGAACTTGAATAGGTCATCTATTTTTGAAGTGGAAAAAACGATACTAGCCATTTCAGTTTTTTTGGCCATTTTTGAGATGATTGAGACATGAAAAAAGAATCATTTTTGGCCATTTCCATCTGATTGAGATATGAAATGTCGATAACTTACTGTATGGAAACTTCCGTCAATTTTTGTCAGAGACCTTTTGTTTCTGATTTTAGGTTATTTTATATGTCGCGAGAAATTGTTCAAAAACGATTGATTTGTTGGAAAGATTTGAATGAAACAAGCAAATGTTATGACAACTTGACTCTTCCAAAATGAATAAATAAAAGTCAATTCTTCTTCAAAAACAAACAAAAAAAATAAAATTTCGTATTCAGCGACTTTTTGTTTAAACTGTTGAAGGAACCGAATACTCAAGACCGGTTCCCCGAGATCAACTACTCTTTGAGATACTATTATAAATTTAATTCACTATAGCAGAGTAGATTATATCAGCAAAAATTTGGTTCATTTTTTAGGCTAGAGTTGTTGGCATTTTGCTCCAAAATCTAATTAAAACGGTTGATAAGCTCCGGGTAGGTTTTGTGTGTTTATGTGTGTGTTTTTGTCTGCAAAAAAAATTTTGTTCTGGTTCAGAATCAATTAAAACTTCATTCTGATTTTGCTCCTATTCAGAGAGGTTTCTGATTCGGAATTGGATGTGAATCAGTACTGAAAATCAAAATATCTGTGAAATTGTTCTGTAAAAGTATTGATGTTCTCTGAGCGTTAGATACGCGCCGTGTCCGTTTTCTACCAGAACAAGCTTTCATTTGATCAGGGGACTGATAGAGGGAATTTCAGTTCTCTTTTATACAAGACAGGAAGAAAAAGCCACTAGGGTCACTTCGTCAGTTGGATCCAAGCATGGATCTCTAGTATCAGATTTTGTGATGCAATTTGATTTTTTTATCTGACAAAAGATATAATGCAGTGCTTCATTCAGAAAGGAATTCGAACTTTTGATGATTTGGTGGTGAAAATTTTTTAAATGCCATTTAAATGTTTTTGAGATTATCAATTCGAAAATATAGCTCATTGTACCGGCTCTTGAAAAACTAGATGAAAACTAATAATTCGTTGTATCATTTTTGTTCTTTTTCCTGTTCTTTTCATACTCTCTGACAAGATAAGATGTACTCTCAATTGAGAAAAAGTTCTCCAGAGTAAATTTAAACATTAAATACAAAGGTAGAAAATTTTATGACTCAGAAGGGATTAATTTTTTTCTTGGCAAACAACTTCTTGTGAAAAACACCACTGTTTATATATTGTGTTTAAACAGACTTTTTAATAAAATGTTGCGCGTTTTGTGTCTCTCGTTATGAAACTGATCTAGAGTTGCATTTTCGAGGGACTTAAATCTTGTTCGCCTAAATCAATTTGCCTATTTTTTCATTATCTCTCTCTTTCATTGCAGAAATTTTTACTGTTGCAAATGAACTTAATTCAAATTATATTTCCAAAGGATTTAAATTTCTGTGGCTCGTTCTCTCAATCTGATGGAAATTAGATCGTTTTTTTCCAAACTAATTGAAACATTTTAAGCTTTCTAACTTTTACAAGCTTCTTTTTGAATATACCAATACAAAGTCTTTTTTGAGGATTGTAGAGTCAATAAGCCCGGAATCGAATCAAAAAAAAAAGATTTAGACTCTAGAATTAAAATTGTTATTTTTTGTTAATGAGAGACAAGAGGGAATCCTTAGAGCATGATTTGTGCCAACTCTAGCTTATTTAAAATTTTACTGATTAATTTATTTAATATCAGACGGTTTTCAGTGATCCTAATAAAATTGCAAAATAATTGCTCATACATAATTGGAATGCTCTTCAGGTAAATGTTTAAGTACTTGATTAAAGTTTCGCTTCTTGAAGTACTGCGCTGGTTAAATGCTGAATTACTGTGAGACTTAAGTTTGACTTTATGTTTCTAAACAGGAACATCTCAAAAAAATTTTGGACTGGGCAATCGGAGAAGGACTTCCTACTGATAGTGAGGCAGGATTCTGGACAATGTTTTATAGGCAAGAGCCGGCGCCATTGGAGCCCAACGGAACTCTGAGTGAAGCGAATGAGGCCATTCGAAAAGACCGAACTCTATTCGTTGAGAAGGATATTCCGAGTATAATATTGAAGGATGAAATGTGGCGTAATGAGACACAGCCTGGAAATACTCTGGATGATCGAGACGAGATGTGCACAGCCCAGAGTCGACCTGGGAAGCAGCCGGAATATCTTGGTGTGGATGACTATGAGTGCAATGGCACTCAATTGCATTACGCAGTTTGCGAAGTTTACTTTAGTCCGGCACACGGTTAAAAAGAGCAGCAGTCGTCATATGCACGTACAATTAGTGCACAAAAAGTGTGATAGACGCCATAAAAGCGGTGGTTTTCGTTGCTGCAAAATGTATACTCTCGCTTCTCTTCTTGAAAATATAATATGAGCTTACGCAAAATTGTTCCACGCCGCGTTGAGACCTCGAAAAAAAATCAAAAATATAGCTTGGGGTTTTAATAACTATAACTGCATTCAAGCTCACAAGTGAAAATAAACGAAAGATCAGGCAAGGAAATTAAAAAATTAAATAATCGGCTGTTTTTAAATATTTTTAGTAATAATAAATTGTCCTCGAGTAGGATGGACATTTGTGTGCAACACATGTGGTATAAGTCGTGTAACATAGTACAAAATCTACTCGACAGGTCATCAATAGGCCCAAGAGGTCCTAGTCAAGTGATGACCACTACCATTACAATGATCAATGATGTACTTGAGTGGCATATCATAGCATGAGCAAATAGGGGAAAACTTCAAAACGTGATTCTAAATTTTATTAGCTCAATCGAATTTCGCTAAAAAACGAAGCGAAAAGTTCCATTTTGTCCACAAAAAAAATTGTCACTGAAACAAGATAAAAATTGATTCGGTTCTCTTGCACGCATCTGTTGCACTTCTAAGAAAAAATTATGATAGAATTGTAAAATGAAATTAAGCAGTTTTTGTATTCTCACTCCTATTAATTTAGGTTCTTTTAGGACTTAGACCGCTGCTTTTATTTGCAGTTTCTGGTTGCTTTGATTAGACCCTTTTTACTTGCATTGTATCTATTTCTTTCCTCGTAAATACATTTTTTCAGACAATTAGTTTGGCGTTCTGCTCTTAAAATGTCAGTTAATTTTTTAAGCAGTTCACAAATGCACACAACTTTTATGGAGTAAATGTGATTTAATTCTCGTTTCAGACTCGTGAACTTTGATTTAGGCTTTTTAAAGACAATTCTGGCTATTTGATTTTTTTTGACAGAATTGTTTTGACAAAGTTCGTGTTTTGTTGCTTGTTTCATAGACTATTACGTCAAACCTCATAACAGCCTGGACATACACCTCTTATGTTAATAACAATTTTTTTTAATTTAAAGTCAATCGAAGCAGGTAGCATGGTCCCGAGAATTTAATCAATATTGAGCAAATGTTGTGGCCGAACTTTAGATTGTGATCCAATTCTATTCCTAAGTAATTCACTGATACTTCTCTGTTAGGTTCTTTTCTGTGATCAATAGTTGTTGCTGGGAACTTTTAGTCTACAGTCTGACTGCAGTAATCGTCATTGTCATTTATATGCGCAAGAAAAAGAAGTGGTCAATTCCTGATCCCAGTGATACACCATACTCGACTTCTGCAAATTTGGAGTACTCATTACTTGAATTTACACAATGTTGCCTAATGATAAGATAGGATTGCAAAAAGGTTTGCAGAGGGTCCCTCAATCCCATGTTGTTTAATTTGTCAAAACGGATAGAATGTTCAACTGTAACAAGAGTTTTTTTTTAATTGGTGAACACAGCTTTTTTTGCGATACCATCCTCCCAATCTTGCCTGACGTTCTCAAAAAAAATTTTAGGACTTCATTAGTGCTCTTTTAGCCTAAATCCAAATTGATTTTTGTTCAGTAGTTTGAATTTTTCCAGAATATTTGGCATAATTTTTGGAAGCAATTTCTCAGCCAATTTTCCTATTGCTGGCAGCAAACTGATTGTTCTGTAATTTTCAGCAACTTTAGTATCTCCTTTTTACGCAGAGGGATTATTATTGCATTCCTTAAGCATTTCGGGGAAAACGCTGTTTTCAAAGCATTTATTGACAAAGTAAATAAGAGACGAGTCTATTTTTTCTGCTGTATAAATTTGTTGAGTCCATCATAACTTGAGTTGTAAATATTTTTTAAGTTTTTAATTGCCAGGGCTAGTTCTTTTTCTTTTTTATTTTGATTGAGACCATGCTATTGCCGTTTCTATTTTTTTCTTTTTTTCCTTCTGGATCCAATGTATCAGCTAAAATTTTTCCAATGGTGATGAAAAAATTGTTGAATCATTCTGTCTCTTCTTGCGTCAAAGTAACTTGTTGTTGTTTTTGTGTCTCTCCTCTTAAACTTTTGATAGAATCGAAAATGACATTATTATGCAATTATTCAATTAGTGCCAGCTGATTATTATTTATTTAATTAATATAATTTTGCAAAAATTGAAATAGCAACTGCTGAAAAAAATGAAAAAAATTTATAAATATACGCTAAAAAATAATAAGACACAATTGAATCGGTGCGTGTCACACAAAATACCAACTTTCCGATTTGAACAGCGGAAATTGAAGAAAAACCAGATAACTTGCTTATACGCATTAGCGTGCAAAAATTTTTTAGGTAATTTTTTTGGCACAATAAAGCAGACTAATAAAAGTTTTTCCTGGGCCCATGATTTGACAATTTTATGCTCGCCCCAATTTTTGTAATTAATGTTTTAGTGATCAAAGACTCGTGAAAAGATTTTTTTTCCAAAGTTTTGAAATTTTGCTCAAAGCAGTTTTTGCTCTTCCGTAATTTCGGTCTAGGAAAAGCCCAGCACTCAGTTCTATTCCAGCAAAAGTCCAGCTTAAATTTTTTGTTGGATCATGTGTCACGATTCACAGAAATTGGGCTGAACAGAAGTCCAGCGTGATTTTTTAGGACAAACAAATGACCAGTAGACTAATAATGTCTGGCAACCTTCTTTATTTAGCTTTTTTTTGGGTCCACCGTGGTCGTCTATTAATGCCCTTTCTGGTCAACCATAGATATTTCATAGTTCAAAAATTGGACAAGGCTGTTGTAGATCACAATCCAACGTAATCATTCCACATAACTGTTGATTTGCTAACAAAAGCTTTCAGTTGAATGAGTTGGCATGGCAAGTTGAAATTTTTTTGACCCCGCTCATTCGCATTTTTGGCTAAAAAACAAATAGTTTTAATATTAAAAACCTTTATTAAGAATTCTTCTTATAAAAATCTAGTTCAACTGAAATTTTAGAGAAGTTTATGTTTAACCCTAGCTCTGTATGGAGACATTGAGACCTGAGGTATTATAGTACAACTGGTACGACTACAAAAAACAAACGACAAATACAGACCAAGAAAAAATTCAATTACATTTTGCAAGAAAACAGTGTCAAAGATCTTTGAACCACAATCTATTCAAAAAGCATATTAAAAAATATCTATTGCATGAGAAAAAGAGCAAAATTAAAAAGTAAACTTGTATTTTAAAAATGTTTTCGAACCTAAATACTCATTGGCAATCAATTGAAATTATTAAAACGTTAACTTTTGAGACATTTCATTATTCAAAATAGGTCATACGCCTACACAAAGAACAATCAATACATACAAAAAACGAAAATAAATATAAACATTTGCAGAAAACCTGTGCCAAAGCCTTTAAAATAGTAAGCAATGCACTAGAAACTTCAGACCTGCCAATTGTGTCATTTTTTAGCAACAAAAATGTGATATGCGACCCATAATTTTAAAAAAATTATGTAGCGAGTAGACAAAAAGAACGTCAATCAGCAAAATTTGAATAAAAAAATGAAATTTTTTTAAACAAATTATTTGACTTCATTGCTATGAAAAGCATTAGATATCGACTGAAACCTTTAAATAAGTTCTAAGTTTTTCGCTCATAAATAACAAGCCACTAGGACCTCCAATTATCCAAAATTGTTAGCAGTCAAAAATAAGATCGACAACTCGGACAAAAATTTTTAAAAAATCCAATATATAGTGCTACAAAGTAATGTCGATTTAAAACCTCAATCTAATCACTGAAAAAACTGATGTGCTCTTTTCTGCACATTCTAAGTGCTACTAATGTGGCCTCTCAAAATCTGACCTGTCAATTATTTGACAAAACGACAAAAAACTGGAAGATGGAAAACTGTACACAAATATTTAAAAACGAAAACTCGTAACATTGAAGTCAATTATTCATCACATTAGACGTAAAACCTCAATAAACATAAAGTAAAATTCCAATAGAACTACAATGCGACCTTTTTGCTAGGCTTAAGGCACAAAAAGGGAGTGAAAGCCAAGACGACCTTAAACTTTCGACGGAAGTGGCTAGACAAATTTCCCAAAAATTTCTCATGAGAGCAACTAGATTTTCCATTAGTACAATTCGATTTAAATTTTTCTGTTGTGTAAACAATGTAAAAAGCAAAAAGTTTGAACGTACTTCTGAAAAGGAAAACGCCTGATTACAACCTTTATCAGTTGTGGACTTTAGAAAACAACCATTAGACCAAACTAGCCGTTCTATTGTTGTTCGATCATTAGGAACACGTTACTTTTCCAAATATTATTTGTTTGGATAATTTGACCATTCATGAAATTTTGGATGATTATGGAGTTAAATTAGCAAAAAGCCGGCAAACTTCTAACTCAAGAACACTATCAAAGGAAACGCCTGTAAATCTATATCTCTTTGGAGTTAACGAAGATTGTGTCAGCAGTTGTTAGGTGTGTTAATTCGGCAAATTTAATCAAACTCCAACTGAAGAAGCTTAATTCGTGCTTCTTTGAGGAAATTTGAAAAATTCAGCAAAAAAATTTAGCCAATAAACTGGATCAAACAGTTCAAACAAAATATCTGTAGAGGTAAAACCAAAAACACTATTGTTTACTCTTTTAACATATTTTTCAGCCAAACAAAAACAACCAAACTCAATCAAATTTTCACAAAATTTTAAACCTCATAGTTTCCGATGAAAAAAACGAAATTCAAGCAAATCTTTTTAAATATATAATCTACACTGTACAGATTTTTTTATGATACCGCTCACACCCCTCTACTGTGAATTTATCAAAATTGACTGAACAGAAAAAACATTTGAGTATATAATTCCTCTCACACTAAATTGGGTGGGAGCAAAAAATTGATTCGAAAAAATTCATACAGAACACTCGCTGCAGCGGAAAAACTTTCGATTACACATTTGCAAAACATGTAATTCAATTGAAAGCAATACTTAAACTTATATCTCATTATCTGTTTGCAGAATTGCTGTGAGATTTTCCTGAACTTAAACCCAAAAAAGAACATAAAATTCACAAAATCTTAAAATCATTACAAAATCACGCAAGAAGGTGAAAAGGAAACAAGTTTTTTCAATGATGTGGTTCATATAAATTATTTCGGCAATAGACATCGTTAAGAAGTTTTACTTCGTCCAAGTTGTGTTTCGATAACAATGCATGAAGTTAATCGACTAGATTGTTTTCTGTTTAGAAAGAGTAAAAAACTCTTTCGACAAAAACCCTTGAAAACTATTTAAAAAAGTTTATCCTTGGTTTTACTTTTTGGACTCTTGATGGAAAAAGATTTGCGAATTCTCAGCGCGTTTAACGGCAGGAACGTTCTACACCAATGATCAATTATTTGTGATAACCAGAAACTTAAGATCGAATAAAAATTTTTTGCGTGAAAAAAAATATAATACTTGAGAAAACAAATACACTAAACAAATTGTTTGTTTGCTTTCGACAGTACTGAAACTTACATTTTTTTTCGTTTTGTTTAGCTTTCTTAACTGTGACATTAAACTGAAATTAAAAAGCCTCCCTGTAAGGGATTAAAATCTGAAATGAGCTAAAAAAACCGTCTTACAAAACGACAACCATTTCGAAATAATGAGATACAGCCATGTGAGGTATAACAAATTTATCCACTTTTCAACTTTGTCCCTCTCAATTTCTTCTCATAAGTTAGAGTGTAGAATGGTGGTGGCTTTTGAAGGGAGAGAATTTAATTTGGGGAGGCAAAATTGGGCGATCGAGAGAGAGAGAGGGAGAGAGGGAGTAGGAGAGGGTAGTTTGCAGCAAATGTTTCGCAGCCAGTTGTCAAAACAGAGTATTGTTAACATGAATTCACCCCACAATTACTCAAAACTCATATTCGAAACACACTATCTAGACACACACACGCACGCACACACGCACACACGGGACGTACATGTCGGTGTAAAGTTATTAACGAGAAACTTTTAGCAGAAAGTTCAATGATAACCTGTGCATTGATAACCAGATCCCGCAAAATTGGACATTAAACCCAAATTGACCCCCCCCCCCCACCCCACCGCCCACCCCTCTCACGCCAAAAATTAGACTATAAGAGTATAATTCTTCTGATTATAAACACTTCAAATTTGTCGCATTTAATCTTTAGCTGTGTTTGTACAGTTAAACACATGAATTGAATGAAATGTTGTCTATCTCGTCATTCTTTTCAGATTATTTGTTTTCACAATTGAGGAAAAAGAAAAAAGTTAAGTTAGTTTATTCACGCCCGTTTCAAGTTCATCTACCTTATATTGCTAAAGTGCTGAAAAAAATTCTTGCAGCGTGACCAACTTTTACTGAGCGACTGAAGGGATAAACTCACTTAGTTAAGCACAACAGAAATCAATATCTCTGTCAAAAAGGACAAATACAGTATTTCGACTTCTGTGAAATAGTTTTTGCCAAAAAAAATATCACCCTGGTTTTATTCTTGGAAACTCATTTTTTTCTACTTTTTTAAATTTCCGTTTCTTTACACAACTTGATAACTGCCGGGAATTTAAACGCTTTTTATAGCTAAAAAAACAGTGGTAATGAAAAAATTAATAATTATGCTTAATTGACATTCGCTCAATAAACCATTCGGTTCACCTGTGTTAAATCCGTGGCATAGTTTTAACTTTTAAATGAAATAGCGCATAATGGAATACAGATCTCAATCATAATAGAGGCAGCCGAATTATAACGCAATCTTTAAAATATAATATATTATAACAGAATAACGTTCAAATATGCCGACTTACTGGAATGATGTTTAATTAAGGACAGACCTCGTGCTGAATCCCAAAACTGGGTTCTTAGTTATTAAAACCCAGGGCCGGGAGCCGTTAAGGCAGAAAGTAAACAGTTATAACTATAGTTATAACTAAGGCTGATTAAAGAAAGCCACACGGTGAATTTATTGCGCAGGTATAACTAGAAACAAATAAAAATACATATTCTTAGTTGGTTCACGATCTACTCATAAACAGTGGGTTGTTAAAACGGTGTTGCTGGTTTCTTCTTCTCCAGTTTTGACGCCAAACTTGTACTTCTGGAATTAATACAATTCTGGGCTCTTTATTCAAAGTCTTTCCTGTGTTAATAAAATTCAAAGCGGGGTTCAAAATTAATCAAATAATAATTTCTATAGTTTATTTCTTGCGTCAAAGCTGATAAGGAAGGTGCGAGATATCAATTTCAATCAGCCCGTTCCTTTGTTTTGTTACCTTAGTTTGGAAGTATTGATTTACCAAAATTCGCCCAAAATTAGCTTTAAAAATTTCTTTAGTTGCTTACATCAAAAAAATTCAACTACATCCAAAAATTCAGATTAAAATTCAAACATATTTTTATTATTTTACTCCAAATTTTGGCTTATAAGCCAAATAAGCTTAGAAATATTTTTGATTTGCTTTTATTTGATTATTTCTTTATAAAAATCACTTAAATATCCTTTAATCGTAATTTGCGCGACTAAGCAGACGTTCAAACAGACAGAGCGAGGACAAGAAAACGGAAAATAAATATTTATCTTTGCAGTAATAATTATTTCTTCCACCAGCTATGAATCAACGTCCTTTATCTTCCATAGAAGAAGATGATGCTTTTTTTGACACCTTTTACCGCCTGCCACCAACTTTTGAATCCCCGGCTGAAAATGCGGATCAATTCTTGTCATCGAACGATATCAACGACCCAAAATCCACTAACCTCGATATCCCCTCAATAAACATAGAACTTGCGCCCTATTCGCCCTACGCGCATTACGCCAGTGTGAACAACAGGGGTGGTCCGCACAGACCACGGTTTAACAGTGACCACAGTGACTTCACTTCTGACGTCATGCTGGGTGGGGAGATGACTGGGCCAGAAATGATGGGCGGTCCGGAAGGGAGGGGCGCCTCAAATTATGCTGACTACTCTGAAATTGGGCATCAGTATGAGACGCTATCTCGGAGCGCACGGTCACGTGATCACGCGAGAAGGTCCCGAGTACCACTAACAAGGTAATAAAGCTGAGTTCTGTGCGAGACAAAATTGATACTTTCTTCACTGCAGAACAGTTTTCATGATCAAAATAAAATTCCTAATTTAACAAATGTATATAGAGGTTGTTCAGTTTATTGCTTCGAAAAAAAGATCTACTCTCAATTCCGCGTTTCGGTTGGATCTTCTCAAGGGTTCGCCTTTAGAAACGCTTTTTCATTCAATAACAGATGACCAAAATTTGTCACTTGGCAGCTTTAAAGTTGAATGAGAAGAATTAGATCGTATTTAAAATTGGACGGTTATAATTTGTGGTTTTGAGCACGAGTAACAAGAATTTTATCAATTTAATATTTGAATTAAAAATGGCCTTAACTTGCAAAATTTCACAGGTATTTATAGTCCGCATCAGTTTAAAAATGTGCAGATCCGTCCACATATATATTGGCTGAGATGGCTTAATTTCTATCTAAAAGTTATGAAGAAGAATTGAACAAGTTTTCCCCTTGTCGTATATGGCATGTACTAGTTCAATTTTTGCACTTAATAAATTGTTCTCCCAACCTGAGAAGGTGTCATTGATATCTACCGGGAGGATCTGCGAGTTGGTTTATGAACAACACTAATGGTGGTCAGAATAATGGCGAAGTGATACTATTAAAAAATGGCATCAAATTTGAAGCAAGGTTTTAGTTCAAATTAGAAGCAATTATTCAACAAAATCACTTCACCAAACACAGGTAAGAACATTTTTTTATATATCAAAGTTTCAACTTGAAATCCTAACTTATCTACTTTGCGATATATCTCTATTACAAATAACGGCCGGTTTCCTTGCAATAGATCTGAAACGTTTATCATGTACGAAAAATATGGTTATCTTGAATGACTCTTCTAAATGTCTGACCTGATGAGCTTTTTTAACAAGAACCTTGCATGTTACCTTTTCAATATATATATATATATAAATATATATATATATATATACTGTGTACAACTATCGTGCTATAACATTATTTACACTTAGAAAATTATCTTGCGAGAATATTGTAAAAAGTGGTATCTTGCGAAATTAATGCCCTTTTAGGGTGGGATTTTTCACAAGTACTCTCGATTTTTGCATTAACTAAACCTAATTTATCTGAAGTCAGTATGTTCAGATCATTAAAAAGAAATAATATGAAAGTTTTAGAATTTAAGACGTGCAAATAAATCAACA